>NC_041382.1:768546298-768643992 GCF_002162155.2 Triticum dicoccoides | reverse complement strand
TCCGTATGACATGGTAGATACAGAAACTGCTTCTTTATTCCATCGTCATGCACACCATACAAGGTTTAGTACAAGACCAAACAAAGTACTATTATGGTGAGAAAAGGATTACATCTCGTCAGAGGCATTCCAAGCTCCTATACATTATTTTCTACACCTCCGGAAAGAGTACAAACTAGGACATATCCCACGAGTCACGCGGAACGATAGATGACACAGCTAGTGCGAACTAGTGATGCTACCCCTAACTCAGACCGATCCGTAGTAGTCCTCATAAAAGTCACCTCCATAGCCTGGAAGCTCAACATGTTCATCCGGAAACAGACGATCTCGCGGAGCTTGTGGACCATAGGGGCTAGGATGAGGCCTTGGACCAACAAACGGTGGCCTGCGGGGACCGCGAGGTGGGGTGATGCCTCCTACATCACGCCAAACCATCACGTCCGGCAGAGCAGATCTCACAGAATAGAGATCGCGCATATCCGAATATCCAGCTTGCACCGCCGGTGCGAACCGAGTCAAAGTGGCCCAGTGATCGGCACGGGTATTGAAGAGCTCTAACCTTAAGGCCCGATTTTCACGGTCCTTATCCTCGAGCATCTCAGCAGTGGTGCGAGTCCGTGAATCCTCCTGAGTGGAGTCAGCATAAATAGCTTGGAGATATCCTTGTGCTCCCGGAAGTGATCCTGGCATATACCGGAAGTCAGAGTCCCGAAATAAACCAGATCTGACTCGCATAATGGTCATCATAGAGTAGGCGGCATCCTGCACAGCCATCTTGATAGTAACCCCGAGTCCATAGGAGCAGTGAAGAGGCTCGGTGGATCCAGGATAAGATGGAAATATCCTGACAGTGCAGAGATACTGGCTTTGATTAAAATCTTGGAATTGCTCTTCGACCGTGTACTCAGGATACCAGCGGTATCCAGCCTCAGTCATTACCCTGACCAACTTAGCAGTATGGCCGGGTACATCTAGGCATCGAGTTAGGCGAACCACTTGATTGAGGTCGCGAGTGGCCATCTGAAAGCATAATCATAATGCAAGGCATTAGAATTTCTAGCAAAATTTCGGCAGCATAACAGCTGTAAATGCTCAAAAAGGATTTTGAGACATTTGACAAAGGATTTCATACACACTCAACATCATCATATCAAAGTTCTGGAACCATTCTAACAACATAATGTGGTAGTAGAACTGAACTAGGCTTGTAACCATCAAACTTATAAGGTACTACTGATTAGTAACACGTGATCCTGATAGAGAGAGTAGATCCTAATTCCTTAACCCCCGGTGGAAGAATGGACTGACTCAGATCAGAAAGTCATAAGGTATAAGGAGTAAAAAGAGCCTTACGTTCCAACCCACAAACAATTCCCCTACATATAACTAAAGAATTTCTAGACTCAACATTGACCAGTTTGGCTTGGAGAACCTACAGGCAGTCCTGCTCTGATGCCAACGCTGTCAGGACCCCGACTCGATGTCACATCGATCTAGCTGGTAACACCTCATATCACTTTGCGGCCTCACGCACGGTATTCCCACGGGTGTCGCCTTACCTTTTCCCGGGACCGTTTGCGCCTTTTGGCTCACGTATATGATAGTGTCGCTAGCATCCATATGATAAAGAGCCCGGGCTGACATGACTAGTCATAAACCCAAAGTGGCACAGACTTACAAGGACAGGCATCCATGACCCAGCTTCGAACGTGTCGGTCATCAGCAAGTGGGTCCGGGCTGTAGCACTGGGCTAACAGGACTCCGGTAAACCGGGCTGTAGCGGGCTAACAGGACTCCGGTACTCAAAGCGTGACATTTCCCCGAAGGGACAGACACAGGAACGAAGAAGGACACATGCCGGCCAGCCTAAGTGTTCCAGAGCAGTAGCAAGCTACCATGGCTCAGCGGTAACACTAGGAGACATTTCCCGGTAAGAGAGGCTACTAAAGATAAACAACTAGATAGTCAGATCCCACACATACCAAGCATTTCAGTCATACACACAATATGCTCGATATGTGCAAATACAATGAAGCATCACAACATGACTCTACGACACAAGTACTTTATTTAAGGCTCAGTGAGCCATACATAACATACACAAAGGTACGGGTCTCACGACCCAACATACAAGTCATACAATCATACAAGCCAGCAGCGGAAGTAACTTGTCTGAGTACAGACAACTAGTAAAATAAAAGAGGCTTGGAAAGCCTCTGGCTATACTATGTGGTCCTTCACAAGCTCAGGGTCACCACCTGGGTCTTAAGCCTACTCGTTGATGTCAACGTCTACATAGAACCCATCAGAAGGGGTTGAAGCGTCTTCTGTAAAAATGTAGATTATAGCAACATGAGTACAAAGGTACTCAGCAAGACTTACATCAGATCCTACATACATGCATAGTATCAAGAAGGGTTGGTGGAGTTATTGCAGCAAGCCAGCTTTGACTCTTGGCTAGGCTATCCTACGATACTCCAACTTGAAATGGTTTTGCGCACACGAGTCCACTATTCACCACTTCAATACACTACCGAGGATCCACCTCCGTCCTCCTACGGAGGAGCCATCCTCGGCACTCACACTTATCTTGAGGCTTTTAGTAGTTTCCATTTACTTGTCTATGAACTGTATAGGCAACCAAGTAGTCCTTTATCGCGGACGCGGCTATTCGAATACATCATGTTAACCCTGCAGGGGGTACTTCTTCATACACGCTCTCACCACTTACCGTCGTTTACACGACATGTACTCGGCAACCTTCAAGCGGAAGCCCAACGTGGGTGTCGGCCACGACCTACCTAATCACCTAAGCCTCCAGTCCAGGTTTATCGCCTATTCAGGTTCCATCCGCAGGGAGTCCGGCCGAGGTTTCCCATACAGCCCCGAACGATGTGAACAGGGTTCCCGAGATACCTAACGGGTATTCGGTACACCCGGCCACGTACCTACCGCATCACAGCCCACCCCTACGGTCAGCGCTGTCCACGGCCTCCAGTAGGCTACAAACACCAGAAACTACTTGCAACTCCTGGACGGAGAACTAGGGTGAATAAGAAGTCGAGAGGGTCCATTGGTTTCGGGCCCAATGCATGGTAGTAGCTGATTCTTAAATCACACATACAGATCTCAGTGCTTAAGGTCGGCTTCAATGAAACAACCCACCATGTACTCCTACATGGCCTCTCATCGATACCTTTACCAAATCGTGTTCACCACACCACTCTCATTACCGACATAATCATTTCACTCTAGCCCATCACCCAGATTAACCAGACCTGACACGACTCTAAGCATAGCAGGCATAGCAAGGTAGGAACAACACATACATATGGCTCAATCAACTCCTACACATGCTAGTGGGTTTCATCTAGTTACTGTGGCAATGACAGGTCATGCAGAGGAAATGGGTTCAACTACCGTAGCACACAGCAGTTTGAATCGCGTTGTCTTAATGCAGTAAAAGAGAGCAGGAGCGAGAACATGGGATTGTATCGATATGATCAAATGGTTGGTTGCTTGCCTGATGGTTCGATGCACGGATACGGTTCTTCGTTAGGGTAGTCACGGTACTCCTCGGGGACAGATCCTGTCGTAAAGGATAACGATACACAGGCATCACCAAACAATGTGCAACAATATGATGCATGCATGAAACATGGCAATATGAGTGTGTTGGGCTAATGCAACTAAAGCTACCAACGCTGTCAGGACCCCGACTCGATGTCACATCGATCTAGCTGGTAACACCTCATATCACTTTGCGGCCTCACGCACGGTATCCCCACGGGTGTCGTCTTACCTTTTCCCGGGACCGTTTGCGCCTTTTGGCTCGCGTATATGAAAGTGTCGCTAGCATCCATATGATAAAGAGCCCGGGCTGACATGACTAGTCGTAAACCCAAAGTGGCACAGACTTACAGGGACAGGCATCCATGACCCAGCTTCGAACATGTCGGTCATCAGCAAGTGGGTCCGGGCTGTAGCACTGGGCTAGCAGGACTCCGGTAAACCGGGCTGTAGCGGGCTAACAGGACTCCGGTACTCAAAGCGTGACATTTCCCCGAAGGGACAGACACAGGAACGAAGAAGGACACATGCCGGCCAGCCTAAGTGTTCCGGAGCAGTAGCAAGCTACCATGGCTCGGTGGAAACACTAGGAGACATTTCCCCGTAAGAGAGGCTACTAAAGATAAACAACTAGATGGTCAGATCCCACACATACCAAGCATTTCAATAACATACACACAATATGCTCGATATGTGCAAATACAACATGGCATCACACATGACTCTATGACTCAAGTAATCTATTCAATAGGCTCCGAGGAGCGAGATATTACAAACATGGGTCTCATGACCCAACATTCAGAGCATACAAATCAAGCACAAGCGGAAGCTATCATGTCTGAGTACAGACATCTATAAATGAAAAAGGCTGAGAAGCCTGACTATCTACCAAATCCTGCCGAGGCACAAGATCGTAGCTGAGGTAACAAGCTAAACGTCGAAGACCACGCGGAAATACTAGTGAGACTGAAGTCTCTCTGCAAAAACATAAAATAGGCAAACGTGAGTACAAATGTACCCAGCAAGACTTACATCAGAACTATCTACATATGCATCATTATCAACAAAGGGATGGTGGGGTTTAACTGCAGCAAGCCAGCTTTGACTCGGTGGCTATCCTGAACTACGACTGCGAGTAACTTTTTGAGGTGGCGCACACGAGTCCACATATTCACCATATCAATACACCACTATGGATCCGCTCCCGTCTCCCTACGAGAACGCCATCCATAGCACTCACGCTTATCTTGCGTATTTTAGAGTATCCACTTTCACTTGTCTATGAACTGATATAAGCAACCTAGAAGTCCTTTTCCGCGGACACGGCTATTCGAATAGATGATGTTAACCCTGCAGGGGTGTACTTCTTCATACATGTTTCCACCACTTAGCGTCTGCACACGACATGTGCTCGGCAGACTTCAAGCGAAAGCCGACGTGGGTGTAGACCACGACCTACCTAAACACTCAAGTCTCTAGTCCAGGTTTATCGCCTATTCAGGTTCCATCCGCAGGGAGTCCGGCCGAGGTTTCCCATACGGCCCCGAACGATGTGAACAGGGTTCCCGAGATACCTAACGGGTATTCGGTACACCCGGCCACGTACCTACCGCATCACAGCCCACCCCTACGGTCAGCGCTGTCCACGGCCTCCAGTAGGCTACAAACACCAGAAACTACTTGCAACTCCTGGACGGAGAACTAGGGTGAATAAGAAGTCGAGAGGGTCCATTGGTTTCAGGCCCAATGCATGGTAGTAGCTGATTCTTAAATCACACATACAGATCTCAGTGCTTAAGGTCGGCTTCAATGAAACAACCCACCATGTACTCCTACATGGCCTCTCATCGATACCTTTACCAAATCGTGTTCACCACACCACTCTCATTACCGACATAATCATTTCACTCTAGCCCATCACCCAGATGAACCAGACCTGACACGACTCTAAGCATAGCAGGCATAGCAAGGTAGGAACAACACATACATATGGCTCAATCAACTCCTACACATGCTAGTGGGTTTCATCTAGTTACTGTGGCAATGACAGGTCATGCAGAGGAAATGGGTTCAACTACCGTAGCACACAGCAGTTTGAATCGCGTTGTCTTAATGCAGTAAAAGAGAGCAGGAGCGAGAACATGGGATTGTATCGATATGATCAAATGGTTGGTTGCTTGCCTGATGGTTCGATGCACGGATACTGTTCTTCGTTAGGGTAGTCACGGTACTCCTCGGGGACAGATCCTGTCGTAAAGGATAACGATACACAGGCATCACCAAACAATGTGCAACAATATGATGCATGCATGAAACATGGCAATATGAGTGTGTTGGGCTAATGCAACTAAAACCAGAAGGGTTTGAACAATTTGAGTCAAAGATTCAAATTTCAATTTCAAATATGGCCTTTTAAAGTGCTTTTCCTTGTTCTGATTAGAACATCCATTTAACTTGTTGGATCATGCATGAAAATAGTACAGATGG
Source organism: Triticum dicoccoides (assembly GCF_002162155.2). Lineage (NCBI taxonomy): Eukaryota > Viridiplantae > Streptophyta > Magnoliopsida > Poales > Poaceae > Triticum > Triticum dicoccoides. The sequence continues at coordinate 768,637,932 of NC_041382.1, read as the reverse complement.
ATAGATTGGATTTTTCTGATCATTTTTCATATATAATTTGTCCAATTTGGAGTTACAGAATAAAAGTTATGAATTTTTGAAGTTTAATTAATATTCTGGAATTTCCTGATTTAATTTAAATCCAGAAATATCATTTACTGCGTCAGCCTGACGTCACAGTGACATCAGCAGGTCAACAGGGCTGGCTCGGGTCAAACCTGACGTGTGGGGTCCACACGTCAGTGACACAGGGGCTAATCCCGTGTTGACCCGGGCTGGTTAGCTTTGACTAAGCCCTGGGGCCCACTTGTCAGCGTCAGTAGGTGGTGGTTTAGTGGCTAATTAACTAGGCCATGTCAGCTCGCCGGAGTTCTGGCCGGCGGCGACCATCAGTGCGGCGGCGATAGTGGTTTTGGTCGTTTCGGCCACCAAATGAACCGCGGAGGCCACCGGAGTGAAGCTGAGGACGACCCGCGGCTCTTGGCGGAGTCCGTTGGGGTCGGGGTGGCCGGAGTCGACGGCGGCGAGCTCGGCTGCGGCGGCCGGGGTTCGGTCGTGCACGGGAACGGTGTTGCAGGGTGTTAGGGGGGGGGTTGGAGCGTGCTACGTGCTCCTAGTGAGATGTGGAGCACGATGGCGTGCTCGGTTGGGCGCTACGGCGATCGTGGCCACGACGGCGACATCGCCGGCGGCGTGAAGCTTTCGGCCGCGGTGGGGCTAGGGCCTAGGGGTCGGGAGAGAGCAGGGGAGAAGGGGGAAACGGTGGCGTAGCTCACCGCGGTTGCAGTGGGCGTCGAAGCGGGCTCGGGGACGCGTCGGAGACGACGAATTTGACGGCGACGGTGGTCGGAGTCCGAAGAGGGGAACGGCGACGTGGCGGCGATGCAGGGCTTCCGGGGACCCGTGGAGCGGTGGGGAGGAGGAAGGAGTCGAGGCGGAGCTTCTGAGCTGGTCGGGGAAGCGAGGGGTGGTCGGAGACGGTGGCTAAGGCGAACGGCGGCGACGGTGAGCTTCGGCCGTGAGAGAGAGAGAGTGAGGGAGAGCCGGGGGAGAGTGAATTGGGTGTCGGCGAGGTCGGGGCGACGACCAGAAGACGATCCACGCGGCGCAACGGCGACCAGGGCGATGCAGAGAGGCTGGGTGGTGCGTGGCGAGCTCGGGCGCGCCATGCTCACCTCCCTGCCTGCTCTGGCGAGGGGAAGCAGCTGGCTGGCACGGGCCAGCACAGTGCTGGGCCGGCTGGGCTGGGCCGCACAGGTAAGTCTTCCCCTTTCTTTATTTTCTGTTTTTATTTAATATAACTGCGACTTTGTTGAATTAAATAAAATACCTAGGCAACTCCAAAAATCACCAAACTACTCCTGGTCCATAGTTGGATTATTTCCAACATGAAACATTTTAGTTTGGAGATATTTGAGCATTTAAATATTTTATATAATTTTAAATGCCCAAATTCAAATAGTTATGATTTAATTCAAAACCCTAGGATGGCCTAGGAAAATGTGCACCACTTTTGGCAGAGGTTCTGAACCAAGGCAAAAATGATGGGCATTTTAGAAGGGCATTTCAGGTTCATTGAAAAATTATTTTAGTAAACCCTAGTTGGTTTCAGAGGGGACTGGGGGTTCTGTCATCCCCATTTCAAGTTTCTGATGAATGAGTAAACATGATGCAACACTCTAATGCATAACTAGCTAGGGTGTGACATAGACTATCCTACGATACTCCAACTTGAAATGGTTTTGCGCACACGAGTCCACTACTCACCAATTCAATACACTACCGAGGATTCGCCTCCGTCTTCCTACGGAAGAGCCATCCTCGACACTCACACTTATCTTGAGGCTTTTAGCAGTTTCCATTTACTTGTCTATGAACTGTATAGGCAACCAAGTAGTCCTTTACCGCGGACGCGGCTATTCGAATAGATTATGATAACCCTGCAGGGGTATACTTCTTCATACATGTTTCCACCACTTAGCGTCTGCACACGACATGTGCTCGGCAGACTTCAAGCGAAAGCCGACGTGGGTGTAGACCACGACCTACCTAAACACTTAAGCCTCTAGTCCAGGTTTATCGCCTATTCAGGTTCCATCCGCAGGGAGTCCGGCCGAGGTTTCCCATACGGCCCCGAACGATGTGAACAGGGTTCCCGAGATACCTAACGGGTATTCGGTACACCGTGCCACGTACCTACCGCATCACAGCCCACCCCTACGGTCAGCGTTGTCCACGGCCTCCAGTAGGCTACAAACACCAGAAACTACTTGCAACTCCTGGACAGAGAGCTAGGGTGAATAAGAAGTCGAGCGGGGTCATATTTCAGGGCCCAATGCATGGTAGTAGCTGTATCTTAAATCACGCATACAGATCTCAGTGCTTAAGGTCGGCTTCAATGAAACAACCCACCATGTACTCCTACATGGCCTCTCATCGATACCTTTACCAAATCGTGTTCACCACACCACTCTCATTACCGAGATAAACATTTCACTCTAGCCCATCACCCAGATGAACCAGACCTGACACAACTCTAAGCATAGCAGGCATAGCAAGGTAGGAACAACACATACATATGGCTCAAACAACTCCTACACATGCTAGTGGGTTTCATCTAGTTACTGTGGCAATGACAGGTCATGCAGAGGAAATGGGTTCAACTACCGTAGCACACAGCAGTTTGAAACGCGTTGTCTTAATGCAGTAAAAGAGAGCAGGAGCGAGAACATGGGATTGTATCGATATGATCAAATGGTTGGTTGCTTGCCTGATGGTTCGATGCACGGATACGGTTCTTCGTTAGGGTAGTCACGGTACTCCTCGGGGACAGATCCTGTCGTAAAGGATAACGATACACAGGCATCACCAAACAATGTGCAACAATATGATGCATGCATGAAACATGGCAATATGAGTGTGTTGGGCTAATGCAACTAAAGCCAGAAGGGTTTGAACAAATTTGAATCAAAGATTCAAATTTCAATTTCAAATATGGCCTTTTAAAGTGCTTTTCCTTGTTCTGATTAAAACATCCATTTAACTTGTTGGATCATGCATGAAAATAGTACAGATGGATAGATTGGATTTTTCTGATCATTTTTCATATATAATTTGTCCAATTTGGAGTTACAGAATAAAAGTTATGAATTTTTGAAGTTTAATTAATATTCTGGAATTTCCTGATTTAATTTAAATCCAGATATATCATTTACTGCGTCAGCCTGACGTCACAGTGACATCAGCAGGTCAACAGGGCTGGCTCGGGTCAAACCTGACGTGTGGGGTCCACACGTCAGTGACACAGGGGCTAATCCCGTGTTGACCCGGGCTGGTTAGCTTTGACTAAGCCCTGGGGCCCACTTGTCAGCGTCAGTAGGTGGTGGTTTAGTGGCTAATTAACTAGGCCATGTCAGCTCGCCGGAGTTCTGGCCGGCGGCGACCATCAGTGCGGCGGCGATAGTGGTTTTGGTCGTTTCGGCCACCAAATGAACCACGGAGGCCACCGGAGTGAAGCTGAGGACGACCCGCGGCTCTTGGCGGAGTCCGTTGGGGTCGGGGTGGCCGGAGTCGACGGCGGCGAGCTCGGCTGCGGCGGCCGGGGTTCGGTCGTGCACGGGAACGGTGTTGCAGGGTGTTAGGGGGGGTGTTGGAGCGTGCTACGTGCTCCTAGTGAGATGTGGAGCACGATGGCGTGCTCGGTTGGGCGCTACGGCGATCGTGGCCACGACGGCGACATCGCCGGCGGCGTGAAGCTTTCGGCCGCGGTGGGGCTAGGGCCTAGGGGTCGGGAGAGAGTAGGGGAGAAGGGGGAAACGGTGGCGTAGCTCGCCGCGGTTGCAGTGGGCGTCGAAGCGGGCTCGGGGACGCGTCGGAGACGACGAATTTGACGGCGACGGTGGTCGGAGTCCGAAGAGGGGAACGGCGACGTGGCGGCGATGCAGGGCTTCCGGGGACCCGTGGAGCGGTGGGGAGGAAGAAGGAGTCGAGGCGGAGCTTCTGAGCTGGTCGGGGAAGCGAGGGGTGGTCGGAGACGGTGGCTAAGGCGAACGGCGGCGACGGTGAGCTTCGGCCGTGAGAGAGAGAGAGTGAGGGAGAGCCGGGGGAGAGTGAATGGGGTGTCGGCGAGGTCGGGGCGACGACCAGAAGACGATCCACGCGGCGCAACGGCGACCAGGGCGATGCAGAGAGGCTGGGTGGTGCGTGGCGAGCTCGGGCGCGCCATGCTCACCTCCCTGCCTGCTCTGGCGAGGGGAAGCAGCTGGCTGGCACGGGCCAGCACAGTGCTGGGCCGGCTGGGCTGGGCCGCACAGGTAAAGTCTTCCCCTTTCTTTATTTTTCTGTTTTCTGTTTTTCTAATACTTCTGCAACTTTGTTGAATTAAATAAAATACCTAGGCTAGTTCAAAAATCACCAAACTATTCCTGGCCCATAGTTGGATTATTTCCAACATGAAACATTTTAGTTTGGAGATATTTGAGCATTTAAATATTTTATATTATTTTAAATGCCCAAATTCAAATATTTATGATTTAATTCAAAAACCCTAGGATGGCCTAGGAAAATGTGCACCATTTTTGGCAGAGGTTCTGAACCAAGACAAAAATGATGGGCATTTTAGAAGGGCATTTCAGGTTCATTGAAAAATTATTTTAGTAACCCTAGTTGGTTTCAGAGGGGACTGGGGGTTCTGTCATCCCCATTTCAAGTTTCTGATGAAAGAGTAAACATGATGCAACACTCTAATGCATGACTAGCTAGGTTGTGACAAATATTCATTAGTATCCTTTGACACCATCATTTTGATCCTATCGATTCAACATGTGTGTGAAAGCACGCAATCATCACTTGATCCTTCTAAATTATCTTTCTGGCTCAGACGTCATTTCGAACATGAGCTGGTTCTTGACCAATCTATCTGTCGTCAATTGTGCTCCTGGGTCTATTCTACTTATCCATCCTTGATCAGAGCGTCTGCTTCTGATCCTTCATTTTGGAAATCATAATTCCTTTGTTATCTAAGCATCGAATTATTCAGATGTTCTATAACCCGATGCCTTTGCATTCTTTCTTCCTTTGATTGAGTACCGATACTCACATCAGCTCCATTTTGGACCGGCAGGCCCATTGTCGGGTTATTATCCGATAGTATCCTTCACATTCAAAATTCTTGTGAGTTATTCCCATGATACATAATGTCTTTGACAATTTGTGCCCTCTGCTTTTGTCAACCATGCTCTGCTTCGAACATGTGTTAATTGATCCTAAAGTTCATGGTATATGTCCTAAGATGCCCCGATGGGTTGGACCTATGCCTTCCTTAATGTGTGAACCCGAAAGGTTTCATGGGTCATACTCCTCTGGTAATTCACCATGTAGGTTTTTGACGCTGAAATCATTTTTAGAGCAGTGAACGAAAGGTTATGCATTGAAGAAGTGGGAGTCGACCTTGAACTTTGTGTTCATGCCCATAGACACAATGTAGATCTTATCATGGAAGCTTCTCGTGAAAATAATTACCCCCTTGGTATAAGTTCATCTTATTTTTGAGGTTTGGTTTTCTGTAATCGTGGTTCTGGCCATATTGATATTCTTTGATTCCTTTTCTCGGACAAGTTAAAATACTTGTCTTCTGCAGATCATTTCATCTGTCCAACCTCTGTTTTGATCTACCTTGAGTATTGCCCCCTGTTATCTCGAGTATATTGTGTCTTTGCACTACCTCTTGTGAATTCTCATTGGAATGATACTCCCATTACATCATTCCTATCCTGATCGGCTATATCTTTATCAAGCAAATTTTTAACTGTGCTACCCGGTCCTTCTTCTCGGAGCAACTTCCGACGACGAGCTAAGCTTACGTCGATCTTCCTCATCTTATCTTTTCACCTCAAACAACAAGCTTGAATTCGAGCTTGTGTCGCACCCGTGGTTCCAATAACCTTTTGCTTCATCATTCCTTTGACTGGATGTCACCGCCGATCGATTACATCTTCATGAAATCTCTCGACAAATGTGTCGTGATCATCATCAACATTCCGAGCTCTTCCAGGATATCAATCGAATTCATGATGAGAAATACCATCCTTGCCCCTCGATGATTGTGTTATCATCGACAACATTCTTGCCTCCGCAACACGAATTTGTTAATATAAATTTTGGGAATACATCCTTTTTGGCATGTCGATGGATTTTTGCTAAAACCATCGGCCACCTCCTCATCTTCCCTGATAAAATTGCATGAGGTGTTCAAGTAATTCCCGATGGATCCTTTGTGTTCCCAAAGTCCGGCCTTTATCTGATGACAATGTCAATGCTATCCAAAAGTATGACTGTTTTACCCCGAACATCATTAAGAACATTGGAGGCGCAATGCTAAATGTTTCTTGATCAATTATCCAAACACCGCTGTATGGGTAATATCATGATTGTTCCCTCGACCCTTTATGTAAATTCTTTTGAACTTGCTGTCATATCATGTATATCCTGCTCCGCTTCCCCTTGGGAAGGATATACTCCCAATTCTTGTGTATAAGCACCTTTTTCTTTCCATTGGTCTGGTTAAACTAATAACCACATTTTTCCTTTCCATTGTTTTGTTTAACCTTTCTTGTGATCTTTATGATCTAAGCAGTAATAGTTTCCTGCTTATGTAAACACCTCGGTGTAAAATTTGTCAGTAAGACCTTGTTATCATTGCTGTTGACATTTCGGTAACCACCGATGGACGAGAACTTCGCCTACTGGTCCGATTCTCTCCGTCCCTCGCCCTTGATACCAATGTGTTGACAACATAACTGACAATCTATAATCTGACATGCCTTGCTATCGGCCCCCTTTCTACTTTTAACCCACATGGTGGGCTCATAACCCACAGTTCCACAGGATCGGAACCTGACTCTCCTGTATATCCTTTTATTCAGAAGTATCATTTGCTCTTGGCTTTGTGTTTTGTCACGAGCCACCTTCCGAGATATGATCTATTCCCGATGCTCTGAACCCCCTTCTCACACTCTGTTCAGGTATCGATCGTTTGTCCATTCGCTTGAAATTTCCTATTGTACCTTCATATTTTGCTCTTGATGTTTTCTTAAGTTTCAACTCGAGAGATACTTCTGCCACATTCCCTGAATTGTTTACCAGATAATTAACCCTATAAGGGTTAGTTCTCCCGAAGTTATTCTTTACTTCACCACTTAAATCTCTGGACGAGATTTCTTGTAGTGGAGGAGATTTGTAACACCCCGAGGATCATGCTACACTAAACCACCATGATGATGCTAAGATACTGTGAATTTCCATGATAATCATGTTGGGATAATATCTCATTTCAAATTCCTCTCTGAAAACAATTCAAAGTCACAATGCAAAATGAGTTTGCTCGAAACTTGCTAGAAAATGTCCGTCATTTGACAAATATTCCATAACATTTATTTGTTAAGGAACACAACATCCCTCTTGTGCAAAGATGAGCTTTGGCAATTATAACCACATCATTTAAGCATTTTTTAAATGCTATCCTCTTTATGAAAAATTCAAATGAACTCCAAAATTGCACAAACTTTTTGTGGCACTGCAGAATATTTCATAGTATTTTTGTGGCCAAGCTCCACTTTTATGCAAGGTCATTTGGTGGCTTGAATTATTGCAAAACTGTTGCTGTAAAATAAAACAAAAACAGAAAATACAAAGGCTTTTAAAAGGAAAATAAAAGAGACCCCCCCCCTCGCGCTAGGCCTCAGCCCAGCTGGCCATCCAGCCAGGCCGGCCCAACCCTGCACTCCCTCGGTCGCCTTTCTTCGCCACTGCTCACGCGACCGGGTGCCTGCGACCGAGCAGTCCCTGCCGGACCAGCTCGTCGGCGTCACTGCGGAGGCGATAAGGATGCCGCCCCCCTGCGGCGCCTCAGTCCCCTCCCCCACTTGCCCCCTCGCTCCCCACTCCGTCCTCCACTCTCCCTCTCCCCAGATCCCTTTCTCCCCTGCGCCCACCCGACGCGGCCGCTGCTACCGCCTCGCCGTGACCATGGCCGATGACCTCCCCGAGCCAAGAGAAGACGTCGAGGAGCATCGTCGGCATCTCCTGCGTCTACTACGGCCAGCAGCGCGAGCTGGGAGGCGTTGCTGCCCCAGATCCTCGTCTTCTTCTTCCTTCGACAGCCGCCGCTTCTCCGTCAATTCCGGCTACCTCGCGCCCTCCTCGAGCCCGCTGCCCTCCGCTACATGCGCCCAGTGAGCTCCGCCTTCCTCTCCCTCTCTCCCCGTGCTCTTCCCCGCGCCGTAGCTAGCTCGCCCGCAAGCCGAGCTCCGCCGTCCGCCATTACCGTCGTAGGGCTCGCCACCGAGATCCTCCGCTCGAGCTAGTAGCTCTGAAAAGCTCCTGGAGCGCCATAGACCTCGCCTAGCCCTTTACTTCGCTCGCACGCGGTCTGTAGCGCCGATCCCGAACTCCGTCGAAACGCGCCGCCCGCCGCCGTCGATGTAGCGCTCCACTCCGGACGAGTTAGCCCACGGGACCGCCGTAGATCGATGCGGCATCGGACGCCCGATCGAACGCACTAGGCCACACCCCCTCTCGCGCCCTGCGCGCGAATTCCGGCTAGCTCCGGCGCGGATCCGCCGCGGATGGCCTCGCCGGCGTTGCTCCGGCGCTGGCGCTGACCTGGCACCGGCAGGGCCCGCCTCTGGGTCGCTGCCTGTGGGCCCCCTGGACCCAGTTGACCACGTTGACCGTGGTCAACTATGCTGACTGGGCACTCGGTGCCACTGACGTGCGGGTCCCACTTCTTAATCCTCTAATTAAAACATTTTAATAATTAAAACTAATTAGTTTAGTTAATTAGACACTGACAGGTGGGCCCAGTAGTTTTACTAACTAAATTTAGATTAGTTTAAACCCTGTTTAACACACTGTCTATGACAGATGGGTCCCCATGTCAGTTTGACCAGTCAACCGGATAGTTGACTGCTGAAGTCACTCATATGTCATGCTGACATCATATTCCTTTTCTGTTAATATAAATAAATCCAGAAAATTGTTTAAACTTTGAAAATTAATAGAAAATAAACCGTAACTCGGATGAAAATGTTTTCTATATGAAAATTGCTCAGAAAAATCCAACGAATCCGAATATGCAGTCTGTTCATCTGTCACATGCCCCTAGCATGCTGAACATGGAACTTTCCCCCTCTGGTCATCTGTCTGACACAGGTCCGGAACCGGGAAAACATTCCCGGTTGACTTCCGCCCTCGTCGGTATCGTGTTGCACCACGTTAGAACACGTCTAGCTCTGCCTGTTGTCCTAGTATGCACTTGCTTACTATGTATTTACTATTTCTCCCCCCTCTTCTTTTCGGTAGACCCCGTTGACAATGCTGATGCCCCTGTGATCGACTACGTCGACGACGACCCCTCCTTGCCAGAGCAACCAGGCAAGCCCCCCCTTTGATCATCCTGATATCGCCCATTCCATTCTCTCATGCTTGCATTAGATTTTGCTACTGTTATTGATTGCTCCTATTCTGATGCATAGCCTGCTTTTGTATCTGCTGTTGTACCTTATCTGATTATCCTAAACTGCTTAGTATAGGTTGGTTAGTGATCCATCAGTGACCCCCACCTTGTCCTTGTTGCCCCTGCTTCATCATTGAAGACCCGATCAACGGGACCGAAGACCAGGCCCCGGCACCGCACATCACTTTCCCCTTAGTTGCTCAACACTACTGGGTTACTATCGAGTACCGAGGGTGAACCTCTTCAGCACTTCTGATGTTAACCCTGTAGTGTAGTCATTCGGTCGTGGTCATCGAGGGTGATTTCCTCCTTAACCACTTCCGATACGACTCTGTCGTGCAACCCCTCAAGTGTGAACCTCGGGGGTGATTCCTCTTACATTCACCTTGATGATTACATCTAGTGGAATTCATCGGGGGTGATTCCTTGGGTTTTCCCCTTGATGTTTGGACACACAGATACTTGGACTTTACCCCTGTTACTTGGAAAGACGGGTCGACCCTGAGGGGTACCCGCGCGAGCTTAATTGCGAGTGATGTGGAGACGGGTTGACCTGGAGGGTGCTCTGGAGATAATTACGAGGCGTGGCCGGGCATTCCTAGTCCTTGTCGCAAGTCCTCGAGACGGGGCAACGGGGTCACATCTTTCGTGAGTCTCTGCTTGTTACCGCGTGTTCCTAATCCACTACGATTTGGATATTTGATCCAAGGGGCCTCTGGCCTGATAGCACTAACCATCACGTGGGCATAGTATGGGCGTTCTGCGTCGTATACATCAGCCGAAGCTTAATAGACGTCAGCGACTGAGCGGCACACACCGGGTTGGACTGGTAAGCACCTACCTTTTTTAAGGAGGTAGCTAGGTCTGCTCACCGGCCGCGTTCGCAACGTGCAGGAGTTCCCGGGGAGATGGCCCATGACCCCTGGGGGCATAGGTTTAGTCCGGCGTGCTGACCTCTCTGTTAAGTCTAGGTCGGGTTGCGGCGTATTGTTTGGCCGAGGCCGGGCATGACCCAGGAAAGTGTGTCTGGCCGGAGTTAATCGAGCATGGTGGGTAAGTTGGTGCACCCCTGCAGGGAAGAAAACATCTATCGATAGCCTGTCCTACGGTAACAGACACTCGGAGTTGTATCCCGATCGATACAACTAGAACTGGATACTCATGATGAGAATTGGATGATGATGCGAAATGGATTGAGATGATAAATGGATGGTGATGAGAATTGGATGATGATGAGAATTGGATTGTGATGATAACTGGATAGTATGGCTCTGGGATTGCTTTCTCGCGGGGAGTCGAGAAAGGATCTCTGGCCGAGGTTGATAACACTACTACCACTTTACTTTATGCTACTCTACTCCCTCTTGTTTGCTGCAAGATGGTGGTTTCCAGAAGATGCTAGTCTTCGATAGGACTAGGCCTTCTCTCTATTCAGGCATTTCTGCAGCCCGGTCCACATATACAACCCCTCTTTGATAATCCTGCATCTGTAGTGTAGATCCTTGCTTGCGAGTACTTTGGATGAGTACTCACGGTTGCTTTGCTCCCTCTTTTTCCCCTTTTCCTTTCTTCTCGGATGACGCAACCAGATGACGGAGTCCAGGAGCCAGATGACACCTTTGACGACTGCTACTACACCGAGGGCGTCTACTACCACGTGACGAAGACCGCCGATGACCAGGAGTAGTTAGGAGGCTCCCAGGCAGGAGGCCTTGCCTTTTCGATCGTAGATGCTTTTGTGCTAGCCTTCTTAAGGCAAACTTGTTTAACTTATGTCTGTACTCAGATATTGTTGCTTCCGCTGACTCGTTTGTATTCAAGCTGATGTATTCGAGCCCTCGAGGCCCCTGGCTTGTAATATAAAACTTGTATTATTTTAATTTGTGTCTAGATTTGTGTTGTGATATCTTCCCGTGAGTCCTTGATCTTGATCGTACACATTTGCGTGTATGATTAGTGTACGATTGAATCGAGGGCGTCACATTCCTCCGCAGGCAAAAATGATCCAAGGGAAGTGACCATCTGGAAAGAAGAGAAGATGCTACTTGTCTGTACCACACGATCCTTCATGTGACGAAAGCCTGAATATACTTACCCAGCAGACAAGTCATTAGAAGATCCAACTGCAGGAGTCAGAGTGGTAGTCTGGTAGATGTTGAAATCATTTGGACTCGACGGTCGTAAATAGAATGTAATCATATGTTTGATAGGTTTAGTCTGCAGTTTGTGCCATGCTAAATGTAAGTCACAGAAGGTAGTGGATTATTCTGTTGGGCAAATCAAAATCCGATGAACTGTACGTGAACCACTTCTCCAGTTCAGTTTTGCATGGAAGTTGCGTACAATTGTGATTAATCTGTGTCAGTCAGTTTGGAACCAGACAAGTTTGCAAAACCGCATTGAGACAGGATTGACAATTTTGATTTTCAGTAAATTGGTTTATTATCGTTTTAACAAAATATATCCACACTCGGGTGTGTAGAGTTAAAAATACAATGAGCGTTCAATTTTTAGATATGCATGTACCAAAGTTGAAATATGGCCTCACATTAAACGAGTGTTCAGTATAGAAATGAATTTATATTAAAAAAATGGTTTCAAATATTTGAACTAAAGTTCCACTTCTTTTTGTTCACAACATCGAACGGCTCATTGTGTTGACACCAAAGGTATGGCAATGGTCGTCAACTCAACCGCAGACAAAACCAAAACTGACTGTCATACAACTGAACTGGATGCAAAACTAGCCGACAAAATCGGTTAACATGGTTGGTAACAAATCCTTCTCCGATGATTGTTTCCTTTTGTCATCCACATTATATTTGACTTTGCCTATAAATGTGTGTTTGGAAATCAAACTTATCCTTATAATATCCTATATCGTATACAAAGAGGAAGAAACACTTGAATATTATTAGAGTAGTAATTGTCATTGGTGACGATGCAAAAGGAAAGAAACATGAAGAATCTTTAATCTACACATACAAAAGATGGTCGATAAGTTTCCAATACCAACAATCGATCAACGGTGTGTTTCCTACCTATTTTCTATCAGTACACGCTTTCACAACCAACAACGGCTCCATCTTTAGATGGAAATACTCCTACACACTAGGATTAGGCCTCAATAAATATTTACCTTTTTCATCCCTTAATCCATAAAACAGATTGGCCCATGAAGGATACCAGTATATATATGCCCCCATACACGGGCATGTCATCCAAAGTTCATCGAGCAAACACACAAACACTGGACTACCACCTAACTTATCCCACAACTTTGTCAAGTCTTCTCTTTGAAATGGAGGGTGTTACAGTGTTGATTGTTGATGCTGGGCCGGCAGGCCTCGCAACGGTAGCATGCCTTAGCCAATTCTCAATTCCTTATGCCATCGTCGAGCGCGAGAACTGTAGCGCATCACTCTGGCGCAACCGTGCATATGATCGCCTCAAGCTGCATCTCGCAAAGGAGTTCTGTGAGTTGCCACACATGTCATACCCTGTAGATGCACAAACATACATGCCAAAAACCTTGTTTGTGAAGTACTTGGATGACTATGTTGAGAGTTTCAACATTCAACCAAAGTATCTCACCAGCGTGGAGTCATCCACATATGACAATGATGAAAAATGTTGGTCCATTGTGGCAAAGGACATGTCAAAGTGCACCACAGTCAAGTTCACGGCGAAGTTTCTTGTTGTGGCAAGTGGTGAGAATAGTGCAGAGAATATTCCAATGTTCCTTGGACTGGAAAACTTTCTAGGTGATGTTATCCACTCCTCAAGCTACAAGTCAGGCAAGAGCTACTCTGGCAAGAATGTATTGGTCATTGGATCCGGCAACTCCCGGATGGAAATTGCTTATGACCTTGCGACCCATGGTGCCAACACATCGATTGTTATACGAAGCCCGGTACGTACATGCACTATATATTTTTAGTGGATGCATGAACGCAAATTCTTAGTATAGTTACTAATAGAAGAGATGCAATTTTTAGTGTTATTACTAATAGGAAGTATTTCACATAGAAAAAGAGATGGACTGTTTTATATCACACACAAACAACTGAAAGACTAGAGGAACCACCTGACAAAAATTTATTTCTTGAAAGAAGAAATTCTATTTTTATAATGCATACTTCAAAAGAGGTGTGACATGTTTTGTGGTTGCAGATTCATGTAATGACAAAGGAATTAATTCGTTTGGGGATGACACTTGCTCACCGTCTTCCATTGAATCTAGTGGATAAACTCCTTGTGATGGCAGCATATTTAATATTTCGAGACCTGTCACAGCATGGCATCGCAAGGCCAAAAATGGGTCCAATGACTCTCAAATCAGGAACAGGCCGATCTGTAGTAATTGATGTTGGGACTGTTGGATTGATCAAAAAAGCATCATCAAAGTAAGTATATCCTTGACATGACATAAGTTTATAACATATGTTGACTTCATATGCCAAGTTATCAATGTATTTTTTTATCTCCTAAAGGTTCAAGGGAGCATTAGTAAGATCAAGGGCAACATAATTAAATTTCAATGCAGTAAAAGAATGTCATTTGATGCAATTGTGTTTACAACTGGATACAAAAGCATGGCAAATATGTGGCTCAAGGTAATATAGCTTGTGTTTGAACATGTCTGAGTTTGTTTTCTTGGTGTAACCATTATTAAATCTGCTAACAGGGTCTATGTGTTTTTAATCCAGAATGGTGAGAGCATGTTAAATGGCAACGGACTGCCCATCCAAAAATATCCGAATCATTGGAAAGGTGGAAATGGGCTTTACTGTGCTGGGTTGGCGAGGAGAGGATTAGCTGGTATTGCAACAGATGCCAAGAATATCGCTAATGACATCAAATCTATGATGGACTCTATGTCAAGTTAAATCATCTTTTACATGTAGTTTACCATGGCAAGCATGCTAGATGGTTGATTCTTTGAGAAATATATCCATTGTGTCACCTTTGTATCTAGCTTTTAGACAAGTAAATTTATGTTTATTTTAAGGTTCATATGTGCCCCAGAGAGAGATGTACTATTATACTATAATCAAGGGCTCTGTACTCTTATTATGCGGAGAGATTTCTAATTTTGGTTGAACCTACAACTGTGTATTATATTTTATTTACTTGAAATTATATGTGCAAAAGGCATGCGCTCAATACACTATTATCTACACCAAAATCTCTTGTGGCATGTTTACCCCATCAGTATACAACTATAGGAGGTAGTAATCACATCAGCCTAAAATAAATGCATAGTTCACTACATCCATCGCCGGTACTGTAGTGCTATTCAGTCTTAGAATGGCACTAGTTATCATCCCATGCATCTGCATGGGGTAGCTTACATACTATAAATCTTTAAAAATATTTGTGAACATATTTAGCAACTTAAAACTAAAACTTAGAACACCACATGATGGAAAACTACTATTTATAATGTGTATTTGTGGTTACGTGATACATGTATCCTTAACTGTTGTGGACACAATTTGTTGTGCCCGAAGCACAAGGTTTGCAGTACGCAGTAAGTTTTCCATCAGCTGAGATCCAAGGTATCCATCCGCATAGTCTTGGATCCGCATAGTCTTGGATATAAATTGCTTATTACCTTGCGACCATGGTGCCAATACTCTGATTATTATACGAAGCCTGATATGTACTACATGCACTATATATTTTCACTGGGTACATGAACACAATTTTTTTAGTATAGTTACCACCGGAAGAGATCCATTTTTTTGTATTATTACTAATAGAAAGTTTTCACATATATAAGAGATGGACTGTTTGATATGACGCACAAACAAACAAACGACTAGAGGAACTACATGACAAACAATTAACTTTTGCAAGAGGAAATTCTATGAAATTTTGTTTTATCATGCATGCTTCAGAAGAGGTGTGACATGTCTTTTGGTTGCAGATTCATGTGATGACAACAGAATTTATTCAGTTGGGATGACACTTGCTCATCATCTTTCACTAAATCTAGTGAATAACCTCTTTGTGACAGCAGCGAATTTCATATTTGGAGACCTATCGATGCATGGCATCACAAGGCCCAAAACCAAAAATGGATCACAACGACCCTCAAGTTAGAAACCTACCAATCCATAGTGATTCATGTCGGGACTGTTGGATTAATAAAAAAAATCATCATCGAAGTATTTGGAATATTTGGAGGGATCTGCCTTATTAGTCATATTTTTATAGTTGAAAATAATAAGTAGACCTTTTCTCTCATAATGTTGGTTTGTTTTCTAGTTGGCACTTCTAGAGAGATCCTAGTCATCTACCTAGATATATAGATCTGACTCAAATGCACAATTATATATTTCAAAAATAAGGCACTTACATGATGAAGAAGGCGGCTACTTGCATATATACTGAATGTTCATTATATTTGAAGGCATAACAAGCAATCGTTTGTTTTCTTTTTGGAGAAACACCAACATTGGATTTATAAAAGTGTCAATGGGATATATCGAACATCATTTGAATCA
This sequence comes from Triticum dicoccoides, assembly GCF_002162155.2. Lineage (NCBI taxonomy): Eukaryota > Viridiplantae > Streptophyta > Magnoliopsida > Poales > Poaceae > Triticum > Triticum dicoccoides. Next base: position 768,621,927 of record NC_041382.1, on the reverse strand, counting down.
AGACAATAAGAAATCCTAAGTAACCTTTTTTACAATGTGAACTGACGGAATAAAGCATATATAGTGGATGAGCTTCTCCTAGTTTTGTCTATCGCTTTTATCAACTGATGACTCATTGGAATTTACTGACTACTAAGACAAAATATACTCGGATGGCAAAGATTGCTAATGCCAAACTTGAATTAGCTAAAAGCAACTATAACCAGTAACTGAAATATGATCTTAACACGCTCGTGGATTGGCGGAGTGTACCTCTGTATTTTGTTTTCCCTTTTTTCAAAATAGCACATTTAACTGATGCATTGTTTGAGCAATCTTCAAATCATTCAAAAAAATCTGACGCATTGTTCGGCCAGCCTCCTGAGTATGACATGATGGGTCGGCCCCTTAAGCAAGGAGAAGAAGCAAGCAGGCCCAACAATGACGAGCGAGGCCTCCACAAGTCCACAAGTCCACAAAAACAGAACCCACCAATCCTCCATCCTCCTTCCTCCTCTAGGGTTTTACTATGCAGCACCACCGTCTCCCTCCCCACCTCCGCCCCCCGCTGCACCGCCTCCTACTCGGCAGACCACCACCGAGGCCCAAGGCAGCGGCCATGACCAGCAAGAAGCACAAGTCCTCCAAGAAGCAGCCCAAGGGCAGCCGCCTGCCGCTCGGCGCCAACGCCGACGCGGTGGCCGACGCCGGGAAGCGCCGTCGCTCCGGTGCCGCCAAGCGCCACCAGGCCGAGGAGGAGGAGTTTGTGCCCTCCTCCATCAGCGCCAAGATCCTCCGCGAGGCCCTCAAGCAGCAGAAGAAGCAACAGTAGGAGATCCTCCACGTACTATTCAGTCTTCGAATGGCACAAATTATCAACGTGTGCAACTACATGGGATAGCTGACGTACTAATAAATCATTAAAAATATCTGTGAACTGATTTAGAAACTTAAATCTAAAAGTTAGAACACCATATGACGGAAAACTACTATTTAGAACGTGAATTTGTGGTTACATAGAAGAGATGCATTTTTCTGTATTATTACTAACAGAAAGTATTTCACATATATAAGAGATGGACTGTTTTATATCACGCACAAATGGCAAAACAACTAGAGGAACTACATGACAAAAAATAACAATTGAAAGAGAAAATTCTATGAAATTTTGTTCTATCAGGCATGCTTCAAAAGCGGCGTGACATGTCTTTTGGTTGCAGATTCATGTGATGACAAGAGAATTAATTTAGTTGGGATGACACTTGCTCACTTTGTTTCACTAAATCTAGTGGGTGACCTCTTTGTGATGGTAGAGAATGTCATATTTGGAGATCAATCGAGGTATATGGCGTCACAAGGCCCAAAACCAAAAATGATCGAATGACCCTCAAGTTGGAAACCAACCGACCCACAACGATTGAGTTGGGACAGTTGGATTAATAAACCCTTCACCCATCAAACACTTCCAGCTCCTTGCGGATGGAAGGTGCTTGGACACATTTCAAAACATGTACTCTAGTAGTCTGATCACCACTATACTTACATCTGGGTGCTGTTATTTGCGTAGGACATGTTTGACCAATGTTGTGACCACGCAAGGGATAACAGGTACTTGTTGTGGGAGGACGCGAAGAAGATGCGGTTGATAGTGAGTGGGGAGTTCCACCAAGAAATGCGGGAGTTCCTCCGCACGCAAAAATGATCCAAGGGAAGTGACCATCTGGAAAGAAGAGAAGATGCTACTTGTCTGTACCACACCATCCTTCATGTGAGGAAGGCCTGAATATACCTACCTAGCAGACAAGTCTTTAGAAAATCCAACTGCAGGAGGCAGAGTGGTAGTCTGGTAGATGTTGAAATCATTTGGACTCGACGGTCGTAAATCGAATGTAATGATATGTTCGATAGGTTTAGTCTGCAGTTTGTGCCATGCTAAATGTAAGTCACAGAAGGTAGTGGATTATTCTGTTAGGCAAATCAAAATCCGATGAGCTGTACGTGATCCACTTCTCCAGTTCAGTTTTGCATGGAAGTTGCGTACAATTGTGATTAATCTGTGTCAGTCAGTTTGGAACCACACAAGTTTGCAAAACCGCATTGAGATAGGATTGACAATTTTGATTTTCAGTAAATTGGTTTATTATCTTTTTAACAAAATATATCCACACTCTGGTGTGTAGAGTTAAAAATACAATGAGCGTTCAATTTGATGTTCAAGCATAGGACAATATGCATGTACCAAAGTTGAAATATGCCTCACATTAAACGAGTGTTCAGTATAGCAACAAATTTATATTAAAAAATGGTTTCAAATATTTGAACTAAAGTTCCACTTCTTTTTGTTCACAACATTGAACGACTCGTTGTGTTGACACCAAAGGTATGGCAATGGTCGTCAACCCAACCGCAGGCAAAACCAAAACTGGCCGTCATACAACTGAACCGGATGCAAAACTAGCCGACAAAATCGGTTAACATGGTTGGTAACAAATCCTTCTCAGATGATTGTTTCCTTTTGTCATCCACATATATTTGACTTTGCCTATAAATGTGTGTTTGGAAATCAGACTTATCCTTATAATATCCTATATCGTATACAAAGAGGAAGAAACACTTGAATATTATTAGAGTAGTAATTGTCATTGGTGACGATGCAAAAGGAAAGCAACATGAAGAATCTTTAATCTACACATAAAAAAGATGGTCGATAAGTTTGCAATACCAACAATCGATCAACGGTCTGTTTCCTACCTATTTTGTATCAGTACACGCCTTCACAACCAACAACGGCTCCATTTTTAGATGGAAATACTCCTACACACTAGGATTAGGCCTCAATAAATATTTACCTTTTTCATCCCTCAATCCATAAAACAGATTGGCCCATGAAGGATACCAGTATATATATGCCCCCATACATGAGCATGTCACCCAAAGATCATCGAGCAAACACACAAACACTGGACTACCACCGAACTTATCCCACAACTTTGTCAAGTCTTCTCTTTGAAATGGAGAGTGTTACAGTGTTGATTGTTTTCTTTTTGGAGAAACACCACATTGGATTTATAAAAGTGTCAATGGGATATATAGAACATCATTTGAATCAAGACAATAAGAAATCCTAAGTACCCTTTTTTACAATGTGAACTGATGGAATAAAGCATACATAGTGGATGAGCTTCTCCTAGTTTTGTCTATCGCTTTTATCAACTGATGACTCATTGGAATTTACTGACTTCCAAGACAAAATATACTCGGATGGCAAGGATTGCTAATTCCAAACTTGAATTAGCTAAAAGCAACTATAACCAGTAACTGAAATATGATCTTAACACGCTCATGGATTGGTGGAGTGTACCTCTGTATTCTGTTTTCCCTTTTTTCAAAATAGCACATTTAACGGATGCATTGTTCGAGCAATCTTCAAATCATTCAAAAAAATCTGAGGCATTGTTCGGCCAGCCTCCTGAGTATGACATGATGGGTCGGCCCCTTAAGCAAGGAGAAGAAGCAAGTAGGCCCAGCAATGACGAGCGAGGCCTCCACAAGTCCATAAGTCCACAAAAAAAAACCCGCCAATCTGCCATCCTCGTTCCTCCTCTAGGGTTTTACTATGCAGCGACGCCGTCTCCCTCCGCACCTCTGTCCCCCGCCGCCCCGCCTACTACCCGGGAGACCACCACCGAGGCCCGAGCCAGCGGTCATGACTGGCAAGAAGGACAAGTCCTCCAAGAAGCAGCCCAAGGGCAGCCGCCTGCCGCTCGGCGTCGACGCCGACGCGTTGGCCGACGCCGGGAAGCGCCATCGCTCCGGCGCCGCCAAGCGCCACCAGGACGAGGAGGAGGAGTTCGTGCCCTCCTCCATCAGTGCCAAGATCCTCCGCGAGGCCCTCAAGCAGCAGCAGGAGCAACAAGAGGAGATCCTCCACGTACTATTCAGTCTTTGAATGGCACAAAATATCAACGTGTGCAACTACATGGGCTAGCTGACGTACTAATAAATCATTAAAAATATTTGTGAACTGATTTAGAAACTTAAATCTAAAAGTTAGAACACCATATGACGGAAAACTACTATTTAAAACGTGAATTTGTGGTTACATAGAAGAGATGCATTTTTCAGTATTATTACTAATAGAAAGTATTTCACATATATAAGAGATGGACTGTTTTATATCACGCCCAAACGGCAAAACAACTAGAGGAACTACATGACAAAAAATAACAATTGAAAGAAGAAATTCGATGAAATTTTGTTCTATCAGGCATGCTTCAAAAGAGGCGTGACACGTCTTTTGGTTGCAGATTCATGTGATGACAAGAGAATTAATTTAGTTGGGAAGACACTTGCTCACTTTGTTTCACTAAATCTAGTGGGTGACCTCTTTGTGATGGTAGCGAATGTCATATTTGGAGATCGATCGAGGTATATGGCGTCACAAGGCCCAAAACCAAAAATGGTTGAATGGCCCTCAAGTTAGAAACCAACCGACCCACAACGATTGAGTTGGGACAGTTGGATTAATAAACCCTTCACCCATCAAACCCTTCCAACTCCTTGCGGATGGACGGTGCTTGGACACATTTCAAAACATGTACTCTAGTAGTCTGACTACCACTATACTTACATCTGGGTGCCGCTTATTTGCGTAGGACATGTTTGACCAATGTTGTGACCACACAAGGGATAACGGGTACTTGTTGTGGGAGGACGCAAAGAAGATGCGGTTGATAGTGAGTGGGGAGTTCCACCAAGAAATGCGGGAGTTCCTCCGCACGCAAAAATGATCCAAGGGAAGTGACCATCTGGAAAGAAGAGAAGATGCTACTTGTCTGTACCACACGATCCTTCATGTGAGGAAGGCCCGAATATACCTACCCAGCAGACAAGTCTTTAGAAGATCCAACTGCAGGAGTCAGAGTGGTAGTCTGGTAGATGTCGAAATCATTTGGACTCGACGGTCGTAAATCGAATGTAATAATATGTTCGATAGGTTTAGTCTGCAGTTTGTGCCATGCTAAATGTAAGTCACAGAAGGTAGTGGATTATTCTATTGGGCAAATCAAAATCCGATGAACTGTATGTGATCCACTTCTCCAGTTCAGTTTTGCATGGAAGTTGCGTACAATTGTGATTAATCTGTGTCAGTCAGTTTGGAACCACACAAGTTTGCAAAACCGCATTGAGACAAGATTGACAATTTTGATTTTCAGTAAATTGGTTTATTATCTTTTTAACAAAATAAATCCACACTGTGGTGTGTAGAGTTAAAAATACAATGAGCGTTCAATTTGATGTTCAGGCATAGGACAATATGCGTGTACCAAAGTTGAAATATGGCCTCACATTAAACGAGTGTTCAATATAGAAATGAATTTATATTAAAAAAATGGTTTCAAATATTTGAACTAAAGTTCCACTTCTTTTTGTTCACAACATCGAACGGCTCGTTGTGTTGACACCAAAGGTATGGCAATGGTCGTCAACTCAAACGGAGGCAAAACCAAAACTGACTGTCATACAACTGAACCGGATGCAAAACTAGCCGACAAAACCGGTTAACATGGTTGGTAACAAATACTTCTCAGATGATTGTTTCCTTTTGTCATCCACATTATATTTGACTTTGCCTATAAATGTGTGTTTGGAAATCAGACTTATCCTTATAATATCCTATATCGTATACAAAGAGGAAGAAACACTTGAATATTATTAGAGTAGTAATTGTCATTGGTGACGATGCAAAGGAAAGAAACATGAAGAATCTTTAATCTACACATAAAAAAGATGGTCGATAAATTGGCAATACCAACAATCGATCAACGGTGTGTTTCCTACCTATTTTGTATCAGTACACGCCTTCACAACCAACAACGGCTCCATTTTTAGATGGAAATACTCCTACACACTAGGATTAGGCCTCAATAAATATTTACCTTTTTCATCCCTCAATCCATAAAACAGATTGGCCCATGAAGGATACCAGTATATATATGCCCCCATACACGAGCATGTCATCCAAAGTTCATCGAGCAAACACACAAACACTGGACTACCACCGAACTTATCCCACAGCTTTGTCAAGTCTTCTCTTTGAAATGGAGGGTGTTACAGTGTTGATTGTTGGTGCTAGGCCAGCAGGCCTCGCAACGGCAGCATGCCTTAGCCAATTCTCAATTCCTTATGCCATCGTCGAGCGCGAGAGCTGTAGCGCGTCACTCTGGCGCAACCGCGCGTATGATCGCCTCAAGCTGCATCTCGCAAAGGAGTTATGTGAGTTGCCACACATGTCATACCCTGTAGATGCACCAACGTACATACCAAAAACCTTGTTTGTGAAGTACTTGGATGACTATGTCGAGCGTTTCAACATTCAACCAAAGTATCTCACCAGCGTGGAGTCATCCACATATGACAATGATGAAAAATGTTGGTCCATTGTGGCAAAGGACATGTCAAAGTGCACCACAGTCAAGTTCACGGTGAAGTTTCTTGTTGTGGCAAGTCGTGAGAATAGTGCAGAGAATATTCCAATGTTCCCTGGACTGGAAAGCTTTCCAGGTGATGTTATCCACTCCTCAAGCTACAAGTCAGGCAAGAGCTACTATGGCAAGAATGTATTGGTCATTGGATCTGGCAACTCCGGGATGGAAATTGCTTATGACCTTGCGACCCATGATGCCAACACATCGATTGTTATACGAAGCCCGGTACGTACATGCACTATATATTTTCATTGGATGCATGAACGCAAACTCTTAGTATAGTTATTAATAGAATAGATGCAATTTTTAGTGTTATTACTAATAGGAAGTATTTCACATAGAAAAGGAGATGGATTGTTTTATATCACACACAAACAACTGAAAGACTAGAGGAACCACATGACAAAATTTTATTTCTTGAAAGAAGAAATTCTATTTTTATAATGCATACTTCAAAAGAGGTGTGACATGTTTTGTGGTTGCAGATTCATGTAATGACAAAGGAATTAATTCGTTTGGGGATGACACTTTCTCACCGTCCTCCATTGAATCTAGTGGATAAACTCCTTGTGATGGCAACGTATTTAATATTTGGAGACCTGTCACAGCATGGCATCACAAGGCCAAAAAAGGGTCCAATGACCCTCAAATCATAAACAGGCCGATCTGTAGTAATTGATGTTGGGACTGTTGGATTGATTAAAAAAGGCATCATCAAAGTAAGTATATCCTTGACATGACATAAATTTATAACATATGTTGATTTGATATGCCAAGTTATCAATGTATTTTTTATCTCCTAAAGGTTCAAGGGAGCATTAGTAAGATCAAGGGCAACATAATTAAATTTCAATGCAGTAAAAGAATGCCATTTGATGCAATTGTGTTTGCAACTGGATACAAAAGCATGGCAAATATGTGTCTCAAGGTAATATAGCTTGTGTTTGAACATGTCTGAGTTTGTTTTCTTGGTGTAACCATTATTAAATCTGCTAACAGGGTCTATGTGTTTTTAATCCAGAATGGTGAGATCATGTTAAATGGCAACGGACTGCCCATCCAAAAATATCTGAATCATTGGAAAGGTGGAAATGGGCTTTACTGTGCTGGGTTGGCGAGGAGAGAATTAGCTGGTATTGCAACAGGTGCCAAGAATATCGCTAATGACATCAAATCTATGATCGACTCTATGTCAAGTTAAATCATCTTTTACGTGTAGTTTACCATGGCAAGCATGCTAGAAGGTTGATTCTTTGAGAAATATATCCATTGTGTCACCTTTGTATCTAGCTTTTAGACAAGTAAATTTATGTTTATTTTAAGGTTCATATGTGCCCCGGAGAGAGATGTACTATTATACTATAATCAAGGGCTCTGTACTCTTATTACGCGGAGAGATTTCTAATTTTGGTTGAACCTACAACTGTGTATTATATTTTATTTACTTGAAATTATATGTGCAAAAGGCATGCGCTCAATACACTATTATCTATACCAAAATCTCTTGTGGCATGTTCACCCCATCAGTATACAACTGTAGGAGGTAGTAATCACATCAGCCTAAAATAAATGCATAGTTCACTACATCCATCGCCGGTACTGTTGTGCTATTCAGTCTTAGAATGGCACTAGTTATCATCCCATGCATCTGCATGGGGTAGCTGACGTACTATAAATCAATAAAAATATTTGTGAACATATTTAGAAACTTAAAACTAAAACATACAACACCATATGACGGAAAACTACTATTTAGAACGTGTATTTGTGGTTACGTGATACACGTATCCTTAACTGTTGTGGACACAGTTTGTTGTGCCCGAAGCGCAGGGTTTGCAGTATGCAGTAAGTTTTCCATCGGCTGGTATCCAAGGTATCCATCCGCATAGTCTTGTATATAAATTGCTTATTACCTTGCGACCATGGTGCCAATACTCCGATTGTTATACGAAACCTGATATCTACTACATGCACTATATATTTTCACTGGGTACATGAACACAATTTTTTAGTATAGTTACCACTCGAAGAGATCCATTTTATTAGTATTAATACTAATAGAAAGTTTTCACATATAAAAGAGATTGACTTTTTGATATGACGCACAAACAAACAAACGACTAGAGGAACTACATGACAAACAATTAACTTTTGCAAGAAGAAATTCTATGAAATTTTGTTTTAAAATGCATGCTTCAGAAGAGGTGTGACATGTATTTTGGTTGCAGATTCATGTGATGACAACAGAATTTATTCTGTTGGGATGACACTTGCTCACCATCTTTCACTAAATCTAGTGAATAACCTCTTTGTGACGGTAGCGAATTTCATATTTGGAGACCTATCGAGGCATGACATCACAAGGCCCAAAACCAAAAATGGATCACAACGACCCTCAAGTTAGAAACCTACCGATCCATAGTGATTGATGTTGGGACTGTTGGATTAATAAAAAATCATCATCAAAGTATTTGGAATATTTGAAGGAATCTACCTTATTAGTCATATTTTTATAGTTGAAAATAATAATTAGACCTTTTCTCTCATAATGTCGGTTTGTTTTCTAGTTGGCACTTCTAGAGAGATCCTAGTCATCTACCTAGATATATAGATCTGACTCAAATGCGCAATTATATATTACAAAAATAAGGCAGTTACATGACGAAGAAGGCGGCTACTTGCATATATACTGAATGTTCATTATATTTGAAGGCATAACAAGCAATCATTTGTTTTCTTTTTGGAGAAACACCAACATTGGATTTATAAAAGTGTCAATGGGATATATAGAACATCATTTGAATCAAGACAATAAGAAATCCTAAGTACCCTTTTTTACAATGTCAACTGACGGAATAAAGCATATATAGTGTATGAGCTTCTCCCAGTTTTGTCTATCGCTTTTATCAACTGATGACTCATTGGAATTTACTGACTTCCAAGACAAAATATACTCGGATGGCAAAGATTGCTAATGCCAAACTAGAATTAGCTAAAAGCAACTATAACCAATAACTGAAATATGATCTTAACATGCTCGTGGATTGGCGAAGTGTACCTTTGTATTTTGTTTTCCTTTTTTTCAAAATAGCACATTTAACTGATGCATTGTTCGAGCAATCTTCAAATCATTCAAAAAAATCTGAGGCATTGTTCGGCCAGCCTCCTGAGTATGACATGATGGGCCGGCCCCTTAAGCAAGGAGAAGAAGCAAGAAGGCCCAGAAATGACGAGCGAGGCCTCCACAAGTCAACAAGTCCACAAAAACAAAACCCGCCAATCCGCCATCCTCCTTCCTCCTCTAGGGTTTCACTATGCAGCGCCGCCGTCTCCCTCCCCACCTCCGTCCCCCGCAGCCCCGCCTCCTACCCGGCAGACCACCACCGAGGCCCGAGCCAGCGGCCATGACCGGCAAGAAGCACAAGTCCTCCACGAAGCAGCCCAAGGGCAGCCGCCTGCCGCTCGGCGCCGATGCCGACGCGGTGGCCGACGCCGGGAAGCACCGTCGCTCCGGCGCCGCCAAGCGCCACCAGGCCGAGGAGGAGGAGTTCGTGCCCTCCTCCATCAGCACCAAGTTCCTCCGCGAGGCCCTCAAGCAGCAGCAGGAGCAACAGGAGGAGATCCTCCACGTACTATTCAGTCTTCGAATGGCACAAATTATCAACATGTGCAACTACATGGGCTAGCTGACATACTAATAAATCATTAAAAATATCTGTAAACTGATTTAGAAACTTAAATCTAAAAGTTAGAACACCATATGACGGAAAACTACTATTTAGAACATGAATTTGTGGTTACATAGAAGAGATGCATTTTTTCAGTGTTATTACTAATAGAAAGTATTTCACATATATAAGGGATGGACTGTTTTATATCACGCACAAACGCAAAACAACTAGAGGAACTACATGACAAAAAATAACAATTGAAAGAAGAAATTCTATGAAATTTTGTTCTATCAGGCATGCTTCAAAAGAGGCGTGACATGTCTTTTGGTTGCAGATTCATGTGATGACAAGAGAATTAATTTAGTTGGGATGACACTTGCTCACTTTGTTTCACTAAATCTAGTGGGTGACTGTCGGTGTACTAGAGTAGGGGTACCCTAGTATCCCAAACTTGTGCACGGGCAGTCGCAGCATCCCGCGGCAAGGCTTGCCAGGTGACCGTCAAGGTCCTCCGTGGTTCCCCTGGAGCCTTTCAAGGAGACAAGATCCCGGCAAGAGGAGCTTGCCTGGAAGGCCAACTAAGGCACCTCAGGACCCCGGCAAGAGGAGCTTGCCGGGAAGGCCGCCCAAGGCATCTTAAGGAACTTGTCGCGGCGCGCCACGCGTCCCGGCAAGGCCCGGTGAGCGACAAGCTCCCGGACGCGACAAGACAACGACCGCGGCAAGGCGTTTGCCGCGGCAAGCCACCACTCCGTACCCGCGCTCCAGCACATCCACCAACGTGTCACTCTGGGACCCTTCCCAGCGTACGTGGCGGGGGGCTGTGCAGCCAGCGGTGAGCGGTGGCAAGCGGCGCTGACAAGATTGCCGCCGTGGCGAGCGGTGGTGTCCCTGACGGTCCCTTTTACACTGTTTAGGCGACGCAGACGGGCATTTAAGGCCCTTGTCCCCTGCCGTCAGGGTTAGGTATGATACACTGTAGCAGGTAGCTGTACCAACCGCAGCACCTTTCCCTTTTTGCCCTTGTCTATGTTGCCACCTGCCGGTGACCCCTTGAGCATATAAAAGGAGGCCCATGCGCAACGTAGGGGAGGGGAGCTGGTTGGAACACTCACACTCGGTCTCGTTAGCTGCTGGTGTGTACTGTAGCACTCCGCGCTCCCGAGCAAGAAATCAATACAAACCACAAAGCAGGAGTAGGGTTTTACGCATCCGTGCGGCCCGAACCTGGGTAACTGCTCGTGTGCTTCGCCTCGATCCTCTCTTTGCACGACCTCCGCCCCCGCCGAACCGAAAGGGACTCGGCCCGCCGGTCCCATAGGTGTTCGTGGATCAGTCCCCCGACATCTTTGGCGCGCCAGGTAGGGGGTGTCGAGGTTGTGTGAACCAGATCTGGCGTTCACGCGGGCTAGATCTTCATCATCTTCATCGACATGCCGCCGAAGAAGAAGGCTTCGGAGGCGGCTGCTCCGTCCGCCCCGCTACCACCAGAGCAAACGGCTGATGGGGCGGACGCTGGCGGAAGAACGGGCGTCGACGAGGGAGTTCACGGTGCTGCCAGGTCCAAGGACAAGGCTGCGCGGCCCATCGGCGGCGTAGCCGGCTCCCACAACGACCGGGCGCACTCCAAGACCTCGGCATCCGTACATGCACCGCGCCTACCTCATGAGGCGCGGGACCGGCAGCGCCACGGTGCTCATAGTACCATGCGTTTGCTGGACCAAGATCGAGCTGGTGGGTCTCGGAGTGCTCCAGACCAGCATGCACACCAACATGCTGGCACGAGCGAGGCGCGGTCGCCTGGACGGGATACTGCTCCTTCTAACATAGTTAGAAGCCCGAGCATATCCCGCTCCTCGCACCGTTCGCCACCACCACCCGCCACTGCAGCAGAAGCTTTGGCGCGAGCTCAACTACTCCTAGACTACCCTCCAACAGCAGACAAGATCGACGACTGGAGGGCCACCATCCAGAGTCTCATCGGCTTCGCCAACGGCGACACTCAGCGGCAGCCGAGCACGTCGCAGCCGCGGCAAGTCAGCCAGGCACGAGCCGGTGGTGACAAGACCGGTGGGGGTGCAACCTCTGTGCACTCTCGACCCCGAAGGCCAAGATCGCCGACCCGCCGGATCCACCTCGACAGCGACTCCACCGCGTCATCAGATCCACGAGCTCGTCGCGATCAGCGCCAAGTTCTTCACGAACGACAGCAAGAAGACGCTCGTACTCGCATCGAGCGCCGAAGAGAAGCGCGACGTCAATCAGACCAGCGCGCTGGGCCCTCTGTCGACATGCATGCGCCAGGGGAACCGAGCGACTTGCCGTACGCGGTAGGTTGCCCTGCGTTCACTCATGAGCTGCGGCAAGTCTAGTGGCCCAGCATGAAGAATTTCAAGCCAGACGTACCGGGGAAGTACGACGGCAAGTCACATCCGTCGGAGTTCCTCAGCATCTAGACCATCGCGGTGCATGCTGCCGGGGGACGGGACGACAAGATCCTTGCCAACTACTTCCCGCTGGTGCTCAAACCCAACGTCAGGTCCTGGCTCATGCACTTGCCGGACAACTCCATATCCTCCTGGGCAGACCTGTGCCATCAGTTTGTCGGCGCCTTTACAGGCGGCCACAAACCTCATGGCCAAGAGAGTGACCTTCATCTGCTCTCCCAGAAGGAAGGAGAACCCCTGCGCGAGTATATTCAAAGATTCAGCCGTCTACAGCACAACATCCCACATGTCCACCCTACCGCGGTCATCAGCGCGTTCCATCAGAACGTGCGTAACTGCAAGATGCGTGAGGAGATGGCGATGTGCAAGATCAGAGACGTCAGTGAGCTGTATGCCCTGGCCGACAAGTGTGCACGTGCTGAAGAAGGGAGGAAACTCCCCGAAGAGAATATAGGAGCAGGAGGATCTGACAGTGAGGATGCAGCCCCGGCAAAGAAAAACCGGCGGCGGAACAGGAAGAAAAAAGGTAAAGATGTGCTAGTCGTTGAGCAGTCCGGCAATGAAGGTGGCGCCCAGAAAGCCAAAGTTGGTAGCTCCGGCAAGGAGATTGCCGCATGCACCAACTGCCAGGCTGTGGCGGTCACCGACAAGCAGGACGGCACCGACAAGCAGTACTGCAAGATTCACCGCACCAAGGGCCATGACCTCCAGAGCTGCAAGAAGGTCAAGCAGCTTGTCCAGCAACAAAAGGCTGAGTATGAGCGACGCAACAAGGAGAGGGCCCAAGGAGGCGCTGGAGAATCAGGCAAAAAGCGCGCCGGCCGGGAAGGACGCCGCGGCAAGGTCAAGCAGCGGCAAGGAGACCGACCTCCCCGCGGCCGCGACAAGGATGAAGATGACGACGATGATGAAGACATGGATGATGTTGAGACCAGCGAACAGGAGTTCCAGAAAGCCACAGAGGTCTTGTGTGTTGACGGTGGTGCTTCTTTGCATACTTCGCACCGCCAACTCAAGCAGTGGGTGCGGGAAGTCAATGCAGCAGAACCACCTGTCGCGTCACGCAAGCTTCTGAAATGGTCCAGCACGCCTATCATCTTTGATATTGAGGACCACCCTGACCGCACGACTGCGGTCGGGTGCTTGCCGATGTTGATTTCACCAACTATCCGCAACCTCAAGGTCACTAAGATGTTAGTTGACGGCGGGGCCGGCTTGAACTTGATCTCCTCCGTTGTACTCCAGAAACTCCAGATCCCTGACAGCGAGCTTGAAGAGACCGGCACATTCCAAGGAATCAACCTGGAAAGGAGCAAGCCGAAGGGGAAGGTCACGTTGCCAGTAACATTTGGCAGCGAGCTAAACTTCAGGACTGAGAGGGTCACTTTTGACGTTGCCGATATTCCATTGCCTTACAATGGGATACTTGGCCGTCCAGCACTCGCCAAGTTCATGGCAGCCTCTCACTACGCATACAACATGCTGAAGATGCCAGGCCCGATAAGCGTCATCTCTGTCCCCGGCGACAAGAAGGATGCTCTTATCTGGGCCGACAAGATCTACCAGGAAGCAGCAGCCGCAGCAGACCGCAAGTCACTTGCCGCTGAAGCTCCCGGGGGGAAGAAGAAGACCAAGTCCGGCAAGAGTTCTGATGCCCACTCCGGCAAGCGCACCTCTTCGGAGTGCTGTGCTGCCGTCGAGGACGCACCATCGAGCTCCACTGGCAAGTGTAAGAAGACAATGGCAGCTCCGCCAGAGACGAAGAAGGTGTCCGCCAAGGAGGACGGCACTGGTGGTACCTTCACCATCAGTGCCACTCTCGACCCTAAATAGGAAAGCGCGCTCATTGCTTTCCTGTGGGCGAATGTCGACGTGTTTGCATGGCAACCATCTGACATCCCCAGTGTTCTCAGGAAAGTAATTGAGCACCACCTTGCCGTTTGTCCTCATGCGCGGCCCGTCAAGCAGAAGGTCAGGAAGCAAGCAGTGGAGCGCCAAGAATTTATTGCAGAAGAGATCAAGAAATTGGAAGCAGCAGGCCTTGTCAGAGGAGTGCTCCATCCTACGTGGTTGGCTAATCCTGTAGTCGTGCGCAAGGCAAACAGGAAATGGAGACTTTGTATCGATTTTACTGATGTTAACAAAGCTTGTCCCAAAGACCCATTTCCTTTGCTGCGCATTGACCAGATTGTTGACTCCACAGCCGGATGTGATTTGCTTTCATTTCTTGACGCATACTCAGGATACCATCAGATCTTCATGGCAGAAGAGGATGAGGAGAAGACCGCATGGCACGTACTGTTTCATACGGATGCCTTTCGGATTAAAAAATGCTGGTTCAACATTTGCAAGAGTAATCCATGTCTCTCTGGAGCCACAAATACACAGAAATGTGGAAGCCTACATGGATGACATAGTGGTCAAGAGCAAGGACAAGGCAACTCTGATTCAAGATTTAGACGAGACCTTTGCAAATCTGCACAAGATCAGCCTCAAACTCAACCCAGAGAAGTGTGTGTTTGGAGTCCCCTCCGGCAAGCTTCTCGGGTTCTTCGTGTCTCAGCGGGGAATTGAAGCCAATCCCGACAAGATCAAGGCCATTGAGCAGATTGAAGCACCAAAGCGCGTCAAGGATGTACAAAGACTTGTCGGTTGCATGGCTGCTCTCAGCAGGTTTATCTCTAGGTCTGCTGAACGCGCCCTGCCATTTTTCAAATTATTGAAAAAGGCAGGTCCAATGAAATGGACTCCGGAAGCGGAGGCTGTGCTGCAAGACTTGAAGAGATACCTGTCCTCCCCTCCAATACTTGTCGCACCTAAGCCACAAGAGAAGTTGCTGCTGTACA
This sequence comes from Triticum dicoccoides, assembly GCF_002162155.2. NCBI lineage: Eukaryota > Viridiplantae > Streptophyta > Magnoliopsida > Poales > Poaceae > Triticum > Triticum dicoccoides. Next base: position 768,606,496 of record NC_041382.1, on the reverse strand, counting down.
TAGCGGCAACCAATCAAGTGGTTAGTGCTGCGTTAGTAGCAGAGAGGGAGGGAGAAGACGAGCCAGCAACCACGGCAAGCGCATCCAGCGACAAGCAAGGGGCTTCCCCGGTAAGCTCTAGTCCCGACAAAGATGGATCTGCGAGACGCACGAGGAGACACAGAAGAAAATGGTGCAACGCCCAGTTTACTTTGTCAGTTCCCTTCTGCAGGGGGCTAGGTCAAGGTACTCTAGCATGCATAAATTGCTTTTCGGCCTTCTCATGGCCTCGAGAAAGCTGCGCCATTACTTCCAAGCACATGAGATCACAGTTGTCACTCGCTTTCCGCTGAAGAGCATACTACAGAATCTAGAAGCAACAGGAAGGATTGTTGAGTGGGCACTGGAACTATCAAGCTTTGGCCTCAAGTTTGAGAGCACTTCAACTATCCAGAGCAGAGCATTGGCAGAATTCATAGCAGAATGGACGCCAACGCCAGATGAAGAAATTCCAGAAACGAGCATCCCCGTCGACAAAGCAAGCAAAGAGTGGCTGATGTACTTTGATGGTGCCTTTTCGTTGCAAGGCGCCGGCGCTGGCGTGCTGCTTGTCGCACCCACCGGAGAGCACCTCAAGTACGTAGTCCAGATGCACTTTCCCAAGGAGCAAGCAACAAACAATACTTCAGAGTATGAAGGCTTGCTTGTCGGTCTCAGGATCGCGGCAGACCTTGGGATCAAGAAGCTCATTGTCAGGGGTGATTCACAGCTTGTCGTCCGCCAAGTAAACAAGAACTATCCGAGTCCGTTGATGGAAGCCTACGTCGACGAAGTGAGAAAGCTAGAAGAGCACTTTGACGGCCTACAAATGGAGCATGTTCCAAGAGCTTAGAACGCCATTGCCGATGGCCTGTCAAAGCGCGCCGCACTTAAATTACCTGTGGAACCAGGGATCTTTGTGCTCAAGCTGACTCAACCGTCTGTAACGCCATCAACTGGATAGAGCAAGAAGAGGAAGTTGATTTCCGGTGACTATTTGCCGGCAGAGCTTCCCAAAGCCGCCGCCAAGAAGGTCCCCAAGATCAACGCCAAGAGTGCTAAGGAGCAGTCTGCTCCGGTAAACCCTAGGGTTTGTTCCGTTGAAGCAGAAGCTCCCGATAAGTTTTGCTCCGGCAAGCTTGCCGGGGAGCGTCAAGCTCCGGCAGAGCTGCAGGTTCTCGCCGTTGAAGCGGATGTTCCCGCAGCAGCTGAGACCAACACCAAGAGCGCTGAGGAGCGATATGCTCCGGCAAGCCCTAGGGTTTGTTCCGTTGAAGCAGAAGCTCCCGACAAGTTTTGCTCCGGCAAGCTTGCCGAGGAACATCAAGCTCCGGCAGAGCCGCAGGTTCTCACCGTGGAAGCGGATGTTCCCGCAGCAGCAGATTTGCCTTTAGTCCTCGTTGTCGAGCCACAAGCTCCAACATGGGCGCAGCAGATTGTCCGTTTCCTTCAGACAGGAGAACTTCCCAAAGAGCAAGAAGAAGCGGAAAGAGTAGCCCGGCAGTCAAGTATGTACCAGTTTGTCGACAAGACACTGTACAGAAGAAGACTCAACGGTGTGAAATTGAAGTGTATTCACCGGCAAGACGGACAAAAGCTGTTGGCAGAGATACATGGAGGCATATGTGGTCACCACATTGGCGCAAGAGCACTTGTCGGCAAAGCATTCCGGCAAGGTTTCTTTTGGCCGACAGCCCTCCAGGATGCAACTGCACAAGTAACCAAGTGTGAAGCGTGCCAGTTCCATTCCAAGCAGATACACCAACCAGCTCAAGCTCTCCAGACGATCCCTTTATCCTGGCCATTTTCGGTCTGGGGGCTCGACATCCTCGGCCCCTTTCCCCGAGCAGTCGGGGGCTTTGAGTACTTGTACGTAGCGATCGACAAGTTCACAAAGTGGCCGGAAGTGGAGCCAGTGAGGAAGGTGACAGCACAGTTAGTAGTCAAGTTCGTCAGGTCGATTGTTTGCCGCTTCGGGATCCCTAACAGGATAATCACTGACAACGGTACACAATTCACGAGCCGCACCTTCATGCAGTACGTCCAAGACCTTGGCGCCAAGGTCTGCTTCGCTTCTGTTGCTCACCCGAGAAGCAACGGTCAAGCGGAGAGGGCAAATGCTGAAGTGCTGCGCGGGCTCAAGACCAGGACTTTCGACAGGCTGCACAAGGGCGGAAGAAACTGGATCGAGGAGCTGCTGGTGGTTCTTTGGTCGATCAGAACAACGCCAAATCGAGCCACTGGACAGACACCTTTCGCTCTAGTCTATGGAGCAGAGGCAGTTATCCCCACGGAACTCGTATACGGGTCACCTCGAGTGCTTGCTTATGATGAGCTTGAGCAAGAGCAGCTGCGACAAGATGACGCGCTGCTCCTTGAGGAAGACCGTCTTCAGGCTGCTGTGCGAGCTGCTCGCTACCAGCAAGTTTTGCGCCGCTACCATAGCCGCAAAGTTAATGCCAGAAGTTTCGAGGAAGGCGACCTTGTTCTTCGGCGTGATCAGTCCGCCAAGAATTCCAACAAGTTGACGCTGAAGTGGGAAGGCCCTTACCGGGTGAAACGAGTCACTAGGCCTGGCGCTGTCCGCCTTGAGACCGAAGATGCCATTCCGGAAGGTTCCCTCGCCCACAAGTTTGCCGGGGGGAAAGGAGAGGATAATGGTATGGACCAGGCGTCGTTCAAGAAAGTTTCGCCTTGCCAGGAAGCAAACAACAGAAAAGCTAAGTTGCGAAAGTTTGAGCAATCAGATTTTTAAAATTTTTAAGTTATCTCCCTTGAACGACTGCACTTTGTATGGAAAACCTGTGCGCGGAGGAACCAACTTGTAGCTAGTTGCGCCCTTACTTTGTTTCGAGTCCGCTCAACAACTTGAGTGAGCTGCAACTAGTTGTGACAAGGTTTCTTGTCGGTAGCGGCGCCGCCAGCAGGCTGCTGACGTCCCGCACTCAGCGCTCGCGGCTCGGGTGCCTGCACCGGCAAGTTCCCTAAAAGCGTAGGGCAAAACATACAACGGAAGGAATCAAGTAAAGGGAATAACATTGCAATCATTACCCAGAATAAAGTTATATTACAAAGATAGCTTGTCGCAGCTCTAACAGATTGTTTTCATAACATGACAAACAGCGACAAGGAAAGAAGAAATTGGCGGCCTAATCTACGCGATCGCCCTCGATCCTCTTGATCCCGCTCACCTTGTCCACAATGGGTGCGACAAGGGCCTTGAGCGCCTCCAGATCAGCATCCGGCGGCAAGGTCTTGAGGACGTTGGTGAGGTTGAGGCCCGGATTGCGGAAGGCCACCTTCAACAACACTTTCTAAAGAGCTCCCGCGCAGATCTTGCGCGACTCGTCGGCCATCTACTTTGGGACCCTCTCCCGGAGTCGCTGGAGGGCCGTCGCCACGCCCTTGAAGAACAAGACGAGCTTGGCGCTGGGTTGAAGGTTCTCGTCGGAGGGATACCCAAGATCCTCCATCCCCAGCTGCGCCAACTCCTTGTCAATGTCTATGGCAGCATTCAGAAGACTCTCCGTCTAGTGCTCCACAGTCTCCCGGAAGGCATTCTGGGTGGCGGCAACACTTTCCAGCAGCGCCTTGTCGGCCTTGATCTCTTCTTTCAAGGCTGCCTCCTGCTTCTTGGCGCCGTCCAGAGTCTTGGTCAAAGTGGTCAGCTTCAACTCAAGATTCAAGTTGGAGTCCTTGGCGGCGCTGAGCTCTTTGCCCTTCTCGGCGATATCGACCTCCAGCTGCGCCACCTTCGTCTCTAACTCCTTGGCGGCCTCGGCGGCGGCGGCAGCGGCCTCTGCTTGCTTGAGGGCTCCGCCGAGTTTTTCCTCGCGCGCGGCAAGCTCCTCCTCATGGGCGTCAAGATTGACCCTCCGCTGCGCCAGCTCGCCCTCCTCCGCGGATAGCTTCACAGCGGCAAGCCGCTGCTTCTCTTCGACTTCGGACTTCTCGAGGAGGAAGGCCTTCTGTGCTTTGTCGAGTTGCTCCCGCTCCTCTGCCAAGGACCGACGAGCTTCCTGGTGGAAGCCCCGGAGCTCCTCCGTGCGCTTCTCGATGTCTACTCCCGCCTTCGCGACAAGCGCCTCGCGGGAGTCCAGCTTGGCTTGCCGCGCGCGGTAGAGCGACAGCAACTTCCGCAGCAGCCGCTCTTCTTCAGGCTCGTTGCTGCTGCTGCTCGGCGCGTCAACCAGCGGCAGCCCCGCGGAGGCAAGCACTTCCCCGTCGAAGATCTCTCCCTCGACCGGCGCCCTGGAGCTTGATGCCCAGGGGAGGTTGATGAAGACGTCATCGCCGGCCTTCAAGTATACGCCTGGCTGGGGCTCTTCGGAGCCTGGCGCTGCGGCAGCGGCGGACGGGTCGGCGGTCGGTGTAGCGCCTGGTGCTCCTGCGGCCTCAGGGCCGTTAGTGCGATCGCCGGACCCCTCGCCAGTTGCTGCGGCGGTAGCCTTGGCGGCCTCTGCATCGGCGGGATCGCCAGCACCGGCTGCTTCTTCTGCGGCAACCTCGGTCTCCATCGGCTCTGTAGCAGATGGGTCTGACAGCCGGAAAGGGGAGAAGAGTCAAGCAAAAACCCAAGAAGATCAAAAGAAGAAGAACCCAAGGAAAGCCTTGAAGCAAGAGGAGTACCTGTGCCGAGTTCTGTAGTCGTGGTCTCCACCGTCGGGGGGCCGCTGGCGCTCTCCCTTGCCGGAGACCTCTCCCTTACCAGGAAGCCCTCCCTTGCCGGAGAATTCTCCCTTGTCGGGGGATTCTCCCTTGGCTCCTGCTGTGGCTGCTCTGCTCCTACACAAATCAGCAATCAAATATCAGCAAAAACAGAGTATCCATGCGCACCTCACAAGCGGAAAGCAAACCATATACTTACGCTGGGGGCTGCTCTAGAGAAAAGTTGCCGGGTCCGGCAAGGTTGTCTCGGGTGCACCCCCCGCTGTCGCCGTGGGTTCATCCTCGATGATAATCACCGGGGCCTTGGCCCTCTTTGCTGCTCTCTAGGCCAGAGTCCTAAAAAGGAACAAGTTCAGAGCAAAGCAAATGAGATACAAGACAAACAGCAAGAATTGAAGAACATCAAGTATAGCAAGAGAAGCTTACTCTTCTTCTTCCTCGTCGGAGCTGAACGCGGAGAAGTCGAAGTCCAGCGCGCGCCCGGCGTGAGGAGGCGGAGGAGAAGCTTCCCTTGGCCGCTTGGCGGGAGCAATGGCGGCGGTCTGAGATGATCCCGCTCCAGCTGTCGTCGCGGCATGAGAAGCGGCAGGAGCAGAAGCGGTGGTCCGGGAGGGCCCCGCTCCAGTTGTCGTCGCAGCATGAGGCGCTCCCGCGGCAACGGTGTTTGCCGCGGTGGAGTGTGTCACGCGGCGCGACGAATGTTGACCCGCTTGCCGCTCCGCTACGTCACCGGCCTTGCGGAGACGCCTTCTTGGTGGGGATGGAGGCTCTGCTTGCGGCGAGCTGCCCGAAGACGAAGTGGAAGACGAGTTGATCTCCAGCGAGCCGCTCGTATCCTTGGCGGGCTCGCTCGACTCGACGTTCTGCCCGGCAAGTCTTTCTCGCCGGCAGGCTCCCTTCACTAGGCACGGCTTGCCGCCTCTGCTGCATCTGCCTCCTCCACGGTGAATCCAAATTCGCCCGCGGCTGTGGCTGCCGCCGCCTCTTCCAGCCTGGTAGCGATGAGTGCCATCTCCGCATCGATGGTGTCGCGGGTGAGGCCATCCTTCTCGTCGGAGTGGATCGGCACTTCTACCAAGTCATCAAAGAACTGATGCATGACGTCGTCTGCAGGCTCCTGCCAAGTTGGCACAATTCCATGCGAGTCGCACTCCGGCATCATTGCACGGATGCGGTCGAGCGAGGAATTGTTGCACAACGGAACGACGCCCCCCGACAACCTGAAAACTTCGGGATGTTGGGGGTCATACTTGAAGAGCTCCTGGAGCATCGCGTTGAGCTCCAGAACTGTGAAGTTGTAGTTGAGGCCGGCCGCAGCCTCATGATGTCTGCCGCATTCTTGAACTCCCAAGTGGGTCTCCCCCGTTCCTGCAGGGGGGCGATGCGGCGGCGAAGAAAGTCTGCGCCAACAGCGCCTACGGTGAGCCCGGCAAGCCTGAGGCGCAGGATCCGGGTGACAGCAATCTTTAGCCTATCGTCTTCCAGGGCCACGTCACTCAAATCGTTGTCTCGTGCTACTAGGGTTTGGCGCTGGGCGGTGAATGGCTGCGGGTTCTCCTCGTCAATCCAGCACCAGTCTGCCCTCCACTCCTCCCACTTGCCGCGGAATTCTCCCTCCAGATAAGTTTCCTTCTTGCCGGCCCTTGAGATCCAGGCAATTCCGCCGGATAGAGGCTCTCCTCTCTCTACTCGAGGTATGAAGAAGTGGCGAAAGAGGGCTACGTTGGGATGGACTCCGACAAAGTTTTCGCAGAGATGTGCGAAAACTGCCATGGTCAGAACGGCATTGGGGGTGAAGTCAAGGAGGTGGAATCCATAGGTATTCATGATGTCGCAGAAGAATTCAGAAAAAGGCGGGCAGAGCCCTCAGTAGAAGAACAGAGCGAAGAAGGGGTATCCATTTGGGGCCTTCTTCCAAGCGGTGGCGGGGAGTACCTTCGTGCGCGGATGCGCTCGCGTCTCCGCCGACCAGAAGAGGTAGTAGTTCTCCCTCAGCTCCTTCGCGGCAAGCTTGGGGGGGAAGACTGCCCGCTCCTTTCGTAGCGCCGCAAGCCGCTGCGCCTCGTTCGACTTCACGACCTTCCCCTTGTCGGCTTTTGGAGCCATGGCGGAAGTGGTGGAGGAGGTCGACGGCGTTGGTGATGCTGGTGGCGATGGGGGGCGGAGCGCTGCTCTCTTTCGGCTTTGGGAAGACGAGGGAGCGGCGGAGATTTCTGATATTGGAAGCAGCAACGGGCAAATGTGCGAACTACCCCTGTTTCCCCTGCTTATAAAGAGGGAGGGGGCGGACGTTCCGCATTTCCGAATAAAATAACCACCCATGATCTCTCCCACGATGCCGCATTCAACGCGTGCCGTTCGGGGAGGGCGCGGTGGATACGGAGAAAGATACGGCGTAACCTAGGCCGCGCGTGCCCGTGCCCTGTTTTGGGCCTGGCCCAACAGCGCTCGGCACCGTGTATGGCCCAGGCCCGGGGGCTCCTGTCGGTGTACTAGAGTAGGGGTACCCTAGTATCCCGAACTTGTGCACGGGCAGTCGCAGCATCCCGCGGCAAGGCTTGCCGGGTGACCGCCAAGGTCCTTCGTGGTTCCCCTGGAGCCTTTCAAGGAGACAAGACCCCGGCAAGAGGAGCTTGCCGGGAAGGCCAACTAAGGCACCTCAAGACCCCGGCAAGAGGAGCTTGTCGGGAAGGCCGCCCAAGGCATCTTAAGGAACTTGCCGCGGCGCGCCACGCGTCCCGGCAAGGCCAGGTGAGCGACAAGCTCCCGGACGCGACAAGACAACGACAGCGGCAAGGCGCTTGCCGCGGCAAGCCACCACTCCGTGCCCGCGCTCCAGCACATCCACCGACGTGTCGCTCTGGAACCCTTCCCAGCGTACGTGGCGGGGGGCTGTGCAGCCAGCGGTGAGCGGTGGCAAGCGGCGCTGACAAGATTGCCGTCGTGGCAAGCGGTGGTATCCCTAACGGTCCCTTTTACACTGTTTAGGCGATGCAGACGGGCATTTAAGGCCCTTGTCCCCTGCCATCAGGGTTAGGTATGATACACTATAGCAGGTAGCTGTACCAACCGCAGCACCTTTCCCTTTTCGCCCTTGTCTACGTTGCCACCTGTCGGTGACCCCTTGAGCATATAAAAGGAGGCCCATGTGCAACGTAGGGGAGGGGAGCTGGTTGGAACACTCACGCTCGGTCTCGTTAGCTGCTGGTGTGTACTATAGCACTCCGCGCTCCCGAGCAAGAAATCAATACAAACCACAAAGCAGGAGTAGGGTTTTACGCATCCGTGCGGCCCGAACCTGGGTAACTGCTCGTGTGCTTCGCCTCGATCCGCTCTTTGCACGACCTCCGCCCCTGCCGAACCGAAAGGGACTCGGCCAGCCGGTCCCATAGGTGTTCGTGGATCAGTCCCCCGACAGTGACCTCTTTGTGATGGTAGCGAATGTCATATTTGGAAATCGATCGAGGTATATGGCGTCACAAGGCCCCAAACCAAAAATGGTCGAATGACCCTCAAGTTCGAAACCAACCGACCCACCATGATTGAGTTGGGACAGTTGGATTAATAAACCCTTCACCCATCAACCCTTCCAGCTCCTTGCGGATGGACGGTGCTTGGACACATTTCAAAACTTGTACTCTAGTAGTCTGATTACCACTATACTTACATCTGGGTGCCGCTTATTTGCGTAGGACATGTTTGACCAATGTTGTGACCATGCAAGGGATAACGGGTACTTGTTGTGGGAGGACGCGAAGAAGATGCGGTTGATAGTGAGTGGGGAGTTCCACCAAGAAATGCGGGAGTTCCTCCGCACGCAAAAATGATCCAAGGGAATTGACCATCTGGAAAGAAGAGAAGATGCTACTTGTTTGTACCACACGATCCTTCATGTGAGGAAGGCCTGAATATACATACCCAGCAGACAAGTCTTTAGAAGATCCAACTGCAGGAGTCAGAGTGGTAGTCTGGTAGATGTTGAAATCATTTGGACTCGATGGTCGTAAATCGAATGTAATCATATGTTCGATAGGTTTAGTCTGCAGTTTGTGCCATGCTAAATGTAAGTCACAGAAGGTAGTGGATTATTCTGTTGGGCAAATCAAAATCCGATGAATTGTACGTGATCCACTTCTCTAGTTCAGTTTTGCATGGAAGTTGCATACAATTGTGATTAATCTGTGTCAGTCAGTTTGGAACCACACAAGTTTGCAAAACCGCATTGAGACAGGATTGACAATTTTGATTTTCAGTAAATTGGTTTATTATCTTTTTAACAAAATATATCCACACTCTGGTGTGTAGAGTTAAAAATACAATGAGCGTTCAATTTGATGTTCACGCATAGGACAATATGCATGTACCAAAGTTGAAATATGGCCTCACATTAAACGATTGTTCGGTATAGAAATGAATTTATATTAAAAAAATGGTTTCAAATATTTTAACTAAAGTTACACTTCTTTTTGTTCACAACATCGAACGGCTCATTGTGTTGACACCAAAGGTATGGCAATGGTCGTCAACTCAACCGGAGGCAAAACCAAAACTGACCGTCATACAACTGAACCGGATGCAAAACTAGCCGACAAAACTGGTTAACATGGTTGGTAACAAATCCTTCTCAGATGATTGTTTCCTTTTGTCATCCACATTATATTTGACTTTGCCTATAAATGTGTGTTTGGAAATCAGACTTATCCTTATAATATCCTATATCGTATACAAAGAGGAAGAAACACTTGAATATTATTAGAGTAGTAATTGTCATTGGTGATGATGCAAAAGCAAAGAAACATGAAAAATCTTTAATCTACACATAAAAAAGATGGTCGATAAGTTTCCAATACCAACAATCGATCAATGGTGTGTTTCCTACCTATTTTGTATCAGTACACGCCTTCACAACCAACAACGGCTCCATTTTTAGATGGAAATACTCCTACACACTAGGATTAGGCCTCAATAAATATTTACCTTTTTCATCCCTCAATCCATAAAACAGATTGGCCCATGAAGGATACCAGTATATATATGCCCCCATACACGAGCATGTCATCCAAAGTTCATCGAGCAAACACACAAACACTGGACTACCACCGAACTTATCCCACAACTTTGTCAAGTCTTCTCTTTGAAATGGAGGGTGTTACAGTGTTGATTGTTGGTGCTGGGCCAGCAGGCCTCGCAACGGCAGCATGCCTTAGCCAATTCTCACTTCCTTATGCCATCGTCGAGCGCGAGAGCTGTAGCGCGTCACTCTGGCGCAACCGCGCGTATGATCGCCTCAAGCTGCATCTCGCAAAGGAGTTCTCTGAGTTGACACACATGTCATACCCTGTAGATGCACCAACGTACATACCAAAAACCTTGTTTGTGAAGTACTTGGATGACTATGTCGAGCGTTTCAACATTCAACCAAAGTATCTCACCAGCGTGGAGTCATCCACATATGACAATGATGAAAAATGTTGGTCCATTGTGGCAAAGGACATGTCAAAGTGCACCACAGTCAAGTTCACGGCGAAGTTTCTTGTTGTGGCAAGTGGTGAGAATAGTGCAGAGAATATTCCAATGTTCCCTGGACTGGAAAACTTTCCAGGTGATGTTATCCACTCCTCAACCTACAAGTCAGGCAAGAGCTACTCTGGCAAGAATGTATTGGTCATTGGATCTGGCAACTCCGGGATGGAAATTGCTTATGACCTTGCGACCCATGGTGCCAACACATCGATTGTTATACGAAGCCCGGTACGTACATGCAATATATATTTTCATTGGATGCATGAACGCAAACTCTTAGTATAGTTATTAATAGAATAGATGCAATTTTTAGTGTTATTACTAATAGGAAGTATTTCACATAGAAAAAGAGATAGATTGTTTTATATCACACACAAAGAACTGAAAGACTAGAGGAACCACATGACAAAATTTTATTTCTTGAAAGAAGAAATTCTATTTTTATAATGCATACTTCAAAAGAGGTGTGACATGTTTTGTGGTTGCAGATTCATGTAATGACAAAGGAATTAATTCGTTTGGGGATGACACTTGCTCACCGTCTTCCATTGAATCTAGTGGATAAACACCTTGTGATGGCAGCGTATTTAATATTTGGAGACCTGTCACAGCATGGCATCACAAGGCCAAAAATGGGTCCAATGACCCTCAAATCAGAAACAGGCCGATCTGCAGTAATTGATGTTGGGACTGTTGGATTGATCAAAAAAGGCATCAGCAAAGTAAGTATATCCTTGACATGACATAAATTTATAACATATGTTGATTTGATATGCCAAGTTATCAATGTATTTTTTATCTCCTAAAGGTTCAAGGGAGCATTAGTAAGATCAAGGGCAACATAATTAAATTTCAATGCAGTAAAAGAATGTCATTTGATGCAATTGTGTTTGCAACTGGATACAAAAGCACGGCAAATATGTGGTTCAAGGTAATATAGCTTGTGTTTGAACATGTCTGAGTTTGTTTTCTTGGTGTAACCATTATTAAATCTGCTAACAGGGTCTATGTGTTTTTAATCCAGAATGGTGAGAGCATGTTCAATGGCAACGGACTGCCCATCCAAAAATATCCGAATCATTGGAAAGGTGGAAATGGGCTTTACTGTGCTGGGTTGGCGAGGAGAGGATTAGCTGGTATTGCAACAGATGCCAAGAATATCGCTGATGACATCAAATCTATGATGGACTGTATGTCAAGTTAAATCATCTTTTACATGTAGTTTACCATGGCAAGCATGCTAGAAGGTTGATTCTTTGAGAAATATATCCATTGTGTCACCTTTGTATCTAGCTTTTAGACAAGTAAATTTATGTTTATTTTAAGGTTCATATGTGCCCCGGAGAGAGATGTACTATTATACTATAATCAAGGGCTCTGTACTCTTATTACGCGGAGAGATTTCTAATTTTGGTTGAACCTACAACTGTGTATTATATTTTATTTACTTGAAATTATATGTGCAAAAGGCATGCGCTCAATACACTATTATCTATACCAAAATCTCTTGTGGCATGTTTACCCCATCAGTATACAACTGTAGGAGGGAGTAATCACATTAGCCGAAAATAAATGCATAGTTCACTACATCCATCGCCGGTACTGTTGTGCTATTCAGTCTTAGAATGGCACTAGTTATCTTCCCATGCATCTGCATGGGGTAGCTGACATACTATAAATATTAAAAATATTTGTGAACATATTTAGAAACTTAAAACTAAAACTTAGAACACCATATGATGGAAAACTACTATTTAGAACGTGTATTTGCGGTTACGTGATACACGTATCCTTAACTGTTGTGGACACAGTTTGTTGTGCCCGAAGCGCAGGGTTTGCAGTATGCAGTAAGTTTTCCATCGGCTGGTATCCAAGGTATCCATCCGCATAGTCTTGGATATAAATTGCTTATTACCTTGCGACCATGGTGCCAATACTCCGATTGTTATATGAAGCCTGATATGTACTACATGCACTATATATTTTCACTGGGTACATGAACACAATTTTTCAGTATAGTTACCACTGGAAGAGATCCTTTTTTTAGTATTATTACTAATAGAAAGTTTTCACATATATAAGAGATGGACTGTTTGATATGACGCACAAACAAACAAACGACTAGAGGAACTACATGACAAACAATTAACTTTTGTAAGAAGAAATTCTATGAAATTTTGTTTTATCATGCATGCTTCAGAAGAGGTGTGACATGTCTTTTGGTTGCAGATTCATGTGATGACAACAGAATTTATTCAGTTCGGATGACACTTGCTCACCATCTTTCACTAAATCTAGTGAATAACCTCTTTGTGACGGCAGCGAATTTCATATTTGGAGACCTATCGAGGCATGGCATCACAAGGCCCAAAACCAAAAATGGATCACAACGACCCTCAAGTTAGAAACCTACCGATCCATAGTGATTCATGTTGGCACTGTTGGATTAATAAAAAAAATCATCATCAAAGTATTTGGAATATTTGGAGGAATCTGCCTAATTAGTCATATTTTTATAGTTGAAAATAATAAGTAGACCTTTTCTCTCATAATGTTGGTTTGTTTTCTAGTTGGCACTTCTAGAGAGATCCTAGTCATCTACCTAGATATATAGATCTGACTCAAATGCGCAATTATATATTTCAAAAATAAGGCACTTACATGACGAAGAAGGCGGCTACTTGCATATATACTGAATGTTCATTATATTTGAAGGCATAACAAGCAATAATTTGTTTTCTTTTTGGAGAAACACCAACATTGGATTTATAAAAGTGTCGATGGGATATATAGAACATCATTTGAATCAAGACAATAAGAAATCCTAAGTACCCTTTTTTACAATGTGAACTGACGGAATAAAGCATATATAGTGGATGAGTTTCTCCCAGTTTTGTCTATCGCTTTTATCAACTGATGACTCATTGGAATTTACTTACTTCCAAGACAAAATATACTCGGATGGCAAAGATTGCTAATGCCAAACTTGAATTAGATAAAAGCAACTATAACCAGTAACTGAAATCTGATCTTAACACGCTCATGGATTGGCGAAGTGTACCTCTGTATTCTGTTTTCCCTTTTTTCAAAATAGCACATTTAACTGATGCATTGTTCGAGCAATCTTCAAATCATTCAAAAAATCTGAGGCATTGTTCGGCCAGCCTCCTAAGTATGACATGATGGGTCGGCCCCTTAAGCAAGGAGAAGAAGCCAGCAGGCCCAGCAATGACGAGCGAGGCCTCCACAAGTCCACAAAGACAAAACTCGCCAATCTGCCATCCTCGTTCCTCCTCTAGGGTTTTACTACGCATCGCCGCCGTCTCCCTCCCCACCTCCGTCCCCCGCCGCCCCGCCTCCTACCCGGCAGACCACCACCGAGGCCCGAGCCAGCAGCCATGACCGGCAAGAAGCACAAGTCCTCCAAGAAGCAGCCCAAGGGCAGCCGCCTGCCGCTCGGCACCTAAGCAGATGCGATGGCCGACGCCGGGAAGCGCTGTCGCTCCGGCGCCGCCAAACGCCCCCAGGCCGAGGAGGAGTTCGTGCCCTCCTCCATCAGCGCCAAGATCCTCCGTGAGGCCCTCAAGAAGTAGCAGGAGCAACAGGAGGAGATCCTCCACATACTATTCAGTCTTCGAATGGCACAAATTATCAACGTGTGCAACTACATGGGCTAGCTGACGTACTAATAAATCAATAAAAATATCTGCGAACTGATTTAGAAACTTAAATCTAAAAGTTAGAACACCATATGATGGAAAACTACTATTTAGAACGTGAATTCGTGGTTACATAGAAGAGATGCATTTTTTCAGTATTATTACTAATAGAAAGTATTTCACATATATAAGAGATGGACTGTTTTATATCACGCCCAAACGGCAAAACAACTAGAGGAACTACATGAAAAAAAATAACAATTGAAAGAAGAAATTCTATGAAATTTTGTTCTATCAGGCATGCTTCAAAAGAGGCGTGACATGTCTTTTGGTTGCAGATTCATGTGATGACAAGAGAATTAATTTAGGTGGGATGACACTTGCTCACTTTGTTTCACTAAATCTAGTGGGTGACCTCTTTGTGATGGTAGCGAATGTCATATTTGGAGATCGATCGAGGTATACGGCGTCACAAGGCCCAAAACCAAAATTGGTTGAATGACCCTCAAGTTAGAAACCAACCAACCCACAACGATTGAGTTGGGACAGTTGGATTAATAAACCCTTCACCCATCAAACCCTTCCAGCTCCTTGCGGATGGATGGTGCTTGGACACATTTCAAAACATGTACTCTAGTAGTCTGACTACCACTATACTTACATCTGGGTGCCGCTTATTTGCGTAGGACATGTTTGACCAATGTTGTGACCACGCAAGGGATAACGGGTACTTGTTGTGGGAGGACGCGAAGAAGATGCGGTTGATAGTGAGTGGGGAGTTCCACCAAGAAATGCGGGAGTTCCTCCGCATGCAAAAATGATCCAAGGGAATTGACCATCTGGAAAGAAGAGAAGATGCTACTTGTCTGTACCACACGATCCTTCATGTGAGGAAGGCCCGAATATACCTACCCAGCAGACAAGTCTTTAGAAGATCCAACTGCATGAGTTAGAGTGGTAGTCTGGTAGATGTTGAAATCATTTGGACTCGACGGTCGTAAATCAAATGTAATCATAGGTTCAATAGGTTTAGTCTGCAGTTTGTGCCATGCTAAATGTAAGTCACAGAAGGTAGTGGATTATTCTGTTGGGCAAATCAAAATCCGATGAACTGTACGTGATCCACTTCTCCAGTTCAGTTTTGCATGGAAGTTGCGTACAATTGTGATTAATCTGTGTCAGTCAGTTTGGAACCACACAAGTTTGCAAAACCGCATTGAGACAGGATTGACAATTTTGATTTTCAGTAAATTGGTTTATTATCTTTTTAACAAAATATATCCACACTCTGGTGTGTAGAGTTAAAAATACAATGAGCGTTCAATTTGATGTTCACGCATAGGACAATATGCATGTACCAAAGTTGAAATATGGCCTCACATTAAACGAGTGTTCGGTATAGAAATGAATTTATATTAAAAAATGGTTTCAAATATTTTAACTAAAGTTACACTTCTTTTTGTTCACAACATCGAATGGCTCGTTGTGTTGACACCAAAGGTATGGCAATGGTCGTCAACTCAACCGGAGGCAAAACCAAAACTGACCGTCATACAACTGAACCGGATGCAAAACTAGCCGACAAAACCAGTTAACATGGTTGGTAACAAATCCTTCTCAGATGATTGTTTCCTTTTGTCATCCACATTATATTTGACTTTGCCTATAAATGTGTGTTTGGAAATCAGACATATCCTTATAATATCCTATATCGTATACAAAGAGGAAGAAACACTTGAATATTATTAGAGTAGTAATTTTCATTGGTGATGATGCAAAAGGAAAGAAACATGAAGAATCTTTAATCTACACATAAAAAAGATGGTCCATAAGTTTCCAATACCAACAATCGATCAACGGTGTGTTTCCTACCTATTTTGTATCAGTACACGCCTTCACAGCCAACAACGGCTCCATTTTTAGATGGAAATACTCCTACACACTAGGATTAGGCCTCAATAAATATTTACCTTTTTCATCCCTCAATCCATAAAACAGATTGGCCCATGAAGGATACCAGTATATATATGCCCCCATACACGAGCATGTCATCCAAAGTTCATCGAGCAAACACACAAACACTGGACTACCACCGAACTTATCCCACAGCTTTGTCAAGTCTTCTCTTTGAAATGGAGGGTGTTACAGTGTTGATTGTTGGTGCTGGGCCAGCAGGCCTCGCAACGACAGCATGCCTTAGCCAATTCTCAATTCCTTATGCCATCATCGAGCGCGAGAGCTGTAGCGCGTCACTCTGGCGCAACCGCGCGTATGATCGCCTCAAGCTGCATCTCGCAAAGGAGTTCTGTGAGTTGCCACACATGTCATACCCTGTAGATGCACCAACGTACATACCAAAAACCTTGTTTGTGAAGTACTTGGATGACTATGTTGAGCGTTTCAACATTCAACCAAAGTATCTCACCAGCGTGGAGTCATCCACATATGACAATGATGAAAAATGTTGGTCCATTGTGGCAAAGGACATGTCAAAGTGCACCACAGTCAAGTTCACGGCGAAGTTTCTTGTTGTGGCAAGTGGTGAGAATAGTGCAGAGAATATTCCAATGTTCCCTGGACTGGAAAACTTTCCAGGTGATGGTATCCACTCCTCAAGCTACAAGTCAGGCAAGAGCTACTCTGGCAAGAATGTATTGGTCATTGGATCTGGCAACTCCGGGATGGAAATTGCTTATGACCTTGCGACCCATGGTGCCAACACATCGATTGTTATACGAAGCCCGGTACGTACATGCACTATATATTTTCATTGGATGCATGAACGCAAACTCTTAGTATAGTTATTAATAGAATAGATGCAATTTTTAGTGTTATTACTAATAGGAAGTATTTCACATAGAAAAAGAGATGGACTGTTTTATATCACACACAAACAACTGAAAGACTAGAGGAACCACATGACAAAAATTTATTTCTTGAAAGAAGAAATTCTATTTTTATAATGCATACTTCAAAAGAGGTGTGACATGTTTTGTGGTTGCAGATTCATGTAATGACAAAGGAATTAATTCGTTTGGGGATGACACTTGCTCACCGTCTTCCACTGAATCTAGTGGATAAACTCCTTGTGATGGCAGTGTATTTAATATTTGGCGACCTGTCACAGCATGGCATCACAAGGCCAAAAATGGGTCCAATGACCCTCAAATCAGAAACAGGCCGATCTGCAGTAATTGATGTTGGGACTGTTGGATTGATCAAAAAAGGCATCATCAAAGTAAGTATATCCTTGACATGACATAAATTTATAACATATGTTGATTTGATATGCCAAGTTATCAATGTATTTTTTATCTCCTAAAGGTTCAAGGGAGCATTAGTAAGATCAAGGGCAACATAATTAAATTTCAATGCAGCAAAAGAATGTCATTTGATGCAATTGTGTTTGCAACTGGATACAAAAGCACGGCAAATATGTGGCTCAAGGTAATATAGCTTGTGTTTGAACATGTCTGAGTTTGTTTTCTTGGCGTAACTATTATTAAATCTGCTAACAGGGTCTATGTGTTTTTAATCCAGAATGGTGAGAGCATGTTAAATGGCAACGGACTGCCCATCCAAAAATATCCGAATCATTGGAAAGGTGGAAATGGGCTTTACTGTGCTGGGTTGGCGAGGAGAGGATTAGCTGGTATTGCAACAGATGCCAAGAATATCGCTAATGACATCAAATCTATGATGGACTCTATGTCAAGTTAAATCATCTTTTACATGTAGTTTACCATGGCAAGCATGCTAGAAGGTTGATTCTTTGAGAAATATATCCATTGTGTCACCTTTGTATCTAGCTTTTAGACAAGTAAATTTATGTTTATTTTAAGGTTCATATGAGCCCCGGAGAGAGATGTACTATTATAGTATAATCAAGGGCTATGTACTCTCATTACACGGAGAGATTTCTAATTTTGGTTGAACCTACAACTGTGTATTATATTTTATTTACTAGAAATTATATGTGCAAAAGGCATGCGCTCAATACATTATTATCTATACCAAAATCTCTTGTGGCATGTTTACCCCATCAGTATACAACTGTAGGATGTAGTAATCACATCAGCCTAAAATAAATGCGTAGTTCACTACATCCATCGCCGGTACTGTAGTGCTATTTAGTCTTAGAATGGCACTAGTTATCATCCCATGCATCTGCATGGGGTAGCTGACGTACTATACATCATTAAAAATATTTGTGAACATATTTAGAAACTTAAAACTAAAACTTAGAACACCATATGACGGAAAACTACTATTTAGAACGTGTATTTGTGGTTACGTGATACACGTATCCTTAACTGTTGTGGACACAGTTTGTTGTGCCCAAAGCGCAGGGTTTGCAGTATGCAGTAAGTTTTCCATCGGCTGAGATCCAAGGTATCCATCCGCATAGTCTTGGATATAAATTGCTTATTACCTTGCGACCATGGTGCCAATACTCCGATTGTTATACGAAGCCTGATATGTACTACATGCACTATATATTTTCACTGGGTACATGAACACAATTTTTTAGTATAGGTACCACTAGAAGAGATCCATTTTTTTAGTATTATTACTAATAGAAAGTTTTCACATATATAAGAGATTGACTGTTTGATATGACGCACAAACAAACAAACGACTAGAGGAACTACATGACAAACAATTAACTTTTGCAAGAAGAAATTCTATGAAATTTTGTTTTATCATGCATGCTTCAGAAGAGGTGTGACATGTCTTTTGGTTGCAGATTCATGTGATGACAACAGAATTTATTCAGTTGGGATGACACTTGCTCACCATCTTTCACTAAATATACTGAATAACCTCTTTGTGACGCCAGCGAATTTCATATTTGGAGACATATGGAGGCATGGCATCACAAGGCCCAAAACCAAAAATGGATCACAACGACCCTCAAGTTAGAAACCTACCGATCCATAGTGATTGATGTTGGGACTGTTGGATTAATAAAAAATCATCATCAAAGTATTTGGAATATTTGGAGGAATCTGCCTCATTACTCATATTTTTATAGTTGAAAATAATAAGTAGAACTTTTCTCTCATAATGTCGGTTTGTTTTCTAGTTGGCACTTCTAGAGAGATCCTAGTCATCTACCTAGATATATAGATCTGACTCAAATGCGCAATTATATATTTCAAAAATAAGGCACTTACATGACGAAGAAGGCGGCTACTTGCATATATACTGAATGTTCATTATATTTGAAGGCATAACAAGCAATCATTTGTTTTCTTTTTGGAGAAACACCAACATTGGATTTATAGAAGTGTCAATGGGATATATAGAACATCATTTGAATCAAGACAATAAGAAATCCTAAGTACCATTTTTTACAATGTGAACTGACGGAATAAAGCATATATAGTGGATGAGCTTCTCCCAGTTTTGTCTATCGCTTTTATCAACTGATGACTCATTGGAATTTACTGACTTCCAAGACAAAATATACTCGGATGGCAAAGATTGCTAATGCCAAACTTGAATTAGCTAAAAGCAACTATAACCAGTAACTGAAATATGATATTAACACGCTCGTGGATTGGCGGAGTGTACCTCTGTATTCTGTTTTCCCTTTTTTCAAAATACCACATTTAACTGATGCATTGTTCGAGCAATCTTCAAATCATTCAAAAAAATCTGAGGCATTGTTCGGCCAGCCTCCTGAGTATGACATGATGGGCCGGCCCCTTAAGCAAGGAGAAGAAGCAAGTAGGACCAGCAATGACGAGCGAGGCCTCCACAAGTCCACAAGTCCACAAAATCAAAACCCGCCAATCCGCCATCCTCCTTCCACCTCTAGGGTTTTACTATGCAGCGCCGCCGTCTCCCTCCCCACCTCTGTCCCCCGCCGCCCCGCCTCCTACCCGGCAGACAACCACCGAGGCCCGAGCCAGCGGCCATGACCGGCAAGAAGCACGAGTCCTCCAAGAAGCAGCCCAAGGGCAGCCGCCTGCCACTCGGCGCCGGCGACGACGCGGTGGTCGACGCCGGGAAGCGCCGTCGTTCCGGCACCGCCAAGCGCCACTAGGCCAAGGAGGAGGAGTTCGTGCCCTCCTCCATCAGCGCCAAGATCCTCCGCGAGGCCCTCAAGCAGCAGCAGGAGCAACAGGAGGAGATCCTCCACGTACTATTCAGTCTTCGAATGGCACAAATTATCAACGTGTGCAACTACATGGGCTATCTGACGTACTAATAAATCATTAAAAATATTTGTGAACTGATTTAGAAACTTAAATCTAAAAGTTAGAACACCATATGATGGAAAACTACTATTTAGAACGTGAATTTGTGGTTACATAGAAGAGATGCATTTTTTCAGTATTATTACTAATAGAAAGTATTTCACATATATAAGAGATGGACTGTTTTATATCACGCCCAAACGGCAAACAACTAGAGGAGCTACATGACAAAAAATAACAATTGAAAGAAGATATTCTATGGAATTTTGTTCTATCAGAATTCTTCAAAAGAGGCGTGACATGTCTTTTGGTTTGCAGATTCATGTGATGACAAGAGAATTAATTTAGTTGGGATGACACTTGCTCACTTTGTTTCACTAAATCTAGTGAGTGACCTCTTTGTGATGGTAGCGAATGTCATATTTGGAGATCGATCGAGGTATATGGCGTCACAAGGCACAAAACCAAAAATGGTCGAATGACCCTCAAGTTAGAAACCAACCGACCCACAACGATTGAGTTGGGACAGTTGGATTAATAAACCCTTCACCCATCAAACCCTTTCAGCTCCTTGCGGATGGACGGTGCTTGGACACATTTCAAAACATGTAATCTAGTAGTCTGATTACCACTATACTTACATCTGGGTGCCGCTTATTTGCGTAGGACATGTTTGACCAATGTTGTGACCACGCAAGGGATAATGGGTACTAGTTGTGGGAGGACGCAAAGAAGATGCAGTTGATAGTGAGTGGGGAGTTCCAACAAGAAATGCGGGAGTTCCTCTGCACGCAAAAATGATCCAAGGGAAGTGACCATCTGGAAAGAAGAGAAGATGCTACTTGTCTGTACCACACGATCCTTCATGTGAGGAAGGCCTAAATATACCTACCCAGCAGACAAGTCTTTAGAAGATCCAACTGCAGGAGTCAGAGTGGTAGTCTGATAGATGTTGAAATCATTTGGACTCGACGGTCGTAAATCGAATGTAATCATCTATTCGATAGGTTTAGTCTGCAGTTTGTGCCATGCTAAATGTAAGTCACAGAAGGTAGTGGATTATTCTGTTGGGCAAATCAAAATCTGATGAACTATACGTGATCCACTTCTCCAGTTCAGTTTTGCTTGGAAGTTGCGTACAATTGTGATTAATCTGTGTCAGTCAGTTTGGAACCACAGAAGTTTGCAAAACCGCATTGAGACAGGATTGACAATTTTGATTTTCAGTAAATTGTTTTATCATCTTTTAAAAAAAAATATCCACACTCTGGTGTGTGGAGTTAAAAATACAATGAGCGTTCAGTTTGATGTTCAGGCATAGGAAAATATGCATGTACCAAAGTTGAAATATGGCCTCACATTAAACGAGTGTTCAGTATAGAAACGAATTTATATTAAAAAATGGTTTCAAATATTTGAAGTAAAATTCCACTTCTTTTTGTTCACAACATCGAACGTCTCGTTGTGTTGACACCAAAGGTATGGCAATGGTCGTCAACTCAACCGGAGGCAAAACCAAAACAGACCATCATACAACTGAACCGGATGCAAAACTAGCCGACAAAACCGGTTAACATGGTTGGTAACAAATCCTTCTCAGATGATTGTTTCCTTTTGTCATCCACATTATATTTGACTTTGCCTATAAATGTGTCTTTGGATATCAGACTTATCCTTATAATATCCTATATCGTATACAAAGAGGAAGAAACACTTGAATATTATTAGAGTAGTAATTGTCATTGGTGATGATGCAAAAGGAAAGAAACATGAAGAATCTTTAATCTACACATAAAAAAGATGGTCGATAAGTTTCCAATAACAACAATCGATCAACGGTGTGTTTCCTACCTATTTTGTATCAGTACACGCCTTCACAACCAACAACGGCTCCATTTTTAGATGGAAATACTCCTACACAGTAGGATTAGGCCTCAATAAATATTTACCTTTTTCATCCCTCAATCCATAAAACAGATTGGCCCATGAAGGATACCAGTATATATATGCCCCCATACACGAGCATGTCATCCAAAGTTCATCGAGCAAACACACAAACACCGGACTACCACCGAACTTATCCCACAGCTTTGTCAAGTCTTCTCTTTGAAATGGAGGGTGTTACAGTGTTGATTGTTGGTGCTGGGCCAGCAGGCCTCGCAACGGCAGCATGCCTTAGCCAATTCTCAATTCCTTATGTCATCGTCGAGCGCGAGAGCTGTAGCGCGTCACTCTGGCGCAACCGCACGTATGATCGCCTCAAGCTGCATCTCGCAAAGGAGTTCTGTGAGTTGCCACACATGTCATACCCTGTAGATGCACCAACATACATACCAAAAACCTTGTTTGTGAAGTACTTGGATGACTATGTTGAGCGTTTCAACATTCAACCAAAGTATCTCACCAGCGTGGAGTCATCCACATAGGTCAATGATGCAAAATGTTGGTCCATTGTGGCAAAGGACATGTCAAAGTGCACCACAGTCAAGTTCACGCCGAAGTTTCTTGTTGTGGCAAGTGGTGAGAATAGTGCAGAGAATATTCCAATGTTCCCTGGACTGGAAAACTTTCTAGGTGATGTTATCCACTTCTCAAGCTACTAGTCAGGCAAGAGCTACTCTGGCCAGAATGTATTGGTCATTGGATCTGGCAACTCCGGGATGGAAATTGCTTATGACCTTGCGACCCATGGTGCCAACACATCGATTGTCATACGAAGCCCGGTACGTACATGCACTATATTTTTTCATTGGATGCATGAACGCAAATTCTTAGTATAGTTATTAATAGAAGAGATGCAATTTTTAGTGTTATTACTAATAGGAGTATTTCACATAGAAACAGAGATGGACTTTTTATATCACACACAAACAACTGAAAGACTAGAGGAACCAAATGACAAAAATTTATTTCTTGAAAGAAGAAATTCTATTTTTATAATGCATACTTCAAAAGAGGTGTGACATGTTTTGTGGTTGCAGATTCATGTAATGACAAAGGAATTAATTCGTTTGGGGATGACACTGGCTCACCATCTTCCATTGAATCTAGTGGATAAACTCCTTGTGATGGCAGCGTATTTAATATTTGGAGACCTATCACAGCATGGCATCACAAGGCCAAAAATGGGTCCAATGACCCTCAAATCAGAAACAGGCCGATCTGCAGTAATTGATGTTGGGACTCTTGGATTGATCAAAAAAGGCATCATCAAAGTAAGTATATCCTTGACATGACATAAATTTATATCATATGTTGATTTGATATGCCAAGTTATCAATGTATTTTTTATCTCCTAAAGGTTCAAGAGAGCATTAGTAAGATCAAGGGCAACATAATTAAATTTCAATGCCGTAAAAGAATGTCATTTGATGCAATTGTGTTTGCAACTGGATACAAAAGCACGGCAAATATGTGGCTCAAGGTAATATAGCTTGTGTTTGAACATGTCTGAGTTTGTTTTCTTGGTGTAACCATTATTAAATCTGCTAACAGGGTCTATGTGTTTTTAATCCAGAATGGTGAGAGCATGTTAAATGGCAACGGACTGCCCATCCAAAAATATCCGAATCATTGGAAAGGTGGAAATGGGCTTTACTGTGCTGGGTTGGCGAGGAGAGGATTAGCTGGTATTGCAACAGATGCCAAGAATATCGCTAATGACATCAAATCTATGATGGACTCTATGTCAAGTTAAATCATCTTTTACATGTAGTTTACCATGGCAAGCATGCTAGAAGGTTGATTCTTTGAGAAATATATCCATTGTGTCACCTTTGTATCTAGCTTTTAGACAAGTAAATTTATGTTCATTTTAAGGTTCATATGAGCCCCGGAGAGAGATGTACTATTATACTATAATCAAGGGCTATGTACTCTCATTACGCGGAGAGATTTCTAATTTTGGTTGAACCTACAACTGTGTATTATATTTTATTTACTTGAAATTATATGTGCAAAAGGCATGCTCTCAATACACTATTATCTATACCAAAATCTCTTGTGGCATGTTTACCCCATCAGTATACAACTGTAGGATGTAGTAATCACATCAGCCTAAAATAAATGCATAGTTCACTACATCCATCGCCGGTACTGTAGTGCTATTCAGTCTTAGAATGGCACTAGTTATCATCCCATGCATCTGCATGGGGTAGCTGACGTACTATAAATCATTAAAAATATTTGTGAACATATTTAGAAACTTAAAACTAAAACTTAGAACACCATATGACGGAAAACTACTATTTAGAACGTGTATCTGTGGTTACGTGATACACGTATCCTTAACTGTTGTGGACACAGTTTGTTGTGCCCGAAGCGCAGGGTTTGCAGTATGCAGTAAGTTTTCCATCAGCTGAGATCCAAGGTATCCATCCGCATAGTCTTGGATATAAATTGCTTATTACCTTGTGACCATGGTGCCAATACTCCGATTGTTATACGAAGCCTGATATGAACTACATGCACTATATATTTTCACTGGGTACATGAACGCAATTTTTTAGTATAGTTACCACAGGAAGAGATCCATTTTTTAGTATTATTACTAATAGAAAGTTTTCACATATATAAGAGATTGACTGTTTGATATGATGCACAAACAAACAAACGACTAGAGGAACTACATGACAAACAATTAACTTTTGCAAGAAGAAATTCTATGAAATTTTGTTTTATCATGCATGCTTCAGAAGAGGTGTGACATGTCTTTTGGTTGCAGATTCATGTGATGAAAACAGAATTTATTCAGTTGGGATGACACTTGCTCACCTTCTTGCACTAAATCTAGTGAATAACCTCTTTGTGACGGCAGCGAATTTCATATTTGGAGACCTATGGAGGCATGGCATCACAAGGCCCAAAACCAAAAATGGATCACAACGACCCTCAAGTTAGAAACCTACCGATCCATAGTGATTGATGTTGGGACTGTTGGATTAATAAAAAAATCATCATCAAAGTATTTGGAATATTTGGAGGAATCTGCCTCATTACTCATATTTTTATAGTTGAAAATAATAAGTAGAACTTTTCTCTCATAATGTCGGTTTGTTTTCTAGTTGGCACTTCTAGAGAGATCCTAGTCATCTACCTAGATATATAGATCTGACTCAAATGCGCAATTATATATTTCAAAAATAAGGCACTTACATGACGAAGAAGGCGGCTACTTGCATATATACTGAATGTTCATTATATTTGATGGCATAACAAGCAATCATTTGTTTTCTTTTTGGAGAAACACCAACATTGGATTTATAAAAGTGTCAATGGGATATATAGAACATCATTTGAATCAAGACAATAAGAAATCCTAAGTACCCTTTTTTACAATGTGAACTGACGGAATAAAGCATATATAGTGGATGAGCTTCTCCCAGTTTTGTCTATCTCTTTTATCAACTGATGACTCATTGGAATTTACTGACTTCCAAGACAAAATATACTCCGATGGCAAAGATTGCTAATGCCAAACTTGAATTAGCTAAAAGCAACTATAACCAGTAACTGAAATATGATCTTAACACGCTCATGGATTGGCGGAGTGTACCTCTGTATTCCGATTTCCCTTTTTTCAAAATAGCACATTTAACAGATGCATTGTTCGAGCAATCTTCAAATCATTCAAAAAAATTTGAGGCATTGTTCGGCCAGCCTCCTGAGTATGACATGATGGGCCGGCCCCTTAAGCAAGGAGAAGAAGCAAGCAGGCCCAGCAATGACGAGCGAGGCCTCCACAAGTCCACAAGTCCACAAAAACAAAACCCGCCAATCCACCATCCTCCTTCCTCCTCTAGGGTTTTACTATGCAGCGCCGCCATCTCCCTCCCCACCTCCGTCCCCCGCCGCCCCACCTCCTACCCGGCAGACCACCACCGAGGCCCGAGCCAGCGGCCATGACTGGCAAGAAGCACAAGTCCTCCAAGAAGCAGCCCAAGGGCAGCCGCCTACCGCTCGGCGCCAACGCTGATGCGGTGGCCGACGCCGGGAAGCGTCGTTGCTCCGGCGCCGCCAAGTGCCACCAGGCCGAGGAGGAGGAGTTCGTGCCCTCCTCCATCAGCGCCAAGATCCTCCACGAGGTCCTCAAGCAGCAGCAGGAGCAACAGGAGGAGATCCTCCACGTACTATTCAGTCTTCGAATGGCACAAATTATCAACGTGTGAAACTACATGGGCAAGCTGACTGTCGGTGTACTAGAGTAGGGGTACCCTAGTATCCTGAACTTGTGCACGGGCAGTCGCAGCATCCCGCGGCAAGGCTTGCCGGGTGACTGCCAAGGTCCTCCGTGGTTCCCCTGGGGCCATTCAAATAGACAAGACCCCGGCAAGAGGAGCTTGCCGGGAAGGCCAACCAAGGCATATCAAAGCCAAGGAGACAAGACCCCGGCAAGAGGAGCTTGCCAGGAAGGCCATTCAAGGCGTCTCAAGGAACTTGCCGCGACGTGCCACGCGTCCCGGCAAGGCCCGGTGAGCGACAAGCTCCCGGATGCGACAAGACAACGACCGCAGCAAGGCGCTTGCCGCGGCAAGCCACCACTCTGTGTCCGCGCTCCAGCACACCCACCAACGTGTTGCTCTGGGACCCTTCCAAGCGTACGTGGCGGGAGGCTATGCAGCCAGCGGTGCGCGGTGGCAAGCGGCACTGACAAGATTGCCATCGTTGCGAGTGGTGGCGTCCCTGACGGTCCCTTTTGCACTATTTAGGCGACGCAGACGGGCATTTAATGCCCTTGTCCCCTGCCGTCAGGGTTAGGTATGATACACTGTAGCAGGTAGCTGTACCAACCGCAGCACCTTTACATTTTTACCCTTGTCTACGTTGCCACCTGTCGGTGACCCCTTGAGCATATAAAAGGAGGCCCATGCGCAACGTAGGGGAAGGAGGAAGAACTCTCACGCTCGGTCTCGTTAGTTGCTGGAGTGTACTGTAGCACTCCGCGCTCCCGAGCAAGAACTCAATACAAACCACAAAGCAGGAGTAGGGTTTTACGCATCCGTGCGGCCCGAACCTGGGTAAACCGCTCGTGTGCTTTGCCTCGATCCGCTCTTCGTGCGGACCCCGCCCCCACCGAACCGAAAGGGATTCGGTCCGCCGGTCCCATAGGTGCTCGTGGGTCAGTACCCCGGCATCTTTGGCGCGCCAGGTAGGGGGCGTCGAGGTTGTGTGAACCAGATCCGGTGTTCACATGAGCTAGATCTTCATCATCTTCATCGACATGCCGCCGAAGAAGAAGGCTTCGGAGGCGGCTGCTCCGTCCGCGCTGAACCCACCACCGCCGGAGCAAACGGCTGATGGGGCAGATGCCGGCGGAAGAACGGGCATCGATGAGGGAGCTCACGGTGCTGCCAGGTCCAAGGACAAGGCCGCGCTGCCCATCGGCGGCGTAGCCGGCTCCCACAACGACCGGGCGCACTCCAAGACCTCGGCGTCCGTACATGCACCGCGCCCATCTCATGAGGCGCGGGACCGGCAGCGTCATGGTACTCACGGTACCATGCGTTTGCTGGACCAAGATCGAGCTGGTGGATCTCGGAGTGCCCAAGACCAGCATGCACGCCAACATGCTGGCACAAGCGAGGCACAGTCGCCTGGACGGGATACTGCTCCTTCTAACATAGTTAGAAGTCCGAGCATATCCCACTCCTCGCACCGTTCGCCACCGCCACCCGCCACTGCAGCAGAAGCTTTGGCGCGAGCTCAACTGCTCCTGGACTACCCTCCAACGACAGACAAGATCGACGACTGGAGGGACACCATTCAGAGTCTCATAGGCTTCGCCAACGGCGACACTCAACGGCAGCCGAGCACGTCGCAGCCGCGGCAAGTCAGCCAGGCACGAGCCGGTGGCGACAAGACCGGTGGGGGTGCAACCACTGTGCACTCTCCGCCCCGAAGGCCAAGATCGCCGACTCGCCGGATCCACCTTGACAGCGACTCCACCGCGTCATCAGATCCACGAGCTCGTCGCGATCAGCGCCAAGTTCTTCACGAAAGAATGCAAGAAGACGCTCGTACTCGCATCGAGCGCCGAAGAGAAGCGCGGCGTCAATCGGACCAGCGCGCTGGGCCCTCTGTCGACATGCATGCGCCAGGGGAACCAGGCGGCTTGCCGTACGCGGTAGGTTACCCTACGTTTACTCGTGAGCTGCGGCAAGTCCAGTGGCCCAGCACGAAGAATTTCAAGCCAGATGTACCAGAGAAGTACGACGGCAAGTCGCATCCGTCGGAGTTCCTCAGCATCTACACCATCGTGGTGCAGGCTGCTGGGGGGGCGGGACGACAAGATCCTTGCCAACTACTTCCCACTGGTGCTAAAGCCCAACGTCAGGTCCTGGCTCATGCACTTGCCGGACAGCTCCATATCTTCCTGGGCAGACCTATGCCATCAGTTTGGCGGCGCCTTTACAGGCGGCCACAAACCTCATGGCCAAGAGAGTGACCTTCATCTGCTCGCCCAGAAGGAAGGAGAGCCCCTGCGCAAGTACATTCAGAGATTCAGCCGTGTACAGCACAACATCCCAGATGTCCACCCTGCCGCGGTCATCAGCGCGTTCCATCAGAACGTGCGTAACCGCAGGATGCGGGAGGAGATGGCGATGTGCAAGATCAGAGACGTCAGTGAGCTGTATGCCCTGGCCGACAAGTGTGCACGTGCTGAAGAAGGGAGGAAACTCCCCGGAGAGAATGCAGGAGCAGGAGGATCTGACAGCGAGGATGCTGCCCCGGCAAAGAAAAACCGGCGGCGGAACAACAGAAAGAAGAAAGGCAAAGATGTGCTAGTCGTTGAGCAGTCCGGCAACGAAGGTGGTGCCAAGAAAGCCAAGGCTGGTAGCTCCGGCAAGGAGATTGCCGCATGCACCAACTGCCAGGCTGTGGCGGTCGCTGACAAGCAGGACGACACCGACAAGCAGTACTGCAAGATCCACCGCACCAAGGGCCATGACCTCTAGAGCTGCAAGAAGGTCGAGCAGCTTGTCCAGCAGCAAAAGGCTGAGTATGAGCGACGCGACAAGGAGAGGGCCCAAGGAGCCGCTGGAGAATCCGGCAAGAAGCGCGCCGGCCGGGGAGGACGCCGCAGCAAGGCCAAGCAGCGGCAAGGAGACAGACCTCCCCGCGGCCGCGACAAGGATGAAGATGACGACGACGACGAAGACATGGATGATGTCGAGACCAGTGAGCAGGAGTTCCAAAAAGCCACAGAGGTCTTGTGCGTTGACGGCGGTGCTTCTCTGCATACTTCGCACCGCCAACTCAAGCAGTGGGTGCGGGAAGTCAATGCGGCGGAACCACCTGTTGAGTCACGCAAGCTTCTGAAGTGGTCCAGCACGCCTATCATCTTTGATATTGAAGACCACCCTGATCGCATAACTGCGGTTGGGTGCTTGCCGATGTTGGTTTCACCAACTATCCGCAACCTCAAGGTCACTAAGATGCTAGTTGACGGCGGGGCCGGCTTGAACCTGATCTCCTCTGCTGTACTCCAGAAACTCCAGATCCCTGACAGCGAGCTTGAAGAGACCGGCACATTCCAAGGAATCAACCCAGGAAGGAGCAAGACAAAGGGGAAGGTCACGTTGCCAGTAACATTTGGCAGCGAGTTGAACTTCAGGACTGAGAGGGTCACTTTTGACGTTGCCGATTTTCCATTGCCTTACAATGGGATACTCGGCCGTCCAGCACTCGCCAAGTTCATGGCAGCCTCTCACTACGCATACAACATGCTGAAGATGCCAGGCCCGATAAGCGTCATCTCTGTCCCTGGCGACAAGAAGGATGCTCTTATCTGCGCCGACAAGATCTACCGGGAAGTGGCAGCCGCAGCAGATCACAAGTCACCTGTCGTTGAAGCTCCCGGGAGGAAGAAGAAGACCAAGTCCGGCAAGAGTTCTGATGCCCACTCCGGCAAGCGCACCTCTTCGGAGTGTTGCGCTGCCGTCGAGGACGCACCATCGAGCTCCACCGGCAAGTGTAAGAAGACAATGGCAGCTCCGCCAGAGACCAAGAAGGTGTCCGCCAAGGAGGACGGCACTGGTGGTACCTTCACCATCAGTGCCACTCTCGACCCTAAATAGGAAAGCGCGCTCATTGCTTTCCTGCAGGCGAACGTCGACATGTTTGCGTGGCAACCGTCTAACATCCCCGGTGTTCCCAGGAAAGTAATTGAGCACCATCTTGCCGTTTGTCCTCATGCGCGGCCCGTCAAGCAGAAGGTCAGGAAGCAAGCAGTGGAGCGCCAAGAATTCATCGCAAAAGAGATCAAGAAGTTGGAAGCAGCAGGCCTTGTCAGAGGAGTGCTCCATCCTACGTGGTTGGCCAATCCTATAGTCGTGCGCAAGGCGAACGGGAAATGGAGACTTTGTATCGACTTTACCGATGTTAACAAAGCTTGTCCCAAAGACCCATTTCCTTTGCCGCGCATTGACTAGATTGTTGACTCCACGGCCGGATGTGACTTGCTTTCATTTCTTGACGCATACTCAGGATATCATCAGATCTTCATGGCAGAAGAGGATGAGGAGAAGACCGCATTCATTACTCCATGTGGCACGTACTGTTTCATATGGATGCCTTTCGGTTTAAAGAATGCTGGTTCAACATTTGCAAGGGTAGTCCATGTCGCTCTTAAGCCACAAATACACAGAAATGTGGAAGCCTACATGGATGACATAGTAGTCAAGAGCAAGGACAAGGCAACTCTGATTCAAGATTTAGACGAGACCTTTGCAAATCTGCGCAAGATCAGCCTCAAGCTCAACCCCGAGAAGTGTGTGTTTGGAGTCCACTCCGGCAAGCTTCTCGGGTTCTTCATGTCTCAGCGGGGAATCGAAGCCAACCCCGACAAGATCAAGGCCACTGAGAAGATTGAAGCACCAAAGCGCGTCAAGGATGTACAAAGACTTGCCGGTTGCGTGGCTGCTCTCAGCAGGTTTATTTCTAGGTCTACTAAGCGCGCCCTGCCGTTTTTCAAAATATTGAAAAAGGCAGGTCCAATGAAATGGACTCCGGAAGCGGAGGCTGCACTGCAAGACTTAAAGAGATACCTGTCCACCCCTCCAACACTTGTCGCACCTAAGCAACAAGAGAAGTTGTTGCTGTATATAGCGGCAACCAATCAAGTGGTTAGTGCTGCGTTAGTGGCAGAGAGGGAGGCAGATGACGAGCCAGCAACCACGGCAGGCGCATCCAGCGACAAGCAGGGGGCTTCCCCGACAAGCTCTGGTCCCAACAAGGATGGATCTGCGCAGACGCGTGAGGAGATACAGAAGAGAATGGTGCAGCGCCCAGTTTACTTTGTCAGTTCCCTTCTGCAGGGGGCTAGGACAAGGTACTCTGGCATGCAGAAATTGCTTTTCGGCCTTCTCATGGCCTCGAGAAAGCTGCGCCATTACTTCCAAGCACATGAGATCATAGTTGTCACTCGCTTTCCGCTGAAGAGGATACAACAGAATCCAGAAGCAACAGGCAGGATTGTTGAGTGGGCACTGGAACTGTCAAGCTTTGGCCTCAAGTTTGAGAGTACTTCAACTATCCAAAGCAGAGCATTGGTAGAATTCATAGCAGAATGGACGCCAACACTAGATGAAGAAATTCCAGAAACGAGCATCCCCGGCGAGGAAGCAAGCAAAGAGTGGCTGATGTACTTTGATGGTGCCTTTTCGCTGCAAGGCGCCGGCGCTGGCGTGCTGCTTGTCGCACCCACCGGAGAGCACCTCAAGTACGTAGTCCAAATGCACTTTTCCAAGGAGCAAGCAACAAACAATACTGCAGAGTATGAAGGCTTGCTTGCCGGTCTCAGGATCGCGGCAGACCTTAGGATCAAGAAGCTCATTGTCAGGGGTGACTCGCAGCTTGTCGTCCGCCAAGTGAACAAGAGCTATCAGAGTCCGTTGATGGAAGCCTACGTCGACGAAGTGAGAAAGCTAGAAGAGCACTTTGACGGCCTACAGATGGAGCATGTTCCAAGAGCTCAGAACGACATTGCCGATGGCCTATCAAAGTGCGCCGCACTTAAGTTACCTGTGGAACCAGGAATCTTTGTGCTCAAGCTGACTCAACCGTCCGTAACGCCATCAACTGGACAGAGCAAGAAGAGGAAGTTGATTTCTGGTGACTATTTTCCGGCAGAGCTTCCCGAAGCCGCCGCCAAGAAGGTCCCCAAGATCAACACCAAGAATGCTGAGGAGCAGTCTGCTCCGGCAAACCCTAGGGTTTGTTCCATTGAAGCAGAAGCTCCCGATAAGTTTTGCTCCGGCAAGCTTGTCGGGGAACGTCAAGCTCCGGCAGAGCCGCAGGTTCTCGCCGTAGGAGCGGATGTTCCCGCAGCAGCTAAGATCAACGCCAAGAGTGCTGAGGAGCAGTCTGCTCCGGCAAGCCCTAGGGTTTGTTCCGTTGAAGCACAAACTCCCGGCAAGTTTTGCTCCGGCAAGCTTGCCGGGGAACGTCAAGCTCCGGCAGAGCCGCAGGTTCTCGCCGTAGAAGCGGATGTTCCCGCAGCAGCAGATTTGCCTTTAGTCCTTGTTGTCGAGCCACAAGCTCCAGCATGGGCACACCAGATTGTCCATTTCCTTCAGACAGGAGAACTTCCCGAAGAGCAAGAAGAAGCAGAAAGAGTAGCCCGGCAGTCAAGTATGTACCAGTCTGTCGACAAGACACTGTACAGAAGAAGACTCAACGGTGTGAAATTGAAGTGTACTCACTGGGAAGACGGACAAAAGCTGTTGGCAGAGATACATGGAGGCATATGTGGTCACCACATTGGCGCAAGAGCACTTGCCGGCAAAGCATTCCGGCAAGGTTTCTTTTGGCCGACAGCCCTCCAGGATGCAATTGCACAAGTAACCAAGTGTGAAGCGTGCCAGTTCCATTCCAAGCAGATACACCAACCAGCTTAAGCTCTCCAGACGATCCCTTTATCCTGGCCATTTTCGGTCTGGGGGCTCGACATCCTCGGCCCCTTTCCCCGAGCAATCGGGGGCTTTGAGTACTTGTACGTTGCAATCGACAAGTTCACAAAGTGGCCGGAAGTCGAAGCAGTGAGGAAGGTGATAGCACAGTCAGCAGTCAAGTTCTTCAGGTCGATTGTTTACCGTTTCGGGATCCCTAACAGGATAATCACCGACAACGGTACGCAATTTACGAGCCGCACCTTCATGCAGTACGTCCAAAATCTTGGCGCCAAGGTCTGCTTCGCTTCTGTTGCTCACGCGAGAAGCAACGGTCAAGCGGAGAGGACAAATGCTGAAGTGTTGCGTGGGCTCAAGACCAGGACTTTCGACAGGCTGCACAAGTGCGGAAGAAACTGGATCGAGGAGCTGCCGGTGGTTCTTTGGTCGATCAGGACGACGCCAAATCAAGCCACTGGCTAGACACCTTTCGCTCTAGTCTATGGAGCAGAGGCAGTTCTCCCCACGAAACTCGTATACGGGTCACCTCGAGTGCTCGCTTATGATGAGCTTGAGCAAGAGCAGCTACGACAAGATGATGCGCTGCTCCTTGAGGAAGACCGTCTTCAGGCTGCTGTGCGAGCTGCTCGCTACCAGCAAGCTTTGCATCGCTACCATAGCCGCAAAGTTAACGTCAGAAGTCTCGAGGAAGGCAACCTTGTTCTTCGGCGTGTTCAGTCCGCCAAGAATTCCAACAAGTTGACGCCGAAGTGGGAAGGCCCTTACCGGGTGAAACGAGTCACTAGGCCTGGCGCTGTCCGCCTGGAGACCGAAGATGCCATTTCGGTGAGCAACTCCTGGAACATTGAGCATCTTCGTAAGTTTTACCCGTAAGGCACGGTTGCTGGAACCTGTTCCGGCAACCACCTTTTGTACAAGTCTTGCCGCTGTTGCATGTAATCCTTTGTACAAAGCCGGGCGCAGACCCCGTGCATAAGTAAAGCTTATGTGCTCCGCACATCTTGTCAATTTCATGCTTTCTATTGTTTGCATGTGTTATCTGACACTTTGTGCAGCACCTACTCCCCGGTAAGCAATAACGAGCCGTAAGGCTCCATATCTTTATTTTCTCCTCTTTATTTTTTCTCAAGGAAAGGAAGGTTCCCTCGCCCACAAGTTTGCCGGGGGGGAAAGGAGAAGATAATGGTGTGGACCAGGCGTCATTCAAGAAAGTTTCGCCTTACCGGGAAGAAAACAACAGAAAAGCTAAGTTGCCAAAGTTTGAGCAATCAGATTTTTTAAATTTTTAAGTTATCTCCCTTGAATGACCGCACTTTGTATGGAAAACCTGTGCGCGGAGGAACCAACTCGCAGCTAGTTGCGCCCTTACTTTGTTTCGAGTCCGCTCAACAACTTAAGTGAGCTGCGACTAATTGCGACAAGGTTTCTTGTCGGTAGCAGCATCGCCAGCAGGCTGTTGACGTCCCGCACTCAGCGCTCGCGGCTAAGGTGCCTGCACCGGCAAGTTCCCTAAAAGCGTAGGGCAAAAACATACAAAGGGAGGAACCAAGTAAAGGGAATAACATTGCAATCATTGCCCGGAAGAGAGTTATATTACAAAGTAGCTTGTCGCGGCTCTAACAGATTGTTTTCATAACATGACCAGCAGCGACAAGAAAAGAAGAAAATGGGCGGCCTAGTCTACGCGGTCGCCCTCAACCCTCTTGATCCCGCTCACCTTGTCCACAATGGGTGCGACAAGGGTCTTGAGCGCCTCCAGATCAGCATCCGGCGGCAGAGTCTTGAGGACGTTGGTGAGGTTGAGGCCTGGGTTGCGGAAGGCCACCTTCACCAACACCTTTTGAAGAGCTCCCGCGCAGATCTTGCGCGACTCGTCGGCCAGCTGCTTTGGGATCTTCTCTCGGAGCCGCTGGAGGGCCGTCGCCACGCCTTTGAAGAACAAGGTGAGCTTGGCGCTGGGTTGGAGGTTCTCATCAGAGGGATACCCGAGATCCTCCACCCCCAGTTGCGCCAGCTCCCTGTCGATATCTACGGCAGCACTCACGAGACCCTCCATCCAGTGCTCCACTTTCTCCAGCGTCTTGGTCAAAGTGGTCAGCTTCAACTCAAGATCTGCGTTGGAGTCCTTGGCGGTGCTGAGCTCTTTGCCCTTCTCGGCGAGGCGAGCCTGCAGCTCTGAGTTGCTGTGGGCATCCTTCTCCCGCTCAAGCTTGAGCGCGGCAAGTTCTTCACCACTCGCCTTGAGATCGGCCTCCAGCTGCGCCACCTTCGTCTCCAGCTCCTTCTTGGCGGCCTCGGCAACTGCGGCAGCATCCTCTGCTTGCTTAAGGGCTCCACCGATTTCCTGCTCACGCGCGGCAAGCTCCTCCTCGTGGCTGTCGAGGTTAACCTTCTGCTGCGCCAGCTCGCCCTCCTGCGCGAACAGCTTCTCAGCGGCAAGCCGTTGTTGCTCTTCAGCTTCGGCCTTCTCAAGGAAGAAGGCCTTCTGCTCTTCGGCGAGCTGCTCCCGCTCCTCTGCCAGGGACCGGAGAGCTTCCTGGTTGAGACCCCGGAGCTCCTTGGTGCGCTTCTTGATGTCCGCTCCCGCCTTCGCGACAAGCGCCTCGCGGGATTCCAGCTTGGCTTGCCGCGCGCGGTAGAGCGACAACAGCTTCCGCAGCAGCCGCTCCTCCTCAGGCTCGCCGCTGCTGCTGCTCGGCGCATCAACTAGCGTCAACCCAGCGGAGGCGAGCACCTCTCCGTCAAAGCTCTCTCCTTCGATCGGCGCCCTGGAGCTTGACGCCCAGGGGAGGTTGATGAAGACGCCATCGCCGGCCTTCAAGTAGATACTTGGCTGGGGCTCTCCGGAGCCTGGCGCTGCGGCAGCGGCAGACGGGTCGGCGGTCGACGTAGCGCCTGGCGCTCCTGCGGCCTCAGGGCCGTCAGTGCGATCGCCAGACCCCCCGCCAGCTGCGGCGGCGGCAGCTTTGGCGGCCTCGTCGCCGGCGGCAACCTCGATCTCCATCGGCTCCGCAGCAGATGGGTCTGATTGCCGGAAAAGGGGAGAAAAGTCAAACAAATACCCAACAATAAGAAGAACCCAAGGGAAGCTTTGAAGAGAAGATTACCTCTACTGGGTTCGGCAGTCGTAGTCCCCGCCGCCGGGGGGGCGCTGGTGCCGTCCCTTGCCGGAGAATTCCCCCTTGCCGGAGGACTCTCCCTTGGCCTTTCAGGGGCAGTCTCCGGGCGCTCCTGGTGGGGCTGCTCTGCGCCTACACAAATCAACAATCAGATATCAGCAAATACAGAGTATCCATGCGCGCCTCACAGCGGAAAGCGAACCATATACTTACGTTGGGGGCTGCTCTGGAGAAAAGTTGCCGGGTCCGGCAAGGTTGTCTCGGGCGCACCCCCTGCTGTCGCGGTGGGTTCGTCCTCGATGATAATCACCGGGACCTTGGCCCTCTTCGCTGCTCTCTGGGCCGGAGTCCTGAAAAGGAACAAGTTCAGAGCAAAGCAAATGAGATACAAGATAAAACGGCAAGAATTGAAGAACTACAAGTACAACAAGAGAATCTTACTCTTCTTCTTCTTCCTCGTCGGAGCTAAACGCGGAGAAGTCGAAGTCCGGCCCACGTCCAGCGCGAGGAGGCAGAGGAGTAGTTTCCCTTGGCCGCTTGGCGAGAACAGTGGCGGTGGCCTGAGAAGACCCCGCTCCAGTTGCCGCAGCAGCATGAGGTGCTCCCGCAGCAACAGTGCTTGCCGCGGTGGAGCGCGTCACGCGGCGCGGCGACTGTTCACTCGCCTGCCGCCCCGCTACGTCCCCGGCCTTGCGGAGACGCCTTCTTGGTGGGGATGGAGGCTCTGCTTGCGGCGAGCTGCCTGAAGATGAGGAGGAAGAGGAGTTGATCTCCAGTGAGCCGCTCGAATCCTTGGCGGGCTCGCTCGACTCGGCATTATGCCCGGCAAGCACTTTCTCGCCGGTGGGGTCCCCTCGCTCGGCACGGCTTGCTGCCTCTGCCGCATCTGCCTCCTCTACGGTGAATCCAAATTCGCCCGCGGCTGCGGCTGCCTCCGCCTCTTCTAGCCTGGTGGTGATGCGTGTCATCTCCTCATCGGTGGTGTCGCGGGTGAGCCTATCCTTTTCATCGGAGCAGATCGGCACTTCTACCAAGTCATCAAAGAACTGCTGCACAACGTCGTCTGCAGGCTCTTGCCAAGTTGGGACAATTCCATGCGAATCGCACAGCGGCATCATTGCACGGATGTGGTCGAGCGCAGAGTTGTTGCACAGCGGAACAACACCCCCCGGTAACCTGAACACTTCAGGATGTTGAGGGTCCTACTTGAACAGCTCCTGGAGCATTGCGTTGAGCTCCAAAACAGTGAAGTTGAAGTTGAGGCCCGGACGCAGCCTCATGATATCCGCCGCATTCTTGAATTCCCAAGTGGGCCTCCCCCGTTCCTGCAGGGGGGCAATGCGGCGGCCAAGGAAATCTGCGCCAACAGCGCCTACAGTGAGCCTGGCAAGCCTGAGGCGTAGGATCCGGGTGACGGCAATCTTAAGCCTATCATCTTCTGGGGCCACGTCACTCCAATCGCTGCCGCGTGCTACTAGGGTTTGGCGCCGGGCGGTAAACGGCTGCGGGTTCTCCTCGTTAATCCAGCACCAGTCTGCTCTCCATTCCTCCCACTTGCCGCGGAACTCTCCCTCCAGATAAGTGTCCTTCTTGCCGGCCCTCGAGATCCAGGCGATTCCGCCGGATAAAGGTTCTCCTCTCTCTACTCGGGGCATAAAGAAGTGGCAGAAAAGGGCTACATTGGGATGGACTCCGACAAAGTTTTCGCAGAGATGTGCGAAAACTTCCATGGTCAGAACGGCATTGGGGGTGAAGTCAAGGAGGTCGAATCCGTAGGTGTTCATGATATCGCAGAAGAACTCAGAGAAGGGCGGGCAGAGCCCGCAGTAGAAGAACAAGGCGAAGAAAGGATATCCGTTTGGAGCCATTTTCCAAGCGGTGGCTGGAAGTACCTTTGTGCACGGATGCGCTCGCGTCTCCGTCGACCAGAAGAGATAGTAGTTCTCCCTCAGCTCCCTCGCGGCAAGCTTGGGGGGAAGACTGCCCGCTCCTTTCGCAGCGCCGCAAGCCGCTGCGCCTCGATCGACTTCACAACCTTCCCCTTGTCAGCTTTCGGAGCCATGGCGGAAGTGGTGGAGGAGGTCGACGGCGTTGGTGGTGCTGGTGGCAATGGGGGGCGAGGCGCTGCTCTCTTTCGGCTTTGGGAAGACGAGGGAGCGGCGGAGATTTCCGAGATTGGAGTAGCAACCGGCGAATGGGCGAACTGCCCCTGTTTCCCCTGCTTATAAGGAGGGAGGGGCGGACGTTCCACATTTCCGAATAAAGAAACCACCCACGATCTCTCCCACGACGCAGCATTCAACGCGTGCCGTTCGGGGAGGGCGCGGTGGATACGGAGAGAGATACGGTGTAGCCAAGGCCGCGCGTGCCCGTGCCCTGTTTTGGGCCTGGCCCAACAGCGCTCGGCACCGTGTATGGCCCAGGCCCAGGGGCTCCTGTCTGTGTACTAGAGTAGGGGTACCCTAGT
Source organism: Triticum dicoccoides (assembly GCF_002162155.2). NCBI lineage: Eukaryota > Viridiplantae > Streptophyta > Magnoliopsida > Poales > Poaceae > Triticum > Triticum dicoccoides. The sequence continues at coordinate 768,567,928 of NC_041382.1, read as the reverse complement.
ATCCCGAACTTGTGCACGGGCAGTCGCAACATCCCGCGGCAAGGCTTGCCGGGTGACCGCCAAGGTCCTCCGTGGTTCCCCTGGGGCCATTCAAGGAGACAAGACCCCGGCAAGAGGAGCTTGCCGGGAAGGCCAACCAAGGCATATCAAAGCCAAGGAGACAAGACCCCGGCAAGAGGAGCTTGCCGGGAAGGCCAACCAAGGCATCTCAAGGAACTTGCCGCGACGCGCCACGCGTCCCGGCAAGGCCCGGTGAGCGACAAGCTCCCGGATGCGACAAGACAACGACCGCGGCAAGGCGCTTGCCGCGGCAAGCCACCACTCTGTGTCCGCGCTCCAGCACACCCACCAACGTGTCGCTCTGGGACCCTTCCAAGCGTACGTGGCGGGAGGCTGTGCAGCCAGCGGTGCGCGGTGGCAAGCGGCGCTGACAAGATTGCCATCATGGCGAGCGGTGGCGCCCCTGACGGTCCCTTTTGCACTATTTAGGCGACGCAGACGGGCATTTAATGCCCTTGTCCCCTGCCGTCAGGGTTAGGTATGATACACTGTAGCAGGTGGCTGTACCAACCGCGGCACCTTTACATTTTTACCCTTGTCTACGTTGCCACCTGTCGGTGACCCCTTGAGCATATAAAAGGAGGCCCATGCGCAACGTAGGGGAAGGAGGAAGAACTCTCAAGCTCGGTCTCGTTAGTTGCTGGAGTGTACTGTAGCACTCCGCGCTCCCGAGCAAGAACTCAATACAAACCACAAAGTAGGAGTAGGGTTTTACGCATCCGTGCGGCCCGAACCTGGGTAAACCGCTCGTGTGCTTCGCCTCGATCCGCTCTTCGTGCGACCCCCGCCCCCGCCGAACCGAAAGGGACTCGGTCCGCCGGTCCCATAGGTGCTCGTGGGTCAGTACCCCGGCACTGACGTACTAATAAATCATTAAAAATATCTGTGAACTGATTTAGAAACTTAAATCTAAAAGTTGGAACACCATATGACGGAAAACTACTATTTAGAACGTGAATTTGTGGTTACATAGAAGAGATGCATTTTTCAGTATTATTACTAATAGAAAATATTTCACATATATAAGAGATGGACAGTTTAATATCACGCACAAACGGCAAAACAACTAGAGGAACTACATGACAAAAAATAACAATTGAAAGAAGAAATTCTATGAAATTTTGTTCTATCAGGCATGCTTCAAAAGAGGCGTGACATGTCTTTTGGTTGCAGATTCATGTGATGACAAGAGAATTAATTTAGTTGGGATGACACTTGCTCACTTTGTTTCACTAAATCTAGTGGGTGACCTCTTTGTGATGGTAGCGAATGTCATATTTGGAGATCGATCGAGGTATATGGCGTCACAAGGCCCAAAACCAAAAATGGTCGAATGACCCTCAAGTTCGAAACCAACCGACCCACAACGATTGAGTTGGGACAGTTGGATTAATAAACCCTTCACCCATCAAACCCTTCCAGCTCCTTGCGGATGGACGGTGCTTGGACACATTTCAAAACATGTACTCTAGTAGTCTGATTACCACTATACTTACATCTGGGTGCCGCTTATTTGCGTAGGACATGTTCGATCAATGTTGTGACCACGCAAGGGATAACGGGTACTTGTTGTGGGAGGACGCGAAGAAGATGCGGATGATAGTGAGTGGGGAGTTCCACCAAGAAATGCGGGAGTTCCTCCGCACGAATAAATGATCCAAGGGAAGTGACCATCTGGAAAGAAGAGAAGATGCTACTAGTCCGTACCACACAATCCTTCATGTGAGGAAGGCCTGAATATACGTACCCAGCAGACAAGTCTTTAGAAGATCCAACTGCATGAGTCAGAGTGGTAGTCTGGTAGATGTTGAAATCATTTGGACTCGACGGTCGTAAATCGAATGTAATCATATGTTCGATAGGTTTAGTCTGCAGTTTGTGCCATGCTAAATGTAAGTCACAAAAGGTAGTGGATTATTCTGTTGGGCAAATCAAAATCCGATGAACTGTACGTGATCCACTTCTCCAGTTCAGTTATGCATGGAAGTTGCGTACAATTGTGATTAATCTGTGTCAGTCAGTTTGGAACCACAGAAGTTTGCAAAACCGCATTGAGACAGGATTGACAATTTTGATTTTCAGTAAATTGGTTTATTATCTTTTTAACAAAATATATCCACACTCTGGTGTGTAGAGTTAAAAATACAATGAGCGTTCAATTTGATGTTCAGGCATAGGACAATATGCATGTACCAAAGTTAAAATATGGCCTCACATTAAACGAGTGTTCAGTATAGAAATGAATTTATATTAAAAAAATGGTTTCAAATATTTGAACTAAAGTTCCACTTCTTTTTGTTCACAACATCGAACGGCTCGTTGTGTTGACACCAAAGGTATGGCAATGGTCGTCAACTCAACCGGAGGCAAAACCAAAACTAACCGTCATACAACTGAACCGGATGCAAAACTAGCCGACAAAACCGGTTAACATGGTTGGTAACAAATCCTTCTCAGATGATTGTTTCCTTTTGTCATCCACATTATATTTGACTTTGGCTATAAATGTGTGTTTGGAAATCAGACTTATCCTTATAATATCCTATATCGTATACAAAGAGGAAGAAACACTTGAATATTATTAGAGTAGTAATTGTCATTGGTGACGATGCAAAAGGAAAGAAACATGAAGAATCTTTAATCTACACATAAAAAAGATGGTCGATAAGTTTCCAATACCAACAATCGATCAACGGTGTGTTTCCTACCTATTTTGTATCAGTACACGCCTTCACAACCAACAACGGCTCCATTTTTAGATGGAAATACTCCTACACACTAGGATTAGGCCTCAATAAATATTTACCTTTTTCATCCCTCAATCCATAAAACAGATTGGCCCATGAAGGATACCAGTATATATATGCCCCCATACACGAGCATGTCATCCAAAGTTCATCGAGCAAACACACAAACACTGGACTACCACCGAACTTATCCCACAACTTTGTCAACTCTTCTCTTTGAAATGGAGGGTGTTACAGTGTTGATTGTTGGTGCTGGGCCAGCAGGCCTCGCAACGGCAGCATGCCTTAGCCAATTCTCAATTCCTTATGCCATCGTCGAACGCGAGAGCTGTAGCACGTCACTCTGGCACAACCGCGCGTATGATCGCCTCAAGCTGCATCTCGCAAAGGAGTTCTGTGAGTCGCCACACATGTCATACCCTGTAGATGCACCAACGTACATACCAAAAACCTTGTTTGTGAAGTACTTGGATGACTATGTTGAGCGTTTCAACATTCAACCAAAGTATCTCACCAGCGTGGAGTCATCCACATATGACAATGATGAAAAATGTTGGTCCATTGTGGCAAAGGACATGTCAAAGTGCACCACAGTCAAGTTCACGGCGAAGTTTCTTGTTGTGGCAAGTGGTGAGAATTGTGCAGAGAATATTCCAATGTTCCCTGGACTGGAAAACTTTCCAGGTGATGTTATCCACTCCCCAAGCTACAAGTCAGGCAAGAGCTACTCTGGCAAGAATGTATTGGTCATTGGATCTGGCAACTCCCGGATGGAAATAGCTTATGACCTTGCGACCCATGGTGCCAACACATCGATTGTTATACGAAGCCCGGTACGTACATGCACTATATATTTTCATTGGATGCATGAACGCAAACTCTTAGTATAGTTATTAATAGAATAGATGCAATTTTTAGTGTTATTACTAATAGGAAGTATTTCACATAGAAAAAGAGATGGACTGTTTTATATCACACACAAACAACTGAAAGACTAGAGGAACCACATGACAAAAATTTATTTCTTGAAAGAAGAAACTCTATTTTTATAATGCATACTTCAAAAGAGGTGTGACATGTTTTGTGGTTGCAGATTCATGTAATGACAAAGGAATTAATTCGTTTGGGGATGACACTTGCTCACCATCTTCCATTGAATCTAGTGGATAAACTCCTTGTGATGGCAGCGTATTTAATATTTGGAGACCTGTCACAGCATGGCATCACAAGGCCAAAAATGGGTCCAATGACCCTCAAATCAGAAACAGGTCGATCTGCAGTAATTGATGTTGGGACTGTTGAATTGATCAAAAAAGGCATCATCAAAGTAAGTATATCCTTGACATGGCATAAATTTATAACAAATGTTGATTTGATATGCCAAGTTATCAATGTATTTTTTATCTCCTAAAGGTTCAAGGGAGCATTAGTAAGATCAAGGGCAACATAATTAAATTTCAATGCAGCAAAAGAATGTCATTTGATGCAATTGTGTTTGCAACTGGTTACAAAAGCACGGCAAATATGTGGCTCAAGGTAATATAGCTTGTGTTTGAACATGTCTGGGTTTGTTTTCTTGGTGTAACCATTATTAAATCTGCTAACAGGGTCTATGTGTTTTTAATCCAGAATGGTGAGAGCATGTTAAATGGCAACGGACTGCCCATCCAAAAATATCTGAATCATTGGAAAGGTGGAAATGGGCTTTACTGCGCTGGGTTGGCGAGGAGAGGATTAGCTGGTATTGCAACAGATGCCAAGAATATCACTAATGACATCAAATCTATGATGGACTCTATGTCAAGTTAAATCATCTTTTACATGTAGTTTACCATGGCAAGCATGCTAGAAGGTTGATTCTTCGAGAAATATATCCATTGTGTCACCTTTGTATCTAGCTTTTAGACAAGTAAATTTATGTTTATTTTAAGGTTCATATGAGCCCCGGAGAGAGATGTACTATTATACTATAATCAAGGGCTATGTACTCTCATCACGCAGAGAGATTTCTAATTTTGGTTGAACCTACAACTGTGTATTATATTTTATTTACTTGAAATTATATGTGCAAAAGGCATGTGCTCAATACACTATTATCTATACCAAAATCTCTTGTGGCATGTTTACCCCATCAGTATACAACTGTAGGATGTAGTAATCACATCAGCCTAAAATAAATGCATAGTTCACTACATCCATCGCCGGTACTGTAGTGCTATTCAGTTTTAGAATGGCACTAGTTATCATCCCATGCATCTGCATGGGGTAGCTAACGTACTATAAATCATTAAAAATATTTGTGAACATATTTAGAAACTTAAAACTAAAACTTAGAACACCATATGACGGAAAACTACTATTTAGAACGTGTATTTGTGGTTATGTGATACACGTATCCTTAACTGTTGTGGACACAGTTTGTTGTGCCCGAAGCGCAGGGTTTGCAGTATGCAGTAAGTTTTCCATCGGCTGAGATCCAAGGTATCCATCCGCATAGTCTTGGATATAAATTGCTTATTACCTTGCGACCATGGTGCCAATACTCCGATTATTATACGAAGCCTGATATGTACTACATGCACTATATATTTTCACTGGGTACATGAACACAATTTTTTAGTATAGTTACCACTGGAAGAGATCCATTTTTTAGTATTATTACTAATAGAAAGTTTTCACATATATAAGAGATGGACTGTTTGATATGATGCACAAACAAACAAACGACTAGAGGAACTACATGACAAACAATTAACTTTTGCAAGAAGAAATTCTATGAAATTTTGTTTTATCATGCATGCTTCAGAAGAGGTGTGACATGTCTTTTGGTTGCAGATTCATGTGATGACAACAGAATTTATTCAGTTGGATGACACTTGCTCACCATCTTTCACTAAATCTAGTGAATAACCTCTTTGTGACGGCAGCGAATTTCATATTTGGAGACCTATCGAGGCATGGCATCACAAGGCCCAAAACCAAAAATGGATCACAACGACCCTCAAGTTAGAAATCTACCAATCCATAGTGATTCATGTTGGGACTGTTGGATTAATAAAAAAAATCATCATCAAAGTATTTGGAATATTTGGAGGAATCTGCCTCATTAGTCATATTTTTATAGTTGAAAATAATAAGTAGACCTTTTCTCTCATAATGTTGGTTTGTTTTCTAGTTGGCACTTCTAGAGAGATCCTAGTCATCTACCTAGATATATAGATCTGACTCAAATGCGCAATTATATATTTCAAAAATAAGGCACTTACATGACGAAGAAGGCGGCTACTTGCATATATACTGAATGTTCATTTTATTTGAAGGCATAACAAGCAATCATTTGTTTTCTTTTTGGAGAAACACCAACATTGGATTTATAAAAGTGTCAATGGGATATATAGAACATCATTTGAATCAGGACAATAAGAAATCCTAAGTACCCTTTTTTACAATGTGAACTGACGGAATAAAGCATATATAGTGGATGAGCTTCTCCCAGTTTTGTCTATCGCTTTTATCAACTGATGACTCATTGGAATTTACTGACTTCCAAGACAAAATATACTCGGATGGCAAAGATTGCTAATGCCAAACTTGAATTAGCTAAAAGCAACTATAACGAGTAACTGAAATATAATCTTAACACGCTCATGGATTGGCGGAGTGTACCTCTGTATTCCGATTTCCCTTTTTTCAAAATAGCACATTTAACTGATGCATTGTTCGAGCAATCTTCAAATCATTCAAAAAAATCTGAGGCATTGTTCGGCCAGCCTCCTGAGTATGACATGATGGGCCGGCCCCTTAAGCAAGGAGAAGAAGCAAGCAGGCCCAGCAATGACGAGCGAGGCCTCCACAAGTCCACAAGTCCACAAAAACAAAACCCGCCAATCCGCCATCCTCCTTCCTCCTCTAGGGTTTTACTATGTAGCGCCGCCGTCTCCCTCCCCACCTCCGTCCCCCGCCGCCCCACCTCCTACCCGGCAGACCACTACCGAGGCCCGAGCCAGCGGCCATGACTGGCAAGAAGCACAAGTCCTGCAAGAAGCAGCCCAAGGGTAGCCGCCTGCCGCTCGGCACCGACGCCGATGCGGTGGCCGACGCCGGGAAGCGTCATCGCTCCGGCGCCGCCAAGCGCCACCAGGCCGAGGAGGAGGTGTTCGTGCCCTCCTCCATCAGCGCCAAGATCCTCCGCGAGGCCCTCAAGCCGCAGCAGGAGCAACAGGAGGAGATCCTCCACGTACTATTCAGTCTTCGAATGGCACAAATTATCAACGTGTGAAACTACATGGGCTAGCTGACGTACTAATAAATCATTAAAAATATCTGTGAACTGATTTAGAAACTTAAATCTAAAAGTTGGAACACCATATGACGGAAAACTACTATTTAGAACGTGAATTTGTGGTTACATAGAAGAGATGCATTTTTCAGTATTATTACTAATAGAAAGTATTTCACATATATAAGAGATGGAATGTTTAATATCACGCAGAAACGGCAAAACAACTAGAAGAACTACATGACAAAAAATAACAATTGAAAGAAGAAATTCTATGAAATTTTGTTCTATCAGGCATACTTCAAAAGAGGCGTGACATGTCTTTTGGTTGCAGATTCATGTGATGACAAGAGAATTAATTTAGTTGGGATGACACTTGCTCACTTTGTTTCACTAAATCTAGTGGGTGACCTCTTTGTGATGGTAGCGAATGTCATATTTGGAGATCGATCGAGGTATATGGCGTCACAAGGCCCAAAACCAAAAATGGTCGAATGACCCTCAAGTTCGAAACCAACCGACCCACAACGATTGAGTTGGGACAGTTGGATTAATAAACCCTTCACCCATCAAACCCTTCCAGCTCCTTGCGGATGGACGGTGCTTGGACACATTTCAAAACCTGTACTCTAGTAGTCTGATTACCACTATACTTACATCTGGGTGCCGCTTATTTGCGTAGGACATGTTCGATCAATGTTGTGACCACGCAAGGGTTAACGGGTACTTGTTGTGGGAGGACGCAAAGAAGATGCGGATGATAGTGAGTGGGGAGTTCCACCAAGAACTGCGGGAGTTCCTCCGCACGAATAAATGATCCAAGGGAAGTGACCATCTGGAAAGAAGAGAAGATGCTACTTGTCTGTACCACACAATCCTTCATGTGAGGAAGGCCTGAATATACGTACCCAGCGGACAGGTCTTTAGAAGATCCAACTGCATGAGTCAGAGTGGTAGTCTGGTAGATGTTGAAATCATTTGGACTCGACGGTCGTAAATCGAATGTAATCATATGTTCGATAGGTTTAGTCTGCAGTTTGTACCATGCTAAATGTAAGTCACAAAAGGTAGTGGATTATTCTGTTGGGCAAATCAAAATCCGATGAACTGTACGTGATCCACTTCTCCAGTTCAGTTTTGCATGGAAGTTGCGTACAATTGTGATTAATCTGTGTCAGTCAGTTTGGAACCACAAAAGTTTGCAAAACCGCATTGAGACAGGATTGACAATTTTGATTTTCAGTAAATTGGTTTATTATCTTTTTAACAAAATATATCCACACTCTGGTGTGTAGAGTTAAAAATACATTGAGCGTTCAATATGGTGTTCAGGCATAGGACAATATGCATGTACCAAAGTTAAAATATGGCCTCACATTAAACGAGTGTTCAGTATAGAAATGAATTTATATTAAAAAAAATGGTTTCAAATATTTGAACTAAAGTTCCACTTCTTTTTGTTCACAACATCGAACGGCTCGTTGTGTTGACACCAAAGGTATGGCAATGGACGTCAACTCAACCGGAGGCAAAACCAAAACTGACCGTCATACAACTGAACCAGATGCAAAACTAGCCGACAAAACCGGTTAACATGGTTGGTAACAAATCCTGCTCAGATGATTGTTTCCTTTTGTCATCCACATTATATTTGACTTTGCCTATAAATGTGTGTTTGGAAATCAGACTTATCCTTATAATATCCTATATCGTATACAAAGAGGAAGAAACACTTGAATATTATTAGAGTAGTAATTGTCATTGGTGACGATGCAAAAGGAAAGAAACATGAAGAATCTTTAATCTACACATGAAAAAGATGGTCGATAAGTTTCCAATACCAACAATCGATGAACGGTGTGTTTCCTACCTATTTTGTATCAGTACACGCCTTGACAACCAACAACGGCTCCATTTTTAGATGGAAATACTCCTACACACTAGGATTAGGCCTCAATAAATATTTACCTTTTTCATCCCTCAATCCATAAAACAGATTGGCCCATGAAGGATACCAGTATATATATGCCCCCATACACGAGCATGTCATCCAAAGTTCATCGAGCAAACACACAAACACTGTACTACCACCGAACTTATCCCACAGCTTTGTCAAGTCTTCTCTTTGAAATGGAGAGTGTTACAGTGTTGATTGTTGGTGCTGGGCCAGCAGGCCTCGCAACGGCAGCATGCCTTAGCCAATTCTCAATTCCTTATGCCATCGTCGAGCGCGAGAGCTGTAGCGCGTCACTCTGGCGCAACCGCGCGTATGATCGCCTCAAGCTGCATCTCGCAAAGGAGTTCTGTGAGTTGCCACACATGTCATACCCTGTAGATGCACCAACGTACATACCAAAAACCTTGTTTGTGAAGTACTTGGATGACTATGTTGAGCGTTTCAACATTCAACCAAAGTATCTCACCAGCGTGGAGTCATCCACATATGACAATGATGAAAAATGTTGGTCCATTGTGGCAAAGGACATGTCAAAGTGCACCACAGTCAAGTTCACGACGAAGTTTCTTGTTGTGGCAAGTGGTGAGAATAGTGCAGAGAATATTCCAATGTTCCCTGGACTGGAAAACTTTCCAGGTGATGTTATCCACTCCTCAAGCTACAAGTCAGGCAAGAGCTACTCTGGCAAGAATGTATTGGTCATTGGATCTGGCAACTCCGGGATGGAAATTGCTTATGACCTTGCGACCCATGGTGCCAACACATCGATTGTTATACGAAGCCCGGTACGTACATGCACTATATATTTTCATTGGATGCATGAACGCAAACTCTTAGTATAGTTATTAATAGAATAGATGCAATTTTTAGTGTTATTACTAATAGGAAGTATTTCACATAGAAAAAGAGATGGACTGTTTTATATCACACACAAACAACTGAAAGACTAGAGGAACCACATGACAAAAATTTATTTCTTGAAAGAAGAAACTCTATTTTTATAATGCATACTTCAAAAGAGGTGTGACATGTTTTGTGGTTGCAGATTCATGTAATGACAAAGGAATTAATTCGTTTGGGGATGACACTTGCTCACCGTCTTCCATTGAATCTAGTGGATAAACTCCTTGTGATGGCAGCGTATTTAATATTTGGAGACCTGTCACAGCATGGCATCACAAGGCCAAAAATGGGTCCAATGACCCTCAAATCAGAAACAGGCCGATCTGCAGTAATTGATGTTGGGACTGTTGGATTGATCAAAAAAGGCATCATCAAAGTAAGTATATCCTTGACATGGCATAAATTTATAACATATGTTGATTTGATATGCCAAGTTATCAATGTATTTTTTATCTCCTAAAGGTTCAAGGGAGCATTAGTAAGATCAAGGGCAACATAATTAAATTTCAATGCAGCAAAAGAATGTCATTTGATGCAATTGTGTTTGCAACTGGATACAAAAGCACGGCAAATATGTGGCTCAAGGTAATATAGCTTGTGTTTGAACATGTCTGAGTTTGTTTTCTTGGTGTAACCATTATTAAATCTGCTAACAGGGTCTATGTGTTTTTAATCCAGAATGGTGAGAGCATGTTAAATGGCAACGGACTGCCCATCCAAAAATATCCGAATCATTGGAAAGGTGGAAATGGGCTTTACTGTGCTGGGTTGGCGAGGAGAGGATTAGCTGGTATTGCAACAGATGCCAAGAATATCGCTAATGACATCAAATCTGTGATGGACTCTATGTCAAGTTAAATCATCTTTTACATGTAGTTTACCATGGCAAGCATGCTAGAAGGTTGATTCTTCGAGAAATATATCCATTGTGTCACCTTTGTATCTAGATTTTAGACAAGTAAATTTAAGTTTATTTTAAGGTTCATATGAGCCTCGGAGAGAGATGTACTATTATACTATAATCAAGGGCTATGTACTCTCATTACGCGGAGAGATTTCTAATTTTGGTTGAACCTACAACTGTGTGTTATATTTTATTTACTTGAAATTATATGTGCAAAAGGCATGCGCTTAATACACTATTATCTATACCAAAATCTCTTGTGGCATGTTTACCCCATCAGGATGTAGTAATCACATCAGCCTAAAATAAATGCATAGTTCATTACATCCATCGCCGGTACTGTAGTGCTATTCAGTCTTAGAATGGCACTAGTTATCATCCCATGCATCTGCATGGGGTAGCTGACGTACTATAAATCATTAAAAATATTTGTGAACAAATTTAGAAACTTAAAACTAAAACTTAGAACACCATATGACGGAAAACTACTATATAGAACGTGTATTTGTGGTTACGTGATACACGTATCCTTAACTATTGTGGACACAGTTTGTTGTGCCCGAAGCGCAGGGTTTGCAGTATGCAGTAAGTTTTCCATCGGCTGAGATCCAAGGTATCGATCCGCATAGTCTTGGATATAAATTGCTTATTACCTTGCGACCATGGTGCCAATACTCCGATTGTTATACGAAGCCTGATATGTACTACATGCACTATATATTTTCACTGGGTACATGAACACAATTTTTTAGTATAGTTACCACTGGAAGAGATCCATTTTTTAGTATTATTACTAATAGAAAGTTTTCACATATATAAGAGATTGACTGTTTGATATGACGCACAAACAAACAGACGACTAGAGGAACTACATGACAAACAATTAACTTTTGCAAGAAGAAATTCTATGTAATTTTGTTTTATCCTGCATGCTTCAGAAGAGGTGTGACATGTCTTTTGGTTGCAGATTCATGTGATGACAACAGAATTTATTCAGTTGGGATGACACTTGCTCACCATCTTTCACTAAATCTAGTGAATAACCTCTTTGTGACGGCAGCGAATTTCATATTTGGAGACCTATGGAGGCATTGCATCACAAGGCCCAAAACCAAAAATGGATCACAACGACCCTCAAGTTAGAAACCTACCGATCCATAGTGATTGATGTTGGGACTGTTGGATTAATAAAAAAATCATCATCAAAGTATTTGGAATATTTGGAGGAATCTGCCTCATTACTCATATTTTTATAGTTGAAAATAATAAGTAGAACTTTTCTCTCATAATGTCGGTTTGTTTTCTAGTTGGCACTTCTAGAGAGATCCTAGTCATCTACCTAGATATATAGATCTGACTCAAATGCGCAATTATATATTTCAGAAATAAGGCACTTACATGATGAAGAAGGCGGCTACTTGCATATATACTGAATGTTCATTATATTTGAAGGCATAACAAGCAATCATTTGTTTTCTTTTTGGAGAAACACCAACGTTGGATTTATAAAAGTGTCGATGGGATATATAGAACATCATTTGAATCAAGACAATAAGAAATCATAAGTACCCTTTTTTACAATGTGAATTGACGGAATAAAGCATATATAGTGGATGAGCTTCTCCCAGTTTTGTCTATTGCTTTTATCAACTGATGTCTCATTGGAATTTACTGACTTCCAAGACAAAATATACTCGCATGGCAAAGATTGCTAATGCCAAACTTGAATTAGCTAAAAGCAACTATAACCAGTAACTAAAATATGATATTAACACGCTCATGGATTGGTGGAGTGTACCTCTGTATTCTGATTTCCCTTTTTTCAAAATAGCACATTTAACTGATGCATTGTTCGAGCAATCTTCAAATCATTCAAAAAAATCTGAGGCATTGTTCGGCCAGCCTCCTGAGTATGACATGATGGGCCTGCCCCTTAAGCAAGGAGAAGAAGCAAGCAAGCCCAGCAATGACGAGCGAGGCCTCCACAAGTCCACAAGTCCACAAAAACAAAACCCGCCAATCCGCCATCCTCCTTCCTCCTCTAGGGTTTTACTATGCAGCGCCGCCGTCTCCCTCCCCACCTCCGTCCCCCGCTGCCCCACCTCCTACCCGGCAGACCACCACCGAGGCCCGAGCCAGCGGCCATGACTGGCAAGAAGCACAAGTCCTCCAAGAAGCAGCCCAAGGGCAGCCGCCTGCCGCTCGGCGCCGACGCCGATGCGGTGGCTGACGCCGGGAAGCGTTGTCGCTCCGGTGCCGCCAAGCGCCACCAGGCCGAGGAGGAGGAGTTCGTGCCCTCCTCCGTCAGCGCCAAGATCCTCCGCGAGGCCCTCAAGCAGCAGCAGGAGCAACAGGAGGAGATCCTCCACGTACTATTCAGTCTTCGAATGGCACAAATTCTCAACGTTTGAAACTACATGGGCTAGCTGACGTACTAATAAATCATTAAAATTATTTGTGAACTGATTTAGAAACTTAAATCTAAAATTTGGAACACCATATGACGTAAAATTACTATTTAGAACGTGAATTTGTGGTTACGTAGAAGAGATGCATTTTTCAGTATTATTACTAATAGAAAGTATTTCACATATATAAGAGATGGACTGTTTCATATCACACACAAACGGCAACACAACTAGAGGAACTACATGACAAAAAATAACAATTGAAAGAAGAAATTCTATGAAATTTTGTTCTATCAGGCATGCTTCAAAAGAGGCGTGACATGTCTTTTGGTTGCAGATTCATGTGATGACAAGAGAATTAATTTAGTTGGGATGACACTTGCTCACTTTGTTTCACTAAATCTAGTGGGTGACGTATTTGTGATGGTAGCGAATGTCATATTTGGAGATCGATCGAGGTATATGGCGTCACAAGGCCCAAAACCAAAAATGGTCGAATGACCCTCAAGTTCGAAACCAACCGACCCACAACGATTGAGTTGGGACAGTTGGATTAATAAACCCTTCACCCATCAAACCCTTCCAGCTCCTTGCGGATGGACGGTGCTTGGACACATTTCAAAACCTGTACTCTAGTAGTCTGATTACCACTATACTTACATCTGGGTGCCGCTTATTTGCGTAGGACATGTTCGATCAATATTGTGACCACGCAAGGGATAACGGTACTTGTTGTGGGAGGACGCGAAGAAGATGCGGATGATAGTGAGTGGGGAGTTCCACCAAGAAATGCGGGAGTATCTCCGCACGAATAAATGATCCAAGGGAAGTGACTATCTGGAAAGGAGAGAAGATGCTACTTGTCTGTACCACACGATCCTTCATGTGAGGAAGGCCTGAATATACGTACCCAGCAGACAAGTCTTTAGAAGATCCAACTGCATGAGTCAGAGTGGTAGTCTGGTAGATGTTGAAATCATTTGGACTCGACGGTCATAAATTGAATGTAATCATATGTTCGATAGGTTTAGTCTGCAGTTTGTGCCATGCTAAATGTAAGTCACAGAAGGTAGTGTATTATTCTGTTGGGCAAATCAAAATCCGATGAACTGTACGTGATCCACTTCTCCAGTTCAGTTTTGCATGGAAGTTGCGTACAATTGTGACTAATCTGTGTCAGTCAGTTTGGAACCACAGAAGTTTGCAAAACCGCATTGAGACAGGATTGACAATTTTGATTTTCAGTAAATTGGTTTATTATCTTTTTAACAAAATATATCCACACTCTGGTGTGTAGAGTTAAAAATACAATGAGCGTTCAATTTGATGTTCAGGCATAGGACAATATGCATGTACCAAAGTTAAAATATGGCCTCACATTAAACGAGTGTTCAGTATAGAAATGAATTTATATTAAAAAAAATGGTTTCAAATATTTGAACTAAAGTTCCACTTCTTTTTGTTCACAACATCGAACGGCTCGTTGTGTTGACACCAAAGGTATGGCAATGGTCGTCAACTCAACCGGAGGCAAAACCAAAACTGACCGTCATACAACTGAACCGGATAAAAAACTAGCCGACAAAACCGGTTAACATGGTTGGTAACAAATCCTTCTCAGATGATTGTTTCCTTTTGTCATCCACATTATATTTGACTTTGCCTATAAATGTGTGTTTGGAAATCAGACTTATCCTTATAATATCCTATATCGTATACAAAGAGGAAGAAACACTTGAATATTATTAGAGTAGTAATTGTCATTGGTGACGATTCAAAAGGAAAGAAACATGAAGAATCTTTAATCTACACATGAAAAAGATGGTCGATAAGTTTCCAATACCAACAATCGATCAACGGTGTGTTTCCTACCTATTTTGTATCAGTACACGCCTTCACAACCAACAACGGCTCCATTTTTAGATGGAAATACTCCTACACACTAGGATTAGGCCTCAATAAATATTTACCTTTTTCATCCCTCAATCCATAAAACAGATTGGCCCATGAAGGATACCAGTATATATATGCCCCCATACACGAGCATGTCATCCAAAGTTCATCGAGCAAACACACAAACACTGGACTACCACCGAACTTATCCCACAACTTTGTCAAGTCTTCTCTTTGAAATGGAGGGTGTTACAGTGTTGATTGTTGGTGCTGGGCCAGCAGGCCTCGCAAGGGCAGCATGCCTTAGCCAATTCTCAATTCCTTATGCCATCGTCGAGCGCGAGAGCTGTAGCGTGTCACTCTGGCGCAACCGCGCGTATGATCGCCTCAAGCTGCATCTCGCAAAGGAGTTCTGTGAGTTGCCACACATGTCATACCCTGTAGATGCACCAACGTACATACCAAAAACCTTGTTTGTGAAGTACATGGATGACTATGTTGAGCGTTTCAACATTCAACCAAAGTATCTCACCAGCGTGGAGTCATCCACATATGACAATGATGAAAAATGTTGGTCCATTGTGGCAAAGGACATGTCAAAGTGCACCACAGTCAAGTTCACGGCGAAGTTTCTTGTTGTGGCAAGTGGTGAGAATAGTGCAGAGAATATTCCAATGTTCCCTGGACTGGAAAACTTTCCAGGTGATGTTATCCACTCCTCAAGCTACAAGTCAGGCAAGAGCTACTCTGGCAAGAATGTATTGGTCATTGGATCTGGCAACTCCGGGATGGAAATTGCTTATGACCTTGCGACCCATGGTGCCAACACATCGATTGTTATACGAAGCCCGGTACGTACATGCACTATATATTTTCATTGGATGCATGAACGCAAACTCTTAGTATAGTTATTAATAGAGTAGATGCAATTTTTAGTGTTATTACTAATAGGAAGTATTTCACATAGCAAAAGAGATGGACTGTTTTATATCACACACAAACAACTGAAAGACTAGAGGAACCACATGACAAAAATTTATTTCTTGAAAGAAGAAACTCTATTTTTATAATGCATACTTCAAAAGAGGTGTGACATGTTTTGTGGTTGCAGATTCATGTAATGACAAAGGAATTAATTCGTTTGGGGATGACACTTGCTCACCGTCTTCCATTGAATCTAGTGGATAAACTCCTTGTGATGGCAGCGTATTTAATATTTGGAGACCTGTCACAGCATGGCATCACAAGGCCGAAAATGGGTCCAATGACCCTCAAATCAGAAACAGGCCGATCTGCAGTAATTGATGTTGGGACTGTTGGATTGATCAAAAAAGGCATCATCAAAGTAAGTATATCCTTGACATGACATAAATTTATAACATATGTTGATTTGATATGCCAAGTTATCAATGTATTTTTTATCTCCTAAAGGTTCAAGGGAGCATTAGTAAGATCAAGGGCAACATAATTAAATTTCAATGCAGCAAAAGAATGCCATTTGATGCAATTGTGTTTGCAACTGGATACAAAAGCACGGCAAATATGTGGCTCAAGGTAATATAGCTTGTGTTTGAACATGTCTGGGTTTGTTTTCTTGGTGTAACCATTATTAAATCTGCTAACAGGGTCTATGTGTTTTTAATCCAGAATGGTGAGAGCATATTAAATGGCAACGGACTGCCCATCCAAAAATATCCGAATCATTGGAAAGGTGGAAATGGGCTTTACTGTGCTGGGTTGGCGAGGAGAGGATTAGCTGGTATTGCAACAGATGCCAAGAATATCGCTAATGACATCAAATCTGTGATGGACTCTATGTCAAGTTAAATCATCTTTTACATGTAGTTTACCATGGCAAGCATGCTAGAAGGTTGATTCTTCGAGAAATATATCCATTGTGTCACCTTTGTATCTAGCTTTTAGACAAGTAAATTTATGTTTATTTTAAGGTTCATATGAGCCCCGGAGAGAGATGTACTATTATACTATAATCAAGGGCTATGTACTCTCATTACGCGGAGAGATTTCTAATTTTGGTTGAACCTACAACTGTGTATTATATTTTATTTACTTGAAATTATATGTGCAAAAGGCATGCGCTCAATACACTATTATCTATACCAAAATCTCTTGTGGCGTGTTTACCCCATCAGTATACAACTGTAGGATGTAGTAATCACATCAGCCTAAAATAAATGCATAGTTCATTACATCCATCGCCGGTACTGTAGTGCTATTCAGTCTTAGAATGGCACTAGTTATCATCCCATGCATCTGCATGGGGTAGCTGACGTACTGTAAATCATTAAAAATATTTGTGAACAAATTTAGAAACTTAAAACTAAAACTTAGAACACCATATGACGGAAAACTACTATTTAGAACGTGTATTTGTGGTTACGTGATACACGTATCCTTAACTGTTGTGGACACAGTTTGTTGTGCCCGAAGCGCAGGGTTTGCAGTATGCAGTAAGTTTTCCATCGGCTGAGATCCAAGGTATCCATCCGCATAGTCTTGGATATAAATTGCTTATTACCTTGCGACCATGGTGCCAATACTCCGATTGTTATACGAAGCCTGATATGTACTACATGCACTATATATTTTCACTGGGTACATGAACACAATTTTTTAGTATAGTTACCACTGGAAGAGATCCATTTTTTAGTATTATTACTAATAGAAAGTTTTCACATATATAAGAGATTGACTGTTTGATATGACGCACAAACAAACAAACGACTAGAGGAACTACATGACAAACAATTAACTTTTGCAAGAAGAAATTCTATGTAATTTTGTTTTATCATGCATGCTTCAGAAGAGGTGTGACATGTCTTTTGGTTGCAGATTCATGTGATGACAACAGAATTTATTCAGTTGGGATGACACTTGCTCACCATCTTTCACTAAATCTAGTGAATAACCTCTTTGTGATGGCAGCGAATTTCATATTTGGAGACCTATGGAGGCATTGCATCACAAGGCCCAAAACCAAAAATGGATCACAACGAACCTCAAGTTAGAAACCTACCGATCCATAGTGATTGATGTTGGGACTGTTGGATTAATAAAAAAATCATCATCAAAGTATTTGGAATATTTGGAGGAATCTGCCTCATTACTCATATTTTTATAGTTGAAAATAATAAGTAGAACTTTTCTCTCATAATGTCGGTTTGTTTTCTAGTTGGCACTTCTAGAGAGATCCTAGTCATCTACCTAGATATATAGATCTGACTCAAATGCGCAATTATATATTTCAAAAATAAGGCACTTACATGATGAAGAAGGCGGCTACTTGCATATATACTGAATGTTCATTATATTTGAAGGCATAACAAGCAATCATTTGTTTTCTTTTTGGAGAAACACCAACATTGGATTTATAAAAGTGTCGATGGGATATATAGAACATCATTTGAATCAAGACAATAAGAAATCCTAAGTACCCTTTTTTACAATGTGAATTGACGGAATAAAGCATATATAGTGGATGAGCTTCTCCCAGTTTTGTCTATTGCTTTTATCAACTGATGTCTCATTGGAATTTACTGACTTCCAAGACAAAATATACTCGCATGGCAAAGATTGCTAATGCCAAACTTGAATTAGCTAAAAGCAACTATAACCAGTAACTAAAATATGATATTAACACGCTCATGGATTGGTGGAGTGTACCTCTGTATTCTGATTTCCCTTTTTTCAAAATAGCACATTTAACTGATGCATTGTTCGAGCAATCTTCAAATCATTCAAAAAAATCTGAGGCATTGTTCGGCTAGCCTCCTGAGTATGACATGATGGGCCTGCCCCTTAAGCAAGGAGAAGAAGCAAGCAGGCCCAGCAATGAAGAGCGAGGCCTCCACAAGTCCACAAGTCCACAAAAACAAAACCCGCCAATCCGCCATCCTCCTTCCTCCTCTGGGGTTTTACTATGCAGCGCCGCCATCTCCCTCCCCACCTCCGTCCCCCGCCGCCCCACCTCCTACCCGGCAGACCACCACCGAGGCTCGAGCCAGCGGCCATGACTAGCAAGAAGCACAAGTCCTCCAAGAAGCAGCCCAAGGGCAGCCGCCTGCCGCTCGGCGCCGACGCCGATGCGCTGGCCGACGCCGGGAAGCGTTGTCGCTCCGGTGCCGCCAAGCGCCACCAGGCCGAGGAGGAGGAGTTCGTGCCCTCCTCCATCAGCGCCAAGATCCTCCGCGAGGCCCTCAAGCAGCAGCAGGAGCAACAGGAGGAGATCCTCCACGTACTATTCAGTCTTCGAATGGCACAAATTCTCAACGTTTGAAACTACATGGGCTAGCTGACGTACTAATAAATCATTAAAATTATTTGTGAACTGATTTAGAAACTTAAATCTAAAAGTTGGAACACCATATGACGTAAAATTACTATTTAGAACGTGAATTTGTGGTTACGTAGAAGAGATGCATTTTTCAGTATTATTACTAATAGAAAGTATTTCACATATATAAGAGATGGACTGTTTCATATCACACACAAACGGCAACACAACTAGAGGAACTACATGACAAAAAATAACAATTGAAAGAAGAAATTCTATGAAATTTTGTTCTATCAGGCATGCTTCAAAAGAGGCGTGACATGTCTTTTGGTTGCAGATTCATGTGATGACAAGAGAATTAATTTAGTTGGGATGACACTTGCTCACTTTGTTTCACTAAATCTAGTGGGTGACCTATTTGTGATGGTAGCGAATGTCATATTTGGAGATCGATCGAGGTATATGGCGTCACAAGGCCCAAAACCAAAAATGGTCGAATGACCCTCAAGTTCGAAACCAACCGACCCACAACGATTGAGTTGGGACAGTTGGATTAATAAACCCTTCACCCATCAAACTCTTCCAGCTCCTTGCGGATGGACGGTGCTTGGACACATTTCAAAACCTGTACTCTAGTAGTCTGATTACCACTATACTTACATCTGGGTGCCGCTTATTTGCGTAGGACATGTTCGATCAATATTGTGACCACGCAAGGGATAACGGGTACTTGTTGTGGGAGGACGCGAAGAAGATGCGGATGATAGTGAGTGGGGAGTTCCACCAAGAAATGCGGGAGTATCTCCGCACGAATAAATGATCCAAGGGAAGTGACCATCTGGAAAGGAGAGAAGATGCTACTTGTCTGTACCACACGATCCTTCATGTGAGGAAGGCCTGAATATCCGTACCCAGCAGACAAGTCTTTAGAAGATCCAACTGCATGAGTCAGAGTGGTAGTCTGGTAGATGTTGAAATCATTTGGACTCGACGGTCATAAATCGAATGTAATCATATGTTCGATAGGTTTAGTCTGCAGTTTGTGCCATGCTAAATGTAAGTCACAGAAGGTAGTGTATTATTCTGTTGGGCAAATCAAAATCCGATGAACTGTACGTGATCCACTTCTCCAGTTCAGTTTTGCATGGAAGTTGCGTACAATTGTGACTAATCTGTGTCAGTCAGTTTGGAACCACAGAAGTTTGCAAAACCGCATTGAGACAGGATTGACAATTTTGATTTTCAGTAAATTGGTTTATTATCTTTTTAACAAAATATATCCACACTCTGGTGTGTAGAGTTAAAAATACAATGAGCGTTCAGTTTGATGTTCAGGCATAGGACAATATGCATGTACCAAAGTTAAAATATGGCCTCACATTAAACGAGTGTTCAGTATAGAAATGAATTTATATTAAAAAAAATGGTTTCAAATATTTGAACTAAAGTTCCACTTCTTTTTGTTCACAACATCGAACGGCTCGTTGTGTTGACACCAAAGGTATGGCAATGGTCGTCAACTCAACCGGAGGCAAAACCAAAACTGACCGTCATACAACTGAACCGGATAAAAAACTAGCCGACAAAACCGGTTAACATGGTTGGTAACAAATCCTTCTCAGATGATTGTTTCCTTTTGTCATCCACATTATATTTGACTTTGCCTATAAATGTGTGTTTGGAAATCAGACTTATCCTTATAATATCCTATATCGTATACAAAGAGGAAGAAACACTTGAATATTATTAGAGTAGTAATTGTCATTGGTGACGATTCAAAAGGAAAGAAACATGAAGAATCTTTAATCTACACATGAAAAAGATGGTCGATAAGTTTCCAATACCAACAATCGATCAACGGTGTGTTTCCTACCTATTTTGTATCAGTACACGCCTTCACAACCAACAACGGCTCCATTTTTAGATGGAAATACTCCTACACACTAGGATTAGGCCTCAATAAATATTTACCTTTTTCATCCCTCAATCCATAAAACAGATTGGCCCATGAAGGATACCAGTATATATATGCCCCCATACACGAGCATGTCATCCAAAGTTCATCGAGCAAACACACAAACACTGGACTACCACCGAACTTATCCCACAACTTTGTCAAGTCTTCTCTTTGAAATGGAGGGTGTTACAGTGTTGATTGTTGGTGCTGGGCCAGCAGGCCTCGCAA
>NC_041382.1:768524510-768533037 GCF_002162155.2 Triticum dicoccoides | reverse complement strand
AAAAGAGATGGACTGTTTTATATCACACACAAACAACTGAAAGACTAGAGGAACCACATGACAAAAATTTATTTCTTGAAAGAAGAAACTCTATTTTTATAATGCATACTTCAAAAGAGGTGTGACATGTTTTGTGGTTGCAGATTCATGTAATGACAAAGGAATTAATTCGTTTGGGGATGACACTTGCTCACCGTCTTCCATTGAATCTAGTGGATAAACTCCTTGTGATGGCAGCGTATTTAATATTTGGAGACCTGTCACAGCATGGCATCACAAGGCCGAAAATGGGTCCAATGACCCTCAAATCAGAAACAGGCCGATCTGCAGTAATTGATGTTGGGACTGTTGGATTGATCAAAAAAGGCATCATCAAAGTAAGTATATCCTTGACATGACATAAATTTATAACATATGTTGATTTGATATGCCAAGTTATCAATGTATTTTTTATCTCCTAAAGGTTCAAGGGAGCATTAGTAAGATCAAGGGCAACATAATTAAATTTCAATGCAGCAAAAGAATGCCATTTGATGCAATTGTGTTTGCAACTGGATACAAAAGCACGGCAAATATGTGGCTCAAGGTAATATAGCTTGTGTTTGAACATGTCTGAGTTTGTTTTCTTGGTGTAACCATTATAAATCTGCTAACAGGGTCTATGTGTTTTTAATCCAGAATGGTGAGAGCATATTAAATGGCAACGGACTGCCCATCCAAAAATATCCGAATCATTGGAAAGGTGGAAATGGGCTTTACTGTGCTGGGTTGGCGAGGAGAGGATTAGCTGGTATTGCAACAGATGCCAAGAATATCGCTAATGACATCAAATCTGTGATGGACTCTATGTCAAGTTAAATCATCTTTTACATGTAGTTTACCATGGCAAGCATGCTAGAAGGTTGATTCTTCGAGAAATATATCCATTGTGTCACCTTTGTATCTAGCTTTTAGACAAGTAAATTTATGTTTATTTTAAGGTTCATATGAGCCCCGGAGAGAGATGTACTATTATACTATAATCAAGGGCTATGTACTCTCATTACGCGGAGAGATTTCTAATTTTGGTTGAACCTACAACTGTGTATTATATTTTATTTACTTGAAATTATATGTGCAAAAGGCATGCGCTCAATACACTATTATCTATACCAAAATCTCTTGTGGCGTGTTTACCCCATCAGTATACAACTGTAGGATGTAGTAATCACATCAGCCTAAAATAAATGCATAGTTCATTACATCCATCGCCGGTACTGTAGTGCTATTCAGTCTTAGAATGGCACTAGTTATCATCCCATGCATCTGCATGGGGTAGCTGACGTACTATAAATCATTAAAAATATTTGTGAACAAATTTAGAAACTTAAAACTAAAACTTAGAACACCATATGACGGAAAACTACTATTTAGAACGTGTATTTGTGGTTACGTGATACACGTATCCTTAACTGTTGTGGACACAGTTTGTTGTGCCCGAAGCGCAGGGTTTGCAGTATGCAGTAAGTTTTCCATCGGCTGAGATCCAAGGTATCCATCCGCATAGTCTTGGATATAAATTGCTTATTACCTTGCGACCATGGTGCCAATACTCCGATTGTTATACGAAGCCTGATATGTACTACATGCACTATATATTTTCACTGGGTACATGAACACAATTTTTTAGTATAGTTACCACTGGAAGAGATCCATTTTTTAGTATTATTACTAATAGAAAGTTTTCACATATATAAGAGATTGACTGTTTGATATGACGCACAAACAAACAAACGACTAGAGGAACTACATGACAAACAATTAACTTTTGCAAGAAGAAATTCTATGTAATTTTGTTTTATCATGCATGCTTCAGAAGAGGTGTGACATGTCTTTTGGTTGCAGATTCATGTGATGACAACAGAATTTATTCAGTTGGGATGACACTTGCTCACCATCTTTCACTAAATCTAGTGAATAACCTCTTTGTGACGGCAGCGAATTTCATATTTGGAGACCTATGGAGGCATGGCATCACAAGGCCCAAAACCAAAAATGGATCACAACGACCCTCAAGTTAGAAACCTACCGATCCATAGTGATTGATGTTGGGACTGTTGGATTAATAAAAAAATCATCATCAAAGTATTTGGAATATTTGGAGGAATCTGCCTCATTACACATATTTTTATAGTTGAAAATAATAAGTAGAACTTTTCTCTCATAATGTCGGTTTGTTTTCTAGTTGGCACTTCTAGAGAGATCCTAGTCATCTACCTAGATATATAGATCTGACTCAAATGCGCAATTATATATTTCAAAAATAAGGCACTTACATGATGAAGAAGGCGGCTAGTTGCATATATACTGAATGTTCATTATATTTGAAGGCATAACAAGCAATCATTTGTTTTCTTTTTGGAGAAACACCAACATTGGATTTATAGAAGTGTCGATGGGATATATAGAACATCATTTGAATCAAGACAATAAGAAATCCTAAGTACCCTTTTTTACAATGTGAATTGACGGAATAAAGCATATATAGTGGATGAGCTTCTCCCAGTTTTGTCTATTGCTTTTATCAACTGATGACTCATTGGAATTTACTGACTTCCAAGACAAAATATACTCGCATGGCAAAGATTGCTAATGCCAAACTTGAATTAGCTAAAAGCAACTATAACCAGTAACTAAAATATGATATTAACACGCTCATGGATTGGTGGAGTGTACCTCTGTATTCTGATTTCCCTTTTTTCAAAATAGCACATTTAACGGATGCATTGTTCGAGCAATCTTCAAATCATTCAAAAAAATCTGAGGCATTGTTCGGCCAGCCTCCTGAGTATGACATGATGGGCCTGCCCCTTAAGCAAGGAGAAGAAGCAAGCAGGCCCAGCAATGACGAGCGAGGCCTCCACAAGTCCACAAGTCCAAAAAAACAAAACCCGCCAATCCGCCATCCTCCTTCCTCCTCTAGGGTTTTACTATGCAGCGCCGCGTCTCCCTCCCCACCTCCATCCCCCGCCGCCCCACCTCCTACCCGGCAGACCACCACCGAGGCCCGAGCCAGCGGCCATGACTGGCAAGAAGCACAAGTCCTCCAAGAAGCAGCCCAAGGGCAGCCGCCTGCCGCTCGGCGCCGACGCCGATGCGGTGGCCGACGCCGGGAAGCGTTGTCGCTCCGGTGCCGCCAAGCGCCACCAGGCCGAGGAGGAGGAGTTCGTGCCCTCCTCCATCAGCGCCAAGATCCTCCGCGAGGCCCTCAAGCAGCAGCAGGAGCAACAGGAGGAGATCCTCCACGTACTATTCAGTCTTCGAATGGCACAAATTCTCAACGTTTGAAACTACATGGGCTAGCTGACGTACTAATAAATCATTAAAATTATTTGTGAACTGATTTAGAAACTTAAATCTAAAAGTTGGAACACCATATGACGTAAAATTACTATTTAGAACGTGAATTTGTGGTTACGTAGAAGAGATGCATTTTTCAGTATTATTACTAATAGAAAGTATTTCACATATATAAGAGATGGACTGTTTCATATCACACACAAACGGCAACACAACTAGAGGAACTACATGACAAAAAATAACAATTGAAAGAAGAAATTCTATGAAATTTTGTTCTATCAGGCATGCTTCAAAAGAGGCGTGACATGTCTTTTGGTTGCAGATTCATGTGATGACAAGAGAATTAATTTAGTTGGGATGACACTTGCTCACTTTGTTTCACTAAATCTAGTGGGTGACCTATTTGTGATGGTAGCGAATGTCATATTTGGAGATCGATCGAGGTATATGGCGTCACAAGGCCCAAAACCAAAAATGGTCGAATGACCCTCAAGTTCGAAACCAACCGACCCACAACGATTGAGTTGGGACAGTTGGATTAATAAACCCTTCACCCATCAAACCCTTCCAGCTCCTTGCGGATGGACGGTGCTTGGACACATTTCAAAACCTGTACTCTAGTAGTCTGATTACCACTATACTTACATCTGGGTGCCGCTTATTTGCGTAGGACATGTTCGATCAATATTGTGACCACGCAAGGGATAACGGGTACTTGTTGTGGGAGGACGCGAAGAAGATGCGGATGATAGTGAGTGGGGAGTTCCACCAAGAAATGCGGGAGTATCTCCGCACGAATAAATGATCCAAGGGAAGTGACCATCTGGAAAGGAGAGAAGATGCTACTTGTCTGTACCACACGATCCTTCATGTGAGGAAGGCCTGAATATACGTACCCAGCAGACAAGTCTTTAGAAGATCCAACTGCATGAGTCAGAGTGGTAGTCTGGTAGATGTTGAAATCATTTGGACTCGACGGTCATAAATCGAATGTAATCATATGTTCGATAGGTTTAGTCTGCAGTTTGTGCCATGCTAAATGTAAGTCACAGAAGGTAGTGTATTATTCTGTTGGGCAAATCAAAATCCGATGAACTGTACGTGATCCACTTCTCCAGTTCAGTTTTGCATGGAAGTTGCGTACAATTGTGACTAATCTGTGTCAGTCAGTTTGGAACCACAGAAGTTTGCAAAACCGCATTGAGACAGGATTGACAATTTTGATTTTCAGTAAATTGGTTTATTATCCTTTTAACAAAATATATCCACACTCTGGTGTGTAGAGTTAAAAATACAATGAGCGTTCAATTTGATGTTCAGGCATAGGACAATATGCATGTACCAAAGTTAAAATATGGCCTCACATTAAACGAGTGTTCAGTATAGAAATGAATTTATATTAAAAAAATGGTTTCAAATATTTGAACTAAAGTTCCACTTCTTTTTGTTCACAACATCGAACGGCTCGTTGTGTTGACACCAAAGGTATGGCAATGGTCGTCAACTCAACCGGAGGCAAAACCAAAACTGACCGTCATACAACTGAACCGGATAAAAAACTAGCCGACAAAACCGGTTAACATGGTTGGTAACAAATCCTTCTCAGATGATTGTTTCCTTTTGTCATCCACATTATATTTGACTTTGCCTATAAATGTGTGTTTGGAAATCAGACTTATCCTTATAATATCCTATATCGTATACAAAGAGGAAGAAACACTTGAATATTATTAGAGTAGTAATTGTCATTGGTGACGATTCAAAAGGAAAGAAACATGAAGAATCTTTAATCTACACATGAAAAAGATGGTCGATAAGTTTCCAATACCAACAATCGATCAACGGTGTGTTTCCTACCTATTTTGTATCAGTACACGCCTTCACAACCAACAACGGCTCCATTTTTAGATGGAAATACTCCTACACACTAGGATTAGGCCTCAATAAATATTTACCTTTTTCATCCCTCAATCCATAAAACAGATTGGCCCATGAAGGATACCAGTATATATATGCCCCCATACACGAGCATGTCATCCAAAGTTCATCGAGCAAACACACAAACACTGGACTACCACCGAACTTATCCCACAACTTTGTCAAGTCTTCTCTTTGAAATGGAGGGTGTTACAGTGTTGATTGTTGGTGCTGGGCCAGCAGGCCTCGCAAGGGCAGCATGCCTTAGCCAATTCTCAATTCCTTATGCCATCGTCGAGCGCGAGAGCTGTAGCGTGTCACTCTGGCGCAACCGCGCGTATGATCGCCTCAAGCTGCATCTCGCAAAGGAGTTCTGTGAGTTGCCACACATGTCATACCCTGTAGATGCACCAACGTACATACCAAAAACCTTGTTTGTGAAGTACATGGATGACTATGTTGAGCGTTTCAACATTCAACCAAAGTATCTCACCAGCGTGGAGTCATCCACATATGACAATGATGAAAAATGTTGGTCCATTGTGGCAAAGGACATGTCAAAGTGCACCACAGTCAAGTTCACGGCGAAGTTTCTTGTTGTGGCAAGTGGTGAGAATAGTGCAGAGAATATTCCAATGTTCCCTGGACTGGAAAACTTTCCAGGTGATGTTATCCACTCCTCAAGCTACAAGTCAGGCAAGAGCTACTCTGGCAAGAATGTATTGGTCATTGGATCTGGCAACTCCGGGATGGAAATTGCTTATGACCTTGCGACCCATGGTGCCAACACATCGATTGTTATACGAAGCCCGGTACGTACATGCACTATATATTTTCATTGGATGCATGAACGCAAACTCTTAGTATAGTTATTAATAGAATAGATGCAATTTTTAGTGTTATTACTAATAGGAAGTATTTCACATAGAAAAAGAGATGGACTGTTTTATATCACACACAAACAACTGAAAGACTAGAGGAACCACATGACAAAAATTTATTTCTTGAAAGAAGAAACTCTATTTTTATAATGCATACTTCAAAAGAGGTGTGACATGTTTTGTGGTTGCAGATTCATGTAATGACAAAGGAATTAATTCGTTTGGGGATGACACTTGCTCACCGTCTTCCATTGAATCTAGTGGATAAACTCCTTGTGATGGCAGTGTATTCAATATTTGGAGACCTGTCACAGCATGGCATCACAAGGCCAAAAATGGGTCCAATGACCCTCAAATCAGAAACAGGACGATCTGCAGTAATTGATGTTGGGACTGTTGGATTGATCAAAAAAGGCATCATCAAAGTAAGTATATCCTTGACATGACATAAATTTATAACATATGTTGATTTGATATGCCAAGTTATCAATGTATTTTTTATCTCCTAAAGGTTCAAGGGAGCATTAGTAAGATCAAGGGCAACATAATTA
Organism: Triticum dicoccoides; assembly: GCF_002162155.2. NCBI lineage: Eukaryota > Viridiplantae > Streptophyta > Magnoliopsida > Poales > Poaceae > Triticum > Triticum dicoccoides. Next base: position 768,526,349 of record NC_041382.1, on the reverse strand, counting down.
AATTTCAATGCAGCAAAAGAATGTCATTTGATGCAATTGTGTTTGCAACTGGATACAAAAGCACGGCAAATATGTGGCTCAAGGTAATATAGCTTGTGTTTGAACATGTCTGGGTTTGTTTTCTTGGTGTAACCATTATTAAATCTGCTAACAGGGTCTATGTGTTTTTAATCCAGAATGGTGAGAGCATGTTAAATGGCAACGGACTGCCCATCCAAAAATATCTGAATCATTGGAAAGGTGGAAATGGGCTTTACTATGCTTGGTTGGCGAGGAGAGGATTAGCTGGTATTGCAACAGATGCCAAGAATATCGCTAATGACATCAAATCTATGATGGACTCTATGTCAAGTTAAATCATCTTTTACATGTAGTCTACCATGGCAAGCATGCTAGAAGGTTGATTCTTCGAGAAATATATCCATTGTGTCACCTTTGTATCTAGCTTTTAGACAAGTAAATTTATGTTTATTTTAAGGTTCATATGAGCCCCGGAGAGAGATGTACTATTATACTATAATCAAGGGCTATGTACTCTCATTACGCGGAGAGATTTCTAATTTTGGTTGAACCTACAACTATGTATTATATTTTATTTACTTGAAATTATATGTGCAAAAGGCATGCGCTCAATACACTATTATCTATACCAAAATCTCTTGTGGCGTGTTTACCCCATCAGTATACAACTGTAGGATGTAGTAATCACATCAGCCTAAAATAAATGCATAGTTCATTACATCCATCGCCGGTACTGTAGTGCTATTCAGTCTTAGAATGGCACTAGTTATCATCCCATGCATCTGCATGGGGTAGCTGACGTACTATAAATCATTAAAAATATTTGTGAACAAATTTAGAAACTTAAAACTAAAACTTAGAACACCATATGACGGAAAACTACTATTTAGAACGTGTATTTGTGGTTACGTGATACACGTATCCTTAACTGTTGTGGACACAGTTTGTTGTGCCCGAAGCGCAGGGTTTGCAGTATGCAGTAAGTTTTCCATCGGCTGAGATCCAAGGTATCCATCCGCATAGTCTTGGATATAAATTGCTTATTACCTTGCGACCATGGTGCCAATACTCCGATTGTTATACGAAGCCTGATATGTACTACATGCACTATATATTTTCACTGGGTACATGAACACAATTTTTTAGTATAGTTACCACTGGAAGAGATCCATTTTTTTAGTATTATTACTAATAGAAAGTTTTCACATATATAAGAGATGGACTGTTTGATATGACGCACAAACAAACAAACGACTAGAGGAACTACATGACAAACAATTAACTTTTGCAAGAAAAAATTCTATGAAATTTTGTTTTATCATGCATGCTTCAGAAGAGGTGTGACATGTCTTTTGGTTGCAGATTCATGTGATGACAACAGAATTTATTTAGTTGGATGACACTTGCTCACCATCTTTCACTAAATCTAGTGAATAACCTCTTTGTGACGGCAGCGAATTTCATATTTGGAGACCTATCGAGGCATGGCATCACAAGGCCCAAAACCAAAAATGGATCACAACGACCCTCAAGTTAGAAATCTACCGATCCATAGTGATTCGTGTTGGGACTGTTGGACTAGTAGAAAAAGGGCCTATTCTCCCGGTTGGTAAGGGCCTTTAGTCCCGGTTGGTGAACCGGGACTAAAGGGTCGGTACTTATGCCTCCCCCCTTTAGTCCCGGTTCAATCCAGAACCGGGACAGAAGGGCCTCCACGTGGCCTGTCCCCTGAGCCCAGGCAGGAGGGCCTTTGGTCCCGGTTGGTGGCACCAACCGGGACCAATAGGCATCCACGCGTCAGCGTTTATGTGGCTGTGG
>NC_041382.1:768519481-768524348 GCF_002162155.2 Triticum dicoccoides | reverse complement strand
GGGGGGGGTTGGGGGGTTTTGGGGGTTAATTTAGGTGTTTCATATATTGTGCTATAGCTAGCTAATTAATAGAGAGAAGTGTCCTCTCTTTTGTCCGTGCTTGGTCGACGCTACGTACCATACATATATACGTATAGAGAGGACTAGCTAGACACGCTAGCTAGCTAGTAAGCAAACAGAAGATCGTCATGAACATATATGCATACAGAGAGAAGTGATATCGATCACCTCTCCTTCTCCGAGAGATTGGTCGAACAAACAAGTTCTCGTATATCTATCCGACACTACCGGCTACATATATACAATAATTATCTTTTACAAATATATAATCTCCTAAAATACGGACGCGTGGTCCACATAGTATTCTCCGTCTTCAGTGATCACGTGGTCACGAAAGAATGCCGCCAATTCCTCTTGAATTGCTCGCATGCGATCTGGTGCTAGGAGTTCATCCCGCATCCGAAACATCTAATTTTAAGAAGGGGGTCAATACATATATATATATATATATATATATGAATGAATGAAACTCAACACAAATGATGGTAATAAAATAAAATTGTGAATATTGTTATTTACGCACTTCATATTGTTTGTCGGAGTAGCCCCGCTCACAGGTCGTGTGGCGGATGGACTCGCAAATGTAGTATCCACAGAAATCATTCCCTTGTTCCTGCCACAACCACTTTACAAGAAATAGAGGTCAATCAAACTGATAATTAGCAAGCATGCTAAATGGTATTGGTGAAACTAGTGCTTGAATCACTAGGAGATGCCTGGAATATGCTACTATATAGTACTTACTTTCGGGTGCCTAAATTGCAGCTTCTTCGGTAGTCCCGGAGCTTTTTTGGTGAATTTTCTCCAAGCCCTGCCATACAAAGAAAACAATTACTTGATATCAGAAATGAACAAATTAAGTTGCTGATATGGTGGATAATGATCGATTTAACTTACTTCTCGAGCATTTCAGTCATGTCCGCATACTCCTTGGGATCTTTTCGCTTGGAGCCTAAGACAGTTACTACTCCCTTCTCAAGCTTAATCTCTAGGAGAATATAGTGGTAGCTGCGCACACATGCATAACTCATCAATATTACATTACTATAACCTGGACTAATAAGGAAACCGAATATGCCACAAGACAGTAACACTCACTTGAAGTTGTAAGGAAAGAGTATTATATCTTTGTGTTCATTTATTTCCAACGATCGTAGCAAGTTGGCCTCGGTTTCTTGGGCACGATATTGAACCTCAGTTGCATCTATGAGATACGTGTTAATGAACCCAATATCTCCCACTTGTCTTTTCTTCAATTCGGCGATCTTCAATCTGCATAATATAGTGAGGATAATTATAAATACATGCAAATGAAAGGGCTGAGTTATATAGAGAGACTTAATGACGGAAGTAGTACTACTTACAGACAGTAGGAGGTGACCGTTGCTTTATCGATGGCCAATTTATTGAAAAACTGATAGAACTCCTCAAATGGAATAGGCAACAGTTCAATTCCAAGGAGGTCATGCTCCTTTTTAACTCTCATATACAAAGTATTCCTCCCCTCAGACTCTTTGCAGGTTTTCATGTACCAATCATGCAATCTTCGCATCATCGTTGATAGAGAACTTTCATCTTTGACGAGAGGCTTCTCGTACTCGTATCTTTGTATCTGCACCTCCAAGATATCATAATGTACATCGTCGGGCAGGTAATTTGCAGGATTGCCATAACCGGGCACCATCCTCGGATCGACGATGTCGCTAGCAGGCACCTTGAGCGGGGGGCATGATTGCTTCGCTTGTTCGCTGAGCTGGGCAATTTGTTTCCCAGCTCGTCGTTCTTTCATCCTTTGATCACTTTTAGTACTTCCCGACCTCTCCGCTTCGGCAAATGCCTTTGCAATAATGCGCTCATAGTTGCCTTTCGGCGGAGACTTGGGTGGTTTTGTCAGGGCAGCTAGAGTGCACTTCCCTTTCACCGGATCTACCTTCTCCTCCAGAGGTGGATGTCTCTTTGCTTTCAACCCTTGAAACCAGTCATCCACTTTGGTCTGCGCGATCTTTGCATTTTCCTCCTCGCTCCTCTCGTACGGTAACTTCTCTGGAGTCTTCAGAGAAGGACCGAATCTGTATCTCCTCCCGCCTTTGGCTGTACTGCTAGACGCCGGCAGAGTAGACGGAGCAGATGTCTTCTTTCCTTGCTTACGAGGTGGAGGAGAAGGACTGCGACGCGCCGTAGAAGCCGGAGCGGCGGCGGGTCTCTTTCGCCCTTGCTGACGAGGCGGAGAAGGAGGAGGCTGGCTGCTCGGGCGCGCCGGCGCAGGCGGAGAAGGAGGCGGAGTGCCGCCACGCACCGGAGAAGGAGCGGGCCGAGTGCCCTGATCGTCACTCGCCGGTGGAGGAGGCGGAGTGCCCTGACTCGCCGGAGGAGGAGGAGGAGGCGGAGGCGTCCAGTTCGGAAGGTTGATGAGATCCTTCCGCCATAGGCATGGAGTCTTCAGAGCAGAACCCAGCTGATACTCCCCTTCACCGGTAGGGTGGTCAAGCCGGAGGTCCTCAAATCCCTCCGTTATTTCATCGACCATCACCTTAGCATATCCTTCTGGAATCGGCCGGCAGTGAAAAGTTGAGTCGGGTTTAGTAGGATAAACAGAGCCAACAGCCGCCTTGACCTTCAAATTGCTCCATTGCGCCATAAGGTGGCAATTTTCAGCATCCGTGATAGCATCCACGGGATAGCTGGCAGGAGCCGTCAAGGCATGCTCTGGCTGAAGCAGCTCAGCGGAAGCCACGCTGCTTTTCCGCTGAGATGGCGGGGTAGCTTTGGGGGAAGCTTCGGCAGGTCGTTTGCTGCGATCTGCTTCTCGTTCCTCTAGCCCCATTACCCTTTCATGCAGCGACTGCAGTTGGCTCTGCTCTAGTTTCTTCCTCCTCTCGTGGGTTTTGTAACCCCTGCGTCCGGAAATCCAGCCTTCCACGAAACGGAGCCTAGCGTGCATCGTGTCCGTCCAGGGTGCTCAGGATTGCCGAGGGCCATTGTGAGCTCGTCCTTCTCCCTGTCTGGAACGAACGTCCCTTGCTGCGCTGCTTCGATATATTGCTGAAGCTTCTTGACTGGTATGTCCAATTGTTCCTCCGTCCAAATGCACTTCCCTGTTATAGGGTCCAAGGATCCGCCGACCCCAAAGAACCAAGTCCGGCAACGTTCTGGCCAGTTCATTGTCTCTGGTTCGATCCCTTTATCAAGCAGATCATTCTCAGCCTTGGCCCACTTAGGCTGGGCTACGAGGTAGCCACCTGACCCCGTGCGATGGTGAAGCTTCTTCTTCTCAGCATTTCTCTTGTTTGTCACCGACATTTTTTTACTCTTTTCCGATGTCTTGTGGGCCACAAATGCGGGCCAGTCATCTCTGATCTTCTCATATTTGCCAATGAATTCTGGTATCTCATTTTTTTCGACATACCTATTGAGGTCTTTCTTCCAATTCCTGAATAGGTCTGCCATCTTCCTTAGAGCAAAAGACTTGATTAATGGCTCTATAACTGGCTTCTCCGGATCATCCTCCGGCGGTAAGGTGAAATTTGACTTCAGCTCAGTCCAAAGATTCTCTTTCTGCATCTCATTGACATAAGACACCTCAGGGTCTTCGTTCTTAGGCTTATACCATTGCTGGATGCTGATCGGGATCTTGTCCCTAACCAGAACCCCACACTGAGCAACAAATGCCTTCTTTGTCCGGTAGGGTTCAATCGGTTGGCCGTCGCGCGCGATTTGTATGATCTCAAACTTTTCATCCGAGCTCAACTTTTTCTTCGGGCCTCGTCTCTTTACCGAAGTTGTGCTCGATCCGGAGGGCTAGAAAAAAGAACAAAGACGAGAGTTAATTAATATGTGTACATACCAAAACAATGAATGCATCAATTAGCTAGTCAGCACAGGCTTAACTAATATATATACCTGGCCGGACTCGGTTTGGTGATCACCGGAGCCGTCCTCACGGTCTACTTCTTCACCCTCTCCTTCTTGCACCGGCATTGGGTCATCGGAGCCATGTAAATCAATGAGGAGAGGGCCAGCTGCTTCTTCACCCTCTCCTTCCAGACCATCGTTGTCGTTGAGAAACATCGAGAGGGCATCACTTCCTTCTGCGATTATGTCCCTCAACAACGCTTCTTGTGCTTCGTCTCGGGGGGTGTCCATAGTTTCTACAAATATTTACAACATGGCAATTATTATTCAAACATGACAGATATGGATATATTAGTGGCAAACATAGAACTAGCTAGCTAATCATAATAAGGATTCGTCTAGGGTTTGGGGTGGCCTCGACAACGCTTCAAGGGTTAGGGGGTGGCCTCGAGAACGCTTCAAGCTAGGAGGGGGTAATATCGACCCCCCCCCTACGTGTTGAAGCTATCGGGAGGGGGTCGGCGTTGAATAGTACATCTATGTCCCACAAGTGACGTGGGCATCGACGTGGGCATCGACGCCCACAAGCTATTGGATTTCTTCAATACTTTGACACTATAGGAACCCTCGACCCTGAAACCTTCGACCCTTGACCCCTTAACGACCCTCGACCCTCTACCCTAGTTCCCGACCCTCGACCCCTCAGCGATCCTCGACACCCTCGTTATATCGACAACGACGCAACATACATATACATGGGAAAATAATGTTATCGGGGAGGGGGTATCGGTACCCCCCCCCCTCGTGTCAAAGTTTCTTCTTTCTCCTCTATTCCTTTCTTTCTTCTTCTCCTCTTCTTTTCTTCTTATCCCTCGAGAAAGGAAAATAAGGAAAAGGAAGAAAAGAGGAAGAAGGAAGAAGGAAGAAGAAGAAGAAAAAAAAGAAGAAAAAAAAA
>NC_041382.1:768510534-768516732 GCF_002162155.2 Triticum dicoccoides | reverse complement strand
AGGTCCAATTTCCTCTATAGGTGCATCTATTTTCACTTTGAGAGGAGATCAACAACACAGAGAGGGACGGGCTTATAAACAGGTGTGGGCGCCCTTCTGTTGGCGAGGTGGGACTAAAAGCTGGGTGCAACGAGGGCCAACCCTTTAGTCCCGGTTGGTGGCATGAACCGGGACTAAAGGTAACCCTTTGGTCCCGGTTCATGCCACCAACCGGGACCAATAGTGGTGGGCCAGGAGCCAGGACCATTGGTCCCGGTTCGTCCCACCAACCGGGACCAAAAGGTCCGGACGAACCGGGACCAATGGCCCACGTGGCCCGGCCGGCCCCCTGGGCTCACGAACCGGGGCAAATAGCTCCATTGGTCCCGGTTCTGGATTGAACCGGGACTAATGGGCTAAACTGGCCTGGACGAAAGCCCTGTTTTCTACTAGTGTGTTGGATTGATCAAAAAAGGCATCATCAAAGTAAGTATATCCTTGACATGACATAAATTTATAACATATGTTGATTTGATATGCCAAGTTATCAATGTATTTTTTATCTCCTAAAGGTTCAAGGGAGCATTAGTAAGATCAAGGGCAACATAGTTAAATTTCAATGCAGTAAAAGAATGTCATTTGATGCAATTGTGTTTGCAACTGGATACAAAAGCACGGCAAATATGTGGCTCAAGGTAATATTGCTTGTGTTTGAACATGTCTGAGTTTGTTTTCTTGGTGTAACCATTATTAAATCTGCTAACAGGGTCTATGTGTTTTTAATCCAGAATGGTGAGAGCATGTTAAATGGCAACAGACTGCCCATCCAAAAATATCCGAATCATTGGAAAGGTGAAAATGGGCTCTACTGTGCTGGGTTGGCTAGGAGAGGATTAACTGGTATTGCAACAGATGCCAAGAATATCGCTAATGACATCAAATCTGTGATGGACTCTATGTCAAGTTCAATCATCTTTTACATGTAGTTTTCCATGGCAAGCATGCTAGAAGGTTGATTCTTTGAGAAATATATCCATTGTGTCACCTTTGTATCTAGCTTTTAGACAAGTAGATTTATGTTTATTTCAAGGTTCATATGATGTAAATTTATACTATAATAAGAAAGCGCTTTGTACTCTTATTGTCCAGAGAGATTTGTAATTTTGCTTGAAACTAAAACTGTGCATTATGTTTTGTTTAATTGAAGCAAGAGGCATGCACTCAATACTCTATTATCTATACCAAAATATCTTGTGGCATGTTTACCCCATCAGTGTATGAGGTAGTAACCACATCAGCTCAAAATAACTGCATAGTTCACTATGTCCATTACAGGTACTGTAGTGCTATTCAGTCTTAGAATGGCACTAGTTATGAACCAGTGCAACTATATCATATTGAGAATGTTTACCTTTTTTATCATGTTTAGAATGTGTTACATTTTTTCGAGATAAATTTAGAATGTTTAATTTTTTTTAGAAACATTATTTAGAATGTTACTAGTTCTGATGATTTGTCAAAAATAGCACATCCTTTTTTAGGGGTAAATAGCACATCTAACCTCTCTTTTTTTTAGGTAAAAATAGCACATCTTTTTTTGTGAGATATAAAAATAGCACATCTAACTGTGGCATTGTTCCCAAAAAAAACAGAGGCATGATGGGCCGGCCCCTTAAGCAAGGGGAAGAAGCAAGCAGGCCCAGCAATGACGAGCGAGCCCTCCACAAGTCCAGAGAAACAAAACCCGCCAATCCGCCATCCTCGTTCCTCCTCTAGGGTTTTACCACGCAGCCACCGCCGTCTCCCTCCGTCCCCCGCCGCCCCGCCGACCACCGAGGCCCGAGCCAGCGGCCATGGCCGGGAAGAAGCGCAAGTCCGCCGAGAAGCAGCCCAAGGGCAGCCGCCTTCCGCTCGGCGCCGACGCCGACGCGGTGGCCGACGCCGGCAAGCGCCGCCGCTCCGGCGCCGCCAAGCGCCACCAGGCCGAGGAGGAGGAGTCCGTGCCCTCCTCCATCAGCGCCAAGATCCTCCGCGAGGCCCTCAAGCAGCAGCAGGAGGAGGGCCTCGCCGACTCCCGCGACCTCGTCGCCGCCGCCGCCACACCAGCCGCCGCAGCTGTTTCCGCCCCGTCCACGTCCTTGCCGTTCCCCGTCCCTGCTGCCGACGGCGACGATGACGACGAGGACGTCGACGAGTTCGACGGCTTCGACGCCCTGAGCGAGTACGACGGCGGCGTGGTGCGTCCTCTTGCCTTGCTTCGTCAGTCGTCATAGTAAAATGGGACTGTTTTTTGGGTGTTGCTGACTTCAATTTGCTGGTTTTGGTAGCCGGAGATCGACGAGGAGGACGAGAAGGCCCTCGCCGCATTCATGTCCAAGGACACCTCCTCCAAGCGATCGCTTGGTGATATCATCCTCCAGAAGATCAGGGAGAAGGACGCCACTGTCTCAACAGGTAGGCATCCATTCTCAACTCTGACGCTTCTTATCAATTATTGACCATTGCGCCGATTAGGAACCCTTTTGAGTAAAGTTTAATCGCATTTTGGATGCCGAGTAAATTGAAATAGGATGTCCAATGTGTATGTTTTGTGTATGGAATTCCTGAGTCTGTGTGTGCTTGTGCAGAAGGACGGCCTGCTGTCAAGTTGGACAGCCGAATTATTGAACTCTATAAAGAGTATGTGCCATGCTACTTGCTCCGTTCCAGTGCACAGATGAGCTTCTTCTCGTTGTTTTTATACGGGGTGCTGATTGTTGAATTTGTCATACGCAGGGTTGGCCAGCTCTTGAGCCGATACACCAGTGGCAAGATTCCCAAAGCATTCAAGCGTATCCCATCGTTGGAATGCTGGGCAGATGTGCTGCAGTTAACTGAGCCTCAGAACTGGTCTCCTAACGCAGTGTACCAAGCAACACGGCTCTTCTCTTCAAACATGAACGCGAAGAACGCCGTGCGGTTCTACGAAGCTATTCTGCTGCCGCGTCTTCGCCATGACATAAAAACTAACAAGAGGCTCCATTTTGCACTTTATCAGTCTATGAAAAAATCCCTCTACAAGCCTGCTGCCTTTTTCAAAGGAATTTTGCTGCCACTCTGTCAGGTAAGACTTTAGAGTAGAGAATTTTCTAGGACGCGTGGCAAATTCATTGTGTTTCATTTTGTATGGTGTATGATTGTACTGCTTATGCATTGGACGTACCATAATCCACATTTAGTGCTAGTTAGACTTGCATCTGAATGATGTTTGTATTGTTTCCTTTCCTCTTCACTATATAAGCTCAAATTTCTGACTGCAGGAAGGAAATTGCACTCTGCGTGAAGCAGTAATTATTGGTAGTATTATCCAGAAAGTCACCATTCCTCCACTCCATGCGAGGTTAGCTTAATGTGGTGTAAAATTCTTGTCTAAGATGGTTGTGAAGTTGATATCTTATCTCTACTTATCATTTTGATGCAGCGCGGCATTAATGAAACTAGCAGATTTGGAGTACTGTGGCACCACTAGGTGAAGTGTGGCACCTTATAATCTGTTCTTTTGTGTGTGTGTGTGTGTGTGTGTGTGTTTGCGTGTAGTATAAGAACATCCACAAATTTTGCCCAATGAACTTTATACTTCTGTGACTAAGCATTGCCTTTTCTTGATAATACCAATTACTAGTTAAATGACACTTCTTGATAAGTAAATAAAATTTTGCCGCAGTAAAAGATATTATAGCTAGTCAGATGTTATATTATGCAGAAAAACAGCAGCACTTCCTTTACTACGTCCTTTCATGTGTGTCTGTCTGCCAATTTATACGACTTGGCCTTTTTGACCAAAGGGTTTTCACAAGCCTGTTATTACATTGTTCCAAATAGAGACCACCATGCTGTCACTAGGAATTCCATCATTTTCGCCTCAAAATTTAGAATCTTGTTCTACAGTATCTCAGGGAGCTCCGGAGCAGTGTTCATATTTGAATTTTGAAGCCAAGTAGTTCTGTCATGCAACATGATGGATTCGACTGAGGTGCCTGATACTTTCTAAGAGGATAGTTTGTGTGATATTTACTTGCTGAGATGCCTGGATTCTTGTAGGACAGTGGTTGAAATGTATCTCCTTTTCTGTATTCCCTGAACATGTTGTAAGCTAATTAATATCTCTCTTGCAGTTACTTTATCAAGCTGTTTCTGGATAAGAAATATGCTTTGCCGTACCGTGTACTTGATGCTGTTTTTGCCCATTTCATGCGGTTTCTTGACGATGAGAGGAGCATGCCTGTTATATGGCACCAGTCACTGCTCGCCTTTGTGGAAAGGTTAGTGATGGATGTGTAAAGTTTGAAGGCATATTTTGGTTAATCTGAAAAGCATCACTCTTAATTCAGCAAAACAATTACTGTGCTTGTAATATAGCAGGTTCTCTTTACCTGCTTTTCTTCTCTGTGAACCTTTTCTCATAACTGGGGCAAAGTGCTTAATGGGAAAAATGTTCATATACGGAAATCCTCTCATTTCAAATTGTTCCATTATGGACGCCGTTGCAAAGTTTCCACTTGTTCATCCATGTGTTGCTAAATATTTTTTTAAACAGATACAAGAATGAGTTGGAGAAGAAAGACAAGGAGCAACTCTTGCGCTTGTTAGATAACCAGAAGCATTATTTGGTACGACTCTCATTTCGCCATTCGCATGCCTGCATCTTGGATTTTGGAATGCTGCTTATTTTACTGAAATACGCTCGCCGCTGTCCATGTATATACAGGTGACTCCAGAAATTCGCAGGGAGCTCCGGAGCAGCGCCAACAGGGGAGAAAAGCCAACCGATATGTCGATATATATCCTTCACTGCCCGCACCATTAATCTCAAGTTCTTTGATTTGCATGTTAATATCCGCTCAAGCAAATGATTTCATTCCTGTGCAATCAAAGCCTTTCTACTGTCCTGTGACACGGTTGTGTCCTTAACTCTGCCCTTACGCTCACCTGTTTCCGTGATCACCAAGCCGATTGAAGAGGACAGGTGGAATGTTCCAGAAGTGCCCATGGAGGAGGATTAATTGCCGCGGCGAGCGCCATTGTTTGTTTGCTGTGTGGACTTCATCGGCGCTTCAGTTTTTGATCATAGAGTGTTTTTGCTGTGTGTACCTTCTTTTTTTGCTGTTGAGGAGAGATATATATACCCTGGTTTGTAAGAACAAAAGAGTTGAGATTGAATTTCAACATGTATTCATGGTTCCTGAATCTGGCATAGTGTAGATGAAGGACGTGAACAACGCAAACAGAACTTTGGGTATCATTGGAACACAACACAATTTTCTGACACTACGTCGAATGTTGGGGCTGCCCTTTGTTTGGATACACACTACCGTAATTTTTGGTTCTAATTAAATCTTTGTTGAGCCAGTTGTAAAAAATAAAAATCTTTGTTGAGACCCTTAAAAAAAGGGACCAAAGTCGTAAGCGAAACGAAATGTCCAAACGTTATTGGTATAAATAAAAAAACAGTTTTGCTAGTACTGTATTTCTCATCTAGATGAGAATTGATTCTCAAAAAGAAAAACTAGATGAGAATTGGATATCTCATGAAAGGTTATAAGTGACATATATGTAACTTAAGGGAATAGAAGCTCACCTACTAGATCCCCAAGTGTTTCGACACTAGGTATTTTTCACATTAAAAGTGCTACAAAAATACCATGCTTGGTGATATCATATCACCCTCCAGGGATGATGTTTACGGTCGAGTTTGGACATCTTCACGGTGCCGGTCCCAATGTTGAACAGTACAATTGGATATTGTTGTTTCCGCGTGCTCAGGGTACGTCCGGCTCCCACCTCCAAAACTCCCCACCACCGAATGGTCAACTTGTTTGTTGGAAGAAGAGAGAGAAATACTGCCCAAGTTATCACTTGATTTCACTTGATCAATGCATCGTACAAAGCAAATGATCGAATTCCTGAGAGATATGGTCCTCTCATGCTCCTTCATTTGTTGCAACATGAGGTACCAAAGCTAAAAACAACAAAAATATGAGTTTGCAACAGTGAAAAAAAATCCATCTACAATGCTAGATGTGAACAGCGTTCACATGCGGTTCGAGCAAGCCGATGACCCGTTTGCTCCTCAACAACTCGATGTCCACAACCGGCCACTGCCGCAGCTGCTTCCCGTCTCCATCCATCCACACCTTCTTCGGAATCATCCCATGGATGAATCTAGGGGAGGGGGGCATC
>NC_041382.1:768480598-768510406 GCF_002162155.2 Triticum dicoccoides | reverse complement strand
TTTGCATTTTACTTGATAGCAATTAGCAAAATCATTGTTACAAGGTGCACGTGACTAATTTTGCCACCCGAGGCGCCAGCTTGAAACCAAACCCATTTTAAAGCGCACATGAATGCCAGACCAGCCCCTGGTGATGTCGTCATCCCAGCTATCAAACTCATTCAGCCATACCAACAGCATGCATCAGTTCTTGCGCGCGTCTAAGAAGGATTTGGACGCTTACGCGTGGTCGTAATCAGAGCGGCACCAGGTCCAGCAATCCTCGATGCTTCGCTAGCCGTCCACCTCTGGCGAAAAGATGCCTGTCACATCATCGTACTGCCCGACAACCTAGTAGTCCTCTGTCGTGTTCATCACGCTCGCCTTCAGCACGTGCCTCACATCATCGCTCGCCGTACCGGACACGCAGTCCCGACGCCCCTCCTCCATTCCGGACTCCATCACCAGGAACAGGTCCGGGCACTCAACCATGCCAGCGACGCTCGACACGTACATCAGCAATGCAAATCGGCGGAAGCTACGCAAGATCAAGGCAATCCTAAATGAGTGATCACTAACTGTTTAATGTTAAGTTGATGTTGATCGAGTACTTATACTTCTTAATTAGTTGTAAAACTGCTATGTGCTCAGTTGATTACCTATCTAACTTGTTGAATCTTCTATGCTAAGTTGTTAAACTATTGTGCAAACGTCAGTGATGTTGTCATGTTAGTCGTCATTCTGTGTCGCTGACGGAGGGAAACGTCAATTTTTTGTTATTGCATGGTATATTGGTGGCGTGTTGTGAAAAAGCAGTTGTGGTGTGTCTAACCCACACCACCAGTATATATGTTAATGATGGCACGGGGTCGACACGCCATCACTAGCCTTTTCTGCACTAGTGCGAAACTCAACCGACACAGTTGCATGTCCACCCTCGACAAGCAACTAATCCGACCCAGTTGCTTGTCCACCTTTGATATTCAAATTTGATTATTTTAATTTTTGCCCTTTCTGATACTGATTTTGAATTTTTGTATTTTCAAAAATAGTCACCACATCTAAAAAAAAGTTCACCGCATATTTGTAAAATGTTCGTCTTGTTTTCTATTAAAAGTTTTCGATGTATCTTGAAAATGTATTTTTTAGACCCACAAACATTTTCAAACTTGTTAGCATTTTTAAAATTCACAATCATATTATTTTTTCACAAACAGTTTGCAAATCATGAACATCTTTCAAATTCCTGAACATTTTTTTAATTCATGAACCTTTTTTTAAAATTCTCAAACATTTTCCAGTTCTTTGTTTTTTCAGTTCACGAACATTTTTTATCTCCGCGAAGGTGCGAACTATTTAGGAGTTTTCTGAAATAGCAATTTCTATCCCAAATATTTTAAATTCATGATTTTTATGAACTCAAGAACTTTTTAAAAATTCTCAAACACCTTCAAATTCATAAACATTTTTATATCAACGATATTTTTTCATACTCGTGAATTTTTTTTGGAATTCATGAACATTTTGTGAGTTGATGAAAATTTTCAAATTTGTGAATGTTTTAAAAATTCTCAAACACTTTCAATTTTATAAGATTCACGAACATTTTTTATGTCTGCGAACTGTTTTGCAATTCATGAATATTTTCTAAAATAGCATTTTTTACCCCAAATATATCAATTTATTTGAGAAAGAAAAAGGGAAATCCTTTTACGTGCCCATGTACACGCTGCCTTTTTTTGACAACGCTTTTTCAGAGGACCATGTGCATAGCTATGGTCTGTCCTGATGGAAATCGCGAAGCAGAAATAATATAAGCTGTGAGGAAGGAGGGAAAACTGACAAAAAGGAAAAAGTTTGTAAGTTTTTCTTTTAGTTGCAAAAAAATGTTTGTAAGTAATAAATACTGCTTTTGTTTTGTCCGCTAGCGATGGGCTTCTGCTGGGCTAGCGAACGCAGAGGAGCGAGCGAGAGAGTACGGTAACAAAACTGAAATTAAAACAGCAATTACCAATACTCGTTCCCAACACCACACGCTGAAACCGCGAGGCATTAGCCACTACACCGCACACCATGAACTGAACATAAAGGTGCAGATATCTACTCCCTCCGTTCGGAATTACTTGCCGCAGAAATGGATGTATCTAGATGTATTTTAATTCTAGATACATCCATTTCCGAGACAAGTAATTCCGAACGGAGGGAGTATAAGAATAGACAGATGCGTTGATATTCAGGAAACATTTTGAAACCATTTCAAATATTGCGAGTGGTTCTCAAATGCCGCATTTTTTGGGGGGAAAGTGAAGATGTTTTGTAATTCTGATTTGAAACTGAAACAAGAACAAAATTTGCAAACCCCAAACAGAATCCAAAAACACGAACAATTTTCAAAAATGTTTCTGAAAAGCAAACAAATTGCGAAAAACATGAACATGTTTTGAGATAGCAAACAGTTTTTAGTTTTATAAAAATGGCAAACAGGAACATTTTTTTAATTCAGCACCAAAAAAGTTAAAACATGAACTTTTTTTAAAATGCGAACAAAATACTCCCTCCATTCTAAAATATAGTGCGCCCGCGCTTCCCGAGGTTCAACTTTGACCATAAATTTAACCAACGAGACCAACTGCGGCGGAAGAAAAAAATTATATAATTAAAAACTTCTTTCGAATACGAATTCACTGATATAATTTTTGCTCCCGCCGCAATCGGTCTTGGTAGTTAAATTTACGGTCAAAGTTGAAGCACGTGGATAGAGGAAGCACTACATTGTGGAATGGAGGGTATATTGTACGTTTTTTTTTTGAAACGCGAACAAAATTTTAAACATGGGAATATTTGTTGAAATTGCGAACAAAATGTTGAGATCGCAAAAGTTTTTCGAAAAATGAACAATTTTCTGAAATTATGAACAAATTTTGAAAACGAGAATATTTATTGAAATTCCTGAACATTTTTTGAAACATAACAAAATTCTAGAACTGTGAAAAAATTCAAAACGAGAATATTTTTTGAAAATGATCACTGTTTTTTAAATTCTTGTAGATATTTTTAAGCATGAACTTTTTTGAAAATGTGAAATAAATTGTAAAGGAATAACATATTTCTAAAATTTCAATAAAAGCATTTTTTGAAAGCATGAACATTTTTCGTTTTGAACAAAAGCATTCGCAACATTTTATGAAAATCGCAAACATTTTTCGAATTTATGAACATTTTTCTAAACTTGAGAACAATTTTCGAACATGAACTTAGTTTAAAAAGATAAAGTAACGTTGAAAAGGAAAAAACAGAAATTGAATTTAAGAACAATTTTTTAAAGACAAGAACATTTTTATAAATTTAAGAACAATTTTCGAACATGAACTTAGTTGAAAAAAGATAAAGTAACCTTGAAAAGGAAAAAACAGAAAGCGAAAAAAAACAAAAACCAGTAAAAGAAAAAAACCGGCTGGCTAGAGGCAGTTGTACGCGCAAAATCTGGGCCGGCCCATCGAGTCGCTGCTCGGCCGCTCCCCTGTGGCGCCACCGCCGCCTCTTTGCTATGTGACATGCCCAATCCAGGCCGGCGGACCCGGCTTCCCCGCGGGAGGATGGCCGGCCGCACTTGAACCCTTGCCAGGTACGCAGAGCAGCCTCAGTCACAGCCTTGCCTTCTCCGATCTCCTGACCTCCGGCCGCACTTGACTAATAACAAGTGGATCGTGCTACTGCTATGGAACAATGGGCTTACTGCTGTGGTATGTTTGGTTATGATGCAGCTTAAATGTATGTATACGTATCTTCTATTTGCAGCGCGGGACGATAAGCACCTTGCTTGTTGACAGTGATTTTAGTAAAACGCCCTTTTCCAGCTAACATTTATAGATAATGTGCCAAATTCTGCTGATGTACTATAATGTTTCATAACTGAAATCATTTTTTTCTATACTGGTAATAGTTTCTTTTTTAACAAAAACTCTATACATGCGGCATGTTTCAAATGGAGAATTTTGTTAGCAACGTGTGCCTGGATAATAATGTTGATGATATTGTTGGGAATTTCATATTCAACGTATGCCATCTTTGTTTGTGCTTTTTGTTCAGCAGCCAGGTAGCTAGGTTAAATTAAAAGAGTAAGCAACGCCCAAGATGAAGACTGCTCCTTGGACAACAACAGGTTTAACTGGGTGGAACTGGAACACCCGTTCCCTTCCATATACGCTTGCTTTGCCATAGTTAGCATCTACTCCTCACCCACCAGGGTGAGGTTGGAGTTGGGCCAAACATCCCAAACATACAACATCCATCACAACCAAGGTCAACGGTGGGTAACTCGACGACGGCAGTTACCACAGTTTACACGAAAATTTGGCATCATCATAGGCTACGCCGATGTGCCAGGCACGTCTTCACCGCTCCCGGCAGGAGGCCCTGAGGCTGGCTTGGCCCGTTCGACCGCAGGAGGAGGTGGTGGTGGGGGCTTGGAAGGCCTGTTCGGCTTGATGAGCCCGACTTTCTCCGCCGGTATGTCAAACTGTCATTATCACACAAGCAAAACACAACACCACAATGTGAGACATCTGGTGTCATGTGGTTAATAATATCATCACAATAAACAAAGAGGAAGCCATATTGCTCGCGCGGAACCCCGTTAACTTACCCTGTATCCACACCCAGAGATGCACGCGTTGAAGCACTCCTGGTGAGCAGAAAAAAAATTGAATTCATTAGGAAATAAACACTGGTTACTGAATCTGTCAGAAAAAAAGAAATCACAATAGCAGTCACGGAGAGGAAGATACTAATCTGCTGTTTACAAACTATTTAATGCAGAGCTTTCAGCAGTAAGACAGACTCGTACAGACTTGCAGATATGGAAACTGCACACCATCCAGGAATTAACAGCAAAACAGCTTGCACATTAAACTGGCATGGAACTATGTATAAAAATGATCCCCATAAGTAACCAGCCAGCTGATAGATATTGAGCAGACTATCCAAGTAGCATTATGATTTGCATGCCAAATTTTCAAAATTAATCAAACAAACTGGACTAGGGCAATCTAACTTGACAGTAAGTAACAATTCAGAGTTATCTACCTGCTGAACTGCGTTCTGCCTGTTAGCAGAAAAGCTGAGGGCTCAATGGCTCATGCTATCACTCGGGACAAGTTTTAAATACAGGGAAAACCAAGGATTCAGTTATCCCAACAAAAATCCCCAAAACTAACATATGTGTTCCAAGGAAAATGGTAAGCAGAAGGGAAATATTGTGATGCCGCACAGAAAAAATGTATACTGTACAGCAGATACTATAGAATCAGGAGTGTCCTGTTCATGGTCAGAACATGTGAATCCTATATAAATACCTATCAACGTTTACTATTTCAAATCACTTTTCACAGCACAGTATCACACTCTTACTCAATCCTAATTACATATGGTCAGGTTAATTTTGTGACACTATATCACAGTTGCAGTCAAGGCGTCAAAAAGTGCAGCTTAGTCTTTCTGTGGCTAGAAAGACTTAGGAGTTAGCGCCAGCATGAGTATGTACAATCTAAACAGGTTTATAGGTAAATGGGTTATTGCATAACAGATTCTGTACTTATAGTCGAAGGGGTTGAGTGATGAGAAGACATCTGAAACAATTTAGAAGATGTTATATTAACAGGTGAAGAACTCACCAAGGAGTAACTGTCCTCTCCTGGCGACCGGTCGATATAAGCACTCCACTGGCGATCTTCCAACACCGGATCCTTGTAGCATATTTCAGTGCATTTACCTATGCCTGGGGATTTCACAGCATGTGAGTTAGCTTGCACATTGACAGGGTGTACAAATTGAAAGACAACAATCTGCTATTTTACAGTCACCCAGAAACACAACAACCTGCTATTTCAGTCACCCAGCATTTAAAAAAAGGCATATACAAGTAATAAAGATGACATTACTGTAAGAAAAATCAGAGACTTGTTTCAACAACAGAAACAAATTGTTTAAAAAGCAAGCTCTTCTAGGCCATGGAAATAATGGAGAAAATGCAATTTCCTAAGCAAGCAAGGCACCAAGAATGGAAAACAAATAATAATCCACTGATTACAACTAGTACAGTTTAAACATACAGCCATATTTAAAAATAATGAGCGTCTACGCTATACGACAAGGAGCGCGTCCTCGGATACAATAACGAACATCTACACTATACGACAAGAAGCGCGTCCCCGGATACAATAACGAACGTCTATGCTATACGACAAGAAAGGCGTCCTCCCACATTTTGCTGTCAATCACGGTCGTTATGTATGATAACAGAATGTGGTAAGGACTATTCCCGAATGCTACTAAACTCTGAACCAGGAACAATGCCAATTCAACAACACATAGATAATTCACTCTATTTTCCAGGGCAATCACTTCAGGAAGGCAAAAGCTAATATAGATTAACCACATTGCATATATCAGATTCCAAACTGACGATGAACATGAATAACCAAAATAAATCTAAAACCAAAACCAAACCAGCGGATCAATCAGTCAATCAAACAGTTGCATTCCGCGGCTGGTGGTTGGCAGGGGGCACTCACACTCCTCCCAGGTGTCGCCGTCCGCGTTGCACCCCTTCTTGCAGAACACCCTCCCTGCGCGTCGGCGAAACGGCAACCGCCCGACCAACCAACCAAACAAACCAACCGTCAGTCTCGATCAGCCACAGGACAAGAACCCGCTTTGCGCGGGGAGAGATTGGGAGGGAGGGAGAGGGCGCGCGGGGGGCAACCGACATGGGATTTGGACGAGAGTCGCGTACTTCTTGGTGCAGCAGCTGCCGCACGGCGGCGTCCAGTCGCCGGAGAACATCGTCTTACCCTGTTCACGACGGCGCGCCGGCTCGTCCGGTCCGGCGGGCGTTCGCGCGTACGGCGCGTTCGGCGTGAGGGGGGTGGGTGGGTGGAGGATGCGTGCGGCGGCGCCGGTCACGGGAGGGGCAATGGGGGGTGGGTGGGGGTGGGGTGGAGGGGGGAGCGGAGGCGGCGGAGGCCTTGCGCTTTTGAGGTTGTCTGGTTCGGAGGAAATGGGGGAGGCCCGGAAACTGTCGGGAAGGCCCCTCCACGCTTCTCTGTTTGCGGATGGGCCCTTGGTTGCCACCAAGAGAGAAATTTATTGGATTTATAGGGAGTAAAGCACAAATGTGCGCTTCACCTATTTATTCTAGGTATACATAAATAAAGTATTTAAAAAAAGATTAGTAACTCATTTGGCATATTGGTCTGTGGTTATTTTTGTTGCTCTATTAGCTAGAATTAAAGTTCTATGAAAACAAAATATCGAGAATTCTCGGTGGCACAACTGTCAACAGTAACCGCTACCAGCATTTTGGAGGGGTTTAAAGTTTCTTCCTGGCCACCGGAATTTGATTCTCAACCAAGCTAGATCCTAGTGGGCACAAAATATTTACAAGGTGGTTTGGTTTTCCCCACGCGGTCGTCAGCAAACCCGTGGGTTCCCTTCCCTTCGTTGTTTGCTCCGTCGGCGGAAGGGTGGGAGAACCATGGATCTTTGCTCTGGCATGTAGATAGGGTGTGGATAGCTAGGGTTTTGGCTGGCATCATTGTGGAGACGGAGGTGGTGCCGGAGTGAATAAGGGTGTCGCCACTCCTTCCTCTATGTGTTTGTCTTATGGGCTTCGATGGGGAGCGTGCGATTTGTGGTGCTCGGGGAGCTTCGGATCCAACGAGGTTATGTTTCCTCTGAGGGGTCAGCACGACAATGTATACAACCACGCACGGTAGGGATCTCATCCTTTGGCCCCATCATAGTCATATTGCCTCCTCCTCTAGCGGCGGTGCAGTGTTGGTGAGGAGGTGTGTTGGAGGAGGGGCACACGTGCTAGGTCTTGGGATGATGTGGGCGGCGTCTCTGGTGATGACGGCGGGTATAGTCCACCTTTTTCAGGGGGTGCAGGTGATGGTCTCAGCGCTGGTATCTATTTCATAGGGCACTAGTTCGGAACCATAGCTTTGGTAACTTCTCGTCCATAGGAGAGGTTGGTGCTGGTTACAAAGCTGAAGAAGAGAGGAGCATTGGTGCACCACCGTCTCATCCCAGACATCGATGATGATGGGATCCTGAGAGATTGTCTTGTAATTTTTGCTTGTTTCTGGATTTTCTTATAAGGCTGAGACTTGAACAAAATTACTTATTCCCCGCAAACAAAAAAATCAATGCCAGGGTGTGGCATGTATTAAAATGGCATAGAAACTTTAGCACTCTGCATGATATATTTCTTAGTTGAGCACCATCCTTAATGACATACTAATTTATTTCGTTATTTGAATAGAAGTCCATATTAAGCCTACATGATTGTTGGCCATATCTTAGTTTCCAAGAGGTAATAGTAGTACTACCATCGGATGACACAAACATGGACAATTAATATAAATTTATTAGAGGGGCATCATAAAAATTCTCTTTACAACGAGATATATTTGTCTAGAATGCCGACCTCCTCATCTCCTCATAGTCATGGATATGGGGAGGGCAACTACAAGCAACGACTATTGGTCCACACCTTAGAGGGAAAAGGCATATTACCGACTAGTACAAGATGATGTTGCTAAACACCGCAGGAAGGTTGAATTCCATGCGGTAATGTACATTTGTCGAAACATGAATCGCGGGAAAAACATTACTAACTTTGGCAACCACATGAAAGCCAATTAGTACTATCAATTACTACAAGTTGTGGGTTTGACTTAGTGTGGGATGTCCATTGACAGAAATAGTGTTGCGGGGAGGGGGAGTGGAACAACGAGGAAGAAAAAGAAAAATAATAATGAAAGAGACGCCCCATGAAGGTAGGTTGCGGTCGGGGTGAGAAATGGGAGAGAAAATGACAAAATTAACCCATGACTGAATGAGCGAGCAATAAAGACTTCAACAATGGGTGGGAGACGGCGGGCGATGGCCGGCGAAGAATTTCAGCAACAAATTTCCCCTCTCTTCTTATTAGGTGACATAGACCAACAAGATCCAGCGCGCCTGCCGGTTGATTCGGTGAATCTAGTAGGTCAAGTGTCCATCCTCGTGTCTTGAAGTCTGAGCAGCCCCGTTACTAGTTGTCACCCTCCCCGCGTCACACATGAAGAATCTCCGATTTATTTCTCGCAAAAGAG
Organism: Triticum dicoccoides; assembly: GCF_002162155.2. Lineage (NCBI taxonomy): Eukaryota > Viridiplantae > Streptophyta > Magnoliopsida > Poales > Poaceae > Triticum > Triticum dicoccoides. The sequence continues at coordinate 768,501,269 of NC_041382.1, read as the reverse complement.
GAAAGAATCTCGACCTATTTTAATGTCTAGAAAGATTCTCAAATACCCAAAGGTCCCAACCACTCGGATCCATGAAAATCGTGACCACAAACCTAGCCCCATCACGAGGCGGCTCCCATCATCCATTCCCATGGAAGGACTAGCAACAAAGTTCTACGTAAATGTGAAACTTGTTTTCTTAGTGCAATAATCGGCTATTTAGTCAAGGCTTTCTTTAAAAAAATTGGTCATAATACTGGTAATATTACGCCAATTTGAGAATTAATAATTTAGGCGATGCCTCTACTTATACATGTCTTTTTTGTGTTCTCGTTTTGAAGATGGAAAAACACTAACATGTAAGCACAACCAAAAAAAGGAACATGTCGAATCTAGTACTCACATGCCTTCTAGTATAACGGCATCTCTAATCTAATCCCCAAAACTTAATTTCTAATAAATTCCTGGGTGGGATGGTGTAACCTAATCCATCATCAAAAAAATAGTGCCCAATGTTTTTTCCATACTCAATAACAAGTGATACCCAAACAAAATCTTCCAACCACCTCACTAGGCGTGTCCCATTTTTCATTAAGTGTGGGAGAAGGAGAGGATGTGTTTTGGGCACTAACAAAATTTGTTGGTTTGATCTGATATATGAGGTCGGAGGGGCTGGCTTTTAGCTTGATACAAAACTTGTTGGGCACTAAAAAGCTTTTAGGGATCGGTTAGATGTGTCTTTTCCCTTCAAACAAAATCTTTTTGGTACTTGAGGTTTTTTCGGACAGATTGGAGTTGCTTAAGAGCATGTACTACGCTCCAAGGTGGACTACTACCTCACAGATGCATGCTTGAGGGGCAACTGCCATGGAGGATAAACCGCAAAAAGACGACTGCCTGTATAGCCAAACAAGTTCTTGCAGAGGAGCCGACTTCCTCATCGAAAAGTGCTTGAGAAAAGCAAAAAAACAAGGGAGGGAAAAGACGAGAGAGACCTAGAACTAGACCGGAACGAGCCATGGATGAAACAAAGATAATGATGGAGAGAGAGAGAGGTGGTCCACAAGGAGACGTTGCTTCCGTTGGGTGTGGGTTATCAATACAATGGCCTCACTATTTTTTCTTTCTTATGTGGAGTTAAGACCACACCTAGATTCTACTCCCTCCGTTCCGATTTACTCGTCGTGATTTTAGTTCAATGAACTAAAATCACGACGAGTAAATCGGAACGGAGGGAGTACCTGTCTGCCTCCATGCTTCATTCCGTGAGAGTGCTCAAGCACCATAGTATGACCAAGATCTCTTTGAAACTCCCGAAAAGGTTATTAGCTTCATAAAACTTCAGCTTTAGTTTTGGTATGAACACTGAGAAATACAGAAAATGTGTCGACTCCTCATTATTAGTACTACATGTCAAAAAATATATCCTAACTTTGTCAACTTGTTTGTTGTAACATGAAGTTTCAAATTTCATGTGGATCTCCTAAAATGTTTGAAGAATTTGAAGAATGCATGTTAATCTTTTGATTGTGCTCCACTATTGGGGAGTGAGTCTTTGTTTTCTTTTACCTTTGCTCAGTGTTTAGCATTTGAACTCAGTTTGTGACAATCTGCTTGCCTCAAGGTAGTGTGAAACTATTTGGGTTTTGTTAATCAAGTTGGGTGAGACTTCTTATCAAAGAGAAAATGTACTAGTGCTCACTGCTGAGATGCATAATCACATGATGGACGGACCCTAGTTGATGTCATGGTCACGCCAGATCACACACCATCCATAGCTCATGATCCATTTGATCATAAACATCTCCACCGCAAGCAAATCATGAACTTGTGAAATCTCAAAAAGGAGAACATAAACCAGTAAAAGGTGCAACGAAACTAACTTTGCATGATGTGGTGTCAAACAACTGCATCTGTGAGCTACGGTTGTTGTATTGTTGTTTTCTTATATCTTTCACCGAACAGACGAGGGAGGAAGAAAGGTGGGCATTAACAATGTTGGGTGGGAGACGGCGTGCGATGGCCGGAGAATAATTCTGGCGGCGATTTAGTGTGACTGTGGAGAATCTTGCATCTTTGCTTCGGAACGATGAATCTAGTATCAGGTAATACACGTCAAGTGCCCATCTCCAAGGCCAAGCAACCAGTTGTGAGTCGTCACCTCCCCATGCCCATCTCGCATCATACACCATGCAGAAAGAATATCTGATTTATTTCTCTCAAAATAGAAAAATAAGCTCGGGCTATTTCTAACAACTAGAAAGATTGCCCAAATCCAAAAAGGGGCCCAACCACTTGAATCCACCCAAACAGATCCTGCCTCATCACGCAGTTTCCCGGCACCAGGTCTCGCAAATATAAAAAAACATTTTCTCTCTTTGAACTAGTGGAATCTCAAAAAGGAAAAAAAACATCAACCAACGAAAAGTGCAACATAATATCGAAGCAACGAGCAAAAATGCGGCTGGCAGTTTGGTAGCACATCATGCAATGGCAAGTTGACGCAGCACGAAATAAGCAAGGCAAGAAAAAGAAAAAGGAAAAAAAAATGTTTGAGCCGATAAGAAGCATGTTGTAAGAAAACAACAGAAACACAAGTGGAAGTGCATCATCTTCTGTCCTTCCTCTGCTAGACCTAAAGCCTTCCCAACCGGCAAAAATGTCGCAAAAAAGGAAGAAAAAAAAAGCCGTGCTGAATTTGGCGTAAACACTGCCGGTAGTATGAGTGTGCCCTGCTTATTCATGATATAAAATATCAATAACTTGTGCAGAAAAATACAAAAAAAAAACATCCATAATAATAGTACAAACATTGCATTGGACATATATGGGATCGGTGAATGTAGCCTAGTACGAGTTGTCGCTTCTCTCCGTCTCAAAGTACCGGCTGTGATATGCCTGCGACATCCATCGATAGGACGCCGACGAGCGAAAGAAGGAAGGGAAAAGAAGGAAGTAGGAAGAGGACGAACAAAGCAGAAAGAAATGCACAACATGCATGTGGGTTGAACGTGGTTGTTGGGTCGACCATGTGGTCATGGAGATTGATGCTTTGTGAATAATCCGTGCGGGGCATGCTTGTATCGTTTTTGACTGGGCAAGTCTCTTCTTCTTAATTAATTAATAAGATAATTCTTTTTGCCGCCGTTGAAAAAAATGCGGCCGGACGAGAAAGATGAGAGAGAAGGATGGAGTTTCCCGGCAAGAAAAACGAACGGAGTTGACCCATGGACAGACGGACGGCTGGACGAGCGAGATACAAAGACGGGCGAAGGCAAGAAGAGAAATGAATCTTTGATTTATTTCTCTTAAAATAAAGGACAGAAAAGGGAATCCCGGGCCTATTTCCAGCCACGCATCCAAACGGACTCTGGCTCACTGGGATCTGGGCCTAGGTGGCTAGGTCCTGTGCTATTGATGGATGTCACAACGCCCGGGATTACAATCACCGGAGGATTACAATCAACAATGTTCAGCTCAATCACATTAGGAGGGCCATACCCAACCATGGCATATTTCCCCATTCGTACGAGCAAAAACAGCTAGTGCCGTATCTACTATTTTTATATAGTTGATCCTCACAAAGTCTAATTCTCTCAACATGCGACCTTTCACCTCAACAAGTGTGCCATGCCATCATCCACTAACACTATTTTACAACCCCAAGCAAACCACATGCATACTCTTTGTTTACACATAGTGCACGTATGAAACGTTTCTACATTAAAAAATAGCAGCTCTTGATTTGAACAATTTTCTTCGTAGATAATACATCTGAAATTAGTCTTCAAATTCTCGTCGCAACGCCCGGGAAAATCACCTAGTTTTTATAGTGGAGAGCAACAAGTTTCTAAGATGCCTACAATCGATGCGTATATCCATCGCGGGCACCAACACCATCCAAAACATGCTAGAACTAACTACCCACAAAGCGATTTAGACCACCTGCGCCGATACCCGCAAGTTTCTGCTCTCTGATCATGACAGTATAACGAGCACTAGAAATTGCCTTCAGACCTAACGTATCACACATATGGCTCAGGGCATCTTCGGATCACCCGATGTTGTTTGATACCAAAACTCTTTAAATATTTGAGCCGGACAGTCCAGACACCATTAAGCCTTCAATGTGAATCATGAAATTGGAGTAAACTGATTTTGGCCATCAGAAATCTCACAAGCCGGCCCCAAATTGAGGGAGCTTTGTGGAGCCCGGACGTCCGCCACGTCAGACTTCAATACGCCGAACCCACTCAAAACCCCACCTAGAACCCAAACATTTTCACAATTATGTCACTCCTTTCGCGCCAAAGCACGCCCTTTTCGCCCCGCTCGCCTACGTCGTACGTTTTGCCGTTCACCACCGCTGAGATGGATCCGTCAGAGCCCTTCATGATGTTCGTCGTCCCGTTAGACTTGTACAACAGCACCTACGCAGAGCGATGCTTTAGGGTTGCAACCGCCAAGAAGGCAGCGCCCGTGACCGCAGTTCCTCATCCGCATCTGACTGTCGGACCGGTGCTCCAGTACAAGCCATCCGCAGCGAGACATGCCCGATGTGGACGAAAAGCGTGTTGCAACATTACTAGTTGTATGAATTTGCTATGCGCTTCCATATGATCTCTAATTTATTTAGAAGTAATCCATCGAGGTTGTGCAAGTACAAAATACAAACAACTTCTCCAAAAGAAGAAGTAAAAAAAAAATCTATTCACGATAAACCGGACCAAAATATGCAGGGAACATCAGATTTGTAGGCGTGACAAATCAAATGTTTTTAATACCAACCTGAGGTTAAATTATCATGCAAAACGTTTGATTTGTCATGTCTAAAAACTTGACGACAGATTTTAGATTTTTCTCGAAGAAATGGATTAATCATTTGGGTTGCGTGAATGTGGGCGCACGAGTCGTCGCTTCTCAAAAGAAAAAAAAAAAGCCTCCGAGTCCCGGCAAGGGGCAACCAATGAAGAGCCGTCACACGACACCCACCTCACAGGAATCTCCCATTTATTTGCTTTTTTTTTTCTCGGAATGGAAAAGAATCTCGTGTGCCTTTTTTTGACGCTTGCTTAGAAAAAGATTCCAAATCCCCGTGGGCCCCGGCCACTTGGAGGGATCCAGCCAGCACCCAGCAACGACGTACCCGAACAAACTCTGCCCCCACGCCCCTCCCGGGACCCCGTCCACTGGACCTCACTCACCTCCGCCCGAGCCCACAAGAATCTGCGGTGCATGCGCCGCGTCCACGGCGCGGCGCCCGAGGCGGGCGATGCCCCCGCGCACGCAAGTCGCCTTGGCCTTGGCCAGTGGTGGCCGCGCACGGGACCGAGGCGCACGCACGCACGCACGCAGACGCAGACGACAGGACTCTCGCCATCAGGAGAGAGATAGAGAGGGAGGCGACGAGCGATGGCGGCTGGGACGGGCAGGGTCCTGCCGCTGCTGGCCGTGGCGGCGGCGCTCGCCGCCGCGCTCCTCTACACGGCGCCCTTCTCCAAGGTGAGCGGCGCCTGGCGCCCCCCTCGAATCGGTAATGGTACGGTGGCGGAGACTGAATAGTGTTTTGTGGCGCGCTCTTGCAGAGCCTGGGCGGGGAGGGGTGCAGCCTGCTCCCGCACGGCCACTTCTGGATCGCCAGCCAGCGGGTCGTCGCGCTCGGCCGCGTCGGCCCCGCCGCAGGTACGGCACTCCTTCCATCTCGCCTCCATCGTCCCGGCGTTGACGGTTGACCCCCCGCTTCCACCCATATCTGGTGGAAATGCGCGAGAAAAAGTGAAAACTGATACGTGATTGGTGTGTGAGTGTGTGTGTGTGCAGTGGAGGTGAAGGAAGGTCTGATCAACGCCATCGCCGTCGGGGACTACCGGAGCTTCGTGCTCCGCCGCCCGCTCGTCGACTACGGGGACGCCGTCATCATGCCCGGCCTCATCGACGTGTAAGCCAAACAAACTGTCACTGAATGAATTACTGCCTCTGAAGATAATTACTCGCCTTGAGTTTCATGGTGGCGTTCTCTTTCAGGCACGCGCATCTCGACGAGCCTGGACGGGAGGAGTGGGAGGGCTTCTCCACCGGCACAAGAGCGGCGGCCGCAGGTGCGAATCCGCTATAATTAATTAGTTCAGAGCCACACTCCAAAAGCACCTCGGCCTGTATCTGTCTGTGCTAATCAGGATTCAGGAGTAACCTGATATGCTAAGTACAGTAACTATCGTTTTCCTCTTAAGTTAACAAACATATATAGAAGCAACATTACTGGCTCTTCCAGTTTTGGATTACGACTGATTTAGAGATTGGATTAGATGTATGCTCCGTAGCTCTGCAAATTGATTCCTCCATTTTCAGGTGGCATAACTACGTTGGTGGACATGCCTCTCAACAGCTTCCCTTCCACGGTGTCAGAAGAAACTCTCAAACTCAAGGTTCAGAGTGTTCCCTTCTTGGACGTTTCAGTACTACGTAGTACACTAGCCCATAACGTGCACATGGTTGCTCCCAGCCTTTTCTGTTACTAACACCAACATACTTGATTTTCAGGTGGATGCAGCTCGAGATAAGCTATATGTTGATGTCGGTAAGTGGCACGGTTCAGTACCGCAGCAAACTAGCAATGTTAAGAGTCAGAACAGAGAATTTACTTTATCTACCATATGCATAGGATTTCAGCACTTCTCAGTTGTGCTTCATCTGAACCTGTTTCATGTCCAGTTCTGAATATATCTGACTTGCTTTATCTTCTCATGTAGGGTTTTGGGGAGGCCTTGTACCCGAGAACGCCTTGAACCCAAGCAAATTGGAGAGTCTACTGAATGCAGGAGTGTTAGGACTTAAGGTCAGTTTCTCAACTAACACATGCTTCATCATTTCTGGTTGACACTATTGTCTACTACCTCTGTTTCTTCTTTCCTTTTCTAAAAATGCTGACATTACAAGGAGAAACTGACTGAATTTTCTTCTTCTTTTATTCCAGTCTTTTATGTGCCCCTCTGGTATCAACGACTTCCCCATGACAAATTCAACTCACATCGAGGTGCGCTAATTTGTCAGCTCTGCCATGTTTAACTTGGCCATAACAAGATTTTCATAATTCTGCTTATGAAGTCCCTAAACTAGTTCATCGTCCTGTTTTCGAACTATAGGAGGGCCTCGTTACATTGGCAAAGTACAAAAGGCCCTTACTTATCCACGCAGAACGCATACCGGATGTGTCGAGTGATGAGGAGCTTGATGGCGAATTAGATCCTCGATCATACGCAACATACCTGAAGTCTAGAACTCCAGCATGGTAATTTACATTTTGCCAAAATGTAATTGGTCACCACTCTCTCTGAGCTGGAGAGTGCCACGTGTTTTCTTTTGACCGAACAATTCAGAGTGAATGGATTACAGAGATCCACTAATTAATTCTATGATCTCCTATACCCAGGGAGGAATCAGCCGTTAGAGATTTGAACCGTGCCATGAAGGACACCGAGGTTGGAGGCCGGTCAGAAGGAGCTCATCTTCACATCGTCCATCTCTCAGATTCAAAAACTACCCTCGACCTTCTGAAGGTGCGACGACATACTAGTTTACCCACCATTTCCTCGGTTCTCTTGGTCTGTGTTTTACCGATATTTTTTGTGCTTGCAGGATGCAAAACACAGCGGCGCAAAAGTCACTATAGAAACCTGTCCTCATTACCTCGCATTTTCGGCCGAGGAAGTTCCAGATGGGGACACTCGTTTCAAGTGCTCTCCTCCCATACGTGACGCCGCCAACAAGGAAAACCTCTGGGAGGCCCTGCTTGTATGCCATCTCCCATCCTCCTCGATTCCGACTCACTACGACCTTGTGATCAACAGTTCTAGCTAGGCTAACTTTTGCGCGGACGAATGCCAGGATGGTCACATCGACATGCTCAGTTCAGACCACTCGCCCTCGACTCCTGATCTCAAGCTAATGGAGGAAGGCAATTTCATGAAGGCATGGGGAGGTATCTCATCTCTGCAGGTTAGTTTGCTTAAACTGTTTGTGTAAGCATGCACGTTTCACTTTCAGCAGGATCAAAATGCTAAACTACTGCATACATACAGAACTGATGAGAACTCACTGTGTTTTTTCCGCAAATTTCTGCAGTTTGTCCTCCCTGTAACATGGTCACATGGGAAAAAGTATGGCATCACCCTGAACCAGCTAGCCTCATGGTGGAGCGAGAAGCCCGCTGAGCTCGCGGGGCAGAAGAACAAGGTAAGCAGTGCATCTTAGCAGAGATCGGGGGAGTTCCACTATCTGAAAGAAAAATAAAACAAAGACAGTACATAGCATATTTATTTGCTCCAAATGTAATGTTGATCGCGATGATAGGATCAAAATCGTAAAACTCAAGAGCTGCATCACTTATTTCTGCAGGGGTCTATTCTGCCGGGGTACCATGCCGACATTGTGGTGTGGAAACCCGAGGCGCAGTTCCACCTCGATGACACCCATGCTGTATATCACAAACACCGGGTTCGTTTCCCAACTCCCCAAAACACTATGAATCTTTACACTGCCCCAACTGTCCTACAATTCGAACCAAAACCATACTCATTTCACACTTCGTTTGCAGAACATCTCGGCTTACCTAGGGAAGGAGCTATCCGGCAAGGTCCTGTCGACGTTCGTGAGGGGGAACCTGGTGTTTGCCGAAGGGAAGCACGCCGGGGCCGCCTGCGGCGCCACCATCCTCGCCAAGTAAAACCGTAGAGCTACAATGTCATTGCTGATTTCTAGCGTATATGATCGTGTGCGCTATGTAGTATGTATGTGTGCAGATTTGTAGTTGTTTCCCTGTGTATAATTGGATCCACCGCATGCATCCATTCCCCACCATTGTTGTATATCCACCCATTCATTGGACAGCACCAGGTGTAGGTTATTTCTCTGGAATTATTCAGAGAAAGTACCCCCTTCTATTGTACTGTATGTGGAAGTACAGTGCTGAACTTCTGATAATATCTATGAGAGGAATGTGAATTATTCTGCTACTCTTATGACTCCCCGATGAATTTTCAGCTGTAAAACTCCTAGATTATTCAGACACTCTGTTTTTGCACTGTATACGAATTTGCAGAGGCTCAGGCACAACGCAAAGTGTGCGCGTAAACGACGGGAGAAGGCGTATTTCTCCTGTACGTCAAGCCCTCTATGAAGCGGTATGGATAAGGCTGGCTGAACGCGGCCGCGTGTTCCAACTCCCACCTCCGTCTCCGGCGGGAAGCGGAGACCTCCCACTACCACTCCGGCGGCCATGGCCACCATTGTCGCCGCCGCCGTATCAAACCTCTGCCTCCGCCTGCCGTCGACACTCCCCTGTACAGTTTCCTTCCCCACCCGCCTCTCGCGCATTCCACGCGCTCCGCCGCGACGTCTCCGGACGGCCGCCTCGCGAACCCTAGCAGCGCCCGCCACGTCGGAAGTCCCGGAGGCGGAGGAGCTGCGGCTGGAGGCTGAGTCCGCGCTGGAATGGGGCGGCGTGTGCGCGCGGCTGGCCGACTTCGCCGCCACCGCCGCGGGCCGCGCCGCCTGCGGGGAGGGCCGGGTCCCCGTCGGCCGCAGCCGGGAGGAGAGTGAGCGGCTGCTCGAGCAGACCGCCGCCGCGTCGCTGCTTACGGCGCCGCTGGATTTCGGCGGCGTGGGCGACGTGTCCGCCGTCGTAGCCGCGGCCGCCCGTGGCCGGCTGCTCGCCGTGCGGGAGATATGCGGCGTCGGGCGCAGCCTCCGGGCCGCGCGCGGGGTGTTCGACCAAGTGAAGAGGCTCGCCGAGGAGATGCCAGCAGATGGGAGGTAAGGGACTGCTTCAGCTTCATTGTTGGCTGGGAATGGAATCGAGCTAAAATGTAGCAGTGATTTGGTAGAAATGCAACATTTTCTTTGCATAAAATCTCCCTGGTTCTATTTCATCAGACACAAAACCTACCAAAACACAGTAGGTTCAGCGCAAAGCAGTATCGGAACACTGGAACACAACATTGATGAAATGAAGTCGAATCAGTGTAGCTCATAAGGGTTCTTTGTGCAAGTGACATGCAATTTTGGGCTAAAATTCTAAATGCAGATCCCTGTTTGCACTATATCCAGTTACGCAAATCAGCTTGATGAACAATTTTCTGTATATAGGGAACATTGAAACACAACATTGTTGAATTCGAATCGGTGTAGTTTCAGCTTGTAGCTCATAAGGTTTGTTTGTGCAATAACATACAGTTTGGGGCTAAAATTTTGAATGCAGTGCGCGGTTTGGACTATATCCAGTTATGCAACTCAGCTTGGGTTGTATTATTGTTACCGATGGCATAAGAACTTAAGATATTTTATTGGTTCATCCTCTGCAGGTACTCCCCTCTTCTGGATATACTGCAGGGCTGCGACTTCTTGACAGAGCTTGTAAAAATGATCGAGTTCTGCCTTGACTCCAATCTCTCTATGGTCCTTGATAGGGCCAGCGAAAGACTAGGAACGATCCGCAAGGAAAGGAGGATGAACATCGAGATGCTAGAATCCCTGTTGAGAGATACATCCGTGAAGATTTTCCAGGCGGGCGGGGCTGATAGCCCTGTGGTCACTAAGCGCCGCTCTAGAATGTGTGTTGGTGTTAAAGCTTCTCACAAGCATTTGGTGCCTGGTGGAATTGTTCTGAGTTCCAGTGGCTCTGGTGTGACCTACTTTATGGAGCCAAGGGATGCCGTCAAGCTGAACAACACTGAAGTCAAACTCTCAGGAGATGAGAGAGCTGAGGAGTTGGCGGTATTGGGCTTACTAACTTCAAGAATAGCAGATTCCCGAACGAAGATCAGGCATTTGATGGGGAAAATACTGGAGCTGGACCTGGCTTGTGCTAGAGGTTCATATGCCCTATGGATAAATGGTGTGAGGCCTGCCTTCAGTGACAGGGATAGCAGTAGTGAATCGGACCCAAGTGGCGCATATTCAGTATTTATTGAAGGCATTCGACATCCTTTGCTCCTTGAACAGTCCCTTGGCATTGCAGAAGAATCGGCCACCACTGAAGCAACTGAAGTGGGGAAAGAACAACTATCTGAAGACCACCCTGTCCCTTCAATGCCTGTTCCATTGGACATGCATGTGAAGAATGATACTAGGATAGTTGTGATCTCCGGACCTAACACTGGAGGCAAAACTGCTACTATGAAGACGTTGGGATTGGCCTCTCTAATGTCAAAAGCTGGAATGTTCTTCCCGGCCAAAGGAAGGCCTAGGCTTCCATGGTTTGATCAGGTTCTTGCAGACATTGGTGACCACCAGGTAGTCTCTGTCTTTTGAAGAGAGTTTCTCTAATCACTTGCGGGACAAATATGCTTATTGATGCAAACTGTTTTCTGGATTGAAGTCTCTGGAGAATAGCCTCTCTACCTTCAGCGGGAACATATCACGTCTTCGCAAGATTGCGCAGGTTGTATCAACAGATTCTCTTGTTCTTATTGATGAGATTGGCAGCGGTACTGACCCATCAGAAGGTGTATCCCTTTCAACTAGCATTTTGAAGTATCTTGCTAGTAGACTAAACTTGGCTGTCGTGACAACCCATTATGCTGATCTAAGCCGTCTTAAAGCTGTTGATGATCGATTTGAGAATGCTGCAATGGAATTTTGTTTGGAAACCCTGAAACCAACATATCGAGTATTATGGGGAAGTACCGGTAATTCAAATGCATTGAGCATTGCAAAGTCAATTGGCTTTGATCAGAAAGTACTTGATCGTGCACAAGAATGGGTTGAGAAACTATTGCCTGACAAACAGAAGGAACGCCAAGGTTTACTTTACGGCTCCCTGCTGGACGAAAGAAACCTTCTGGAGTCCCAGGCAAATGAAGTAGCATCTGTTCTTTCAGAAGTTGAGGATCTTTACAATGAGGTACATCTCTTTATTGTTATTATCTGTTTTGACATTTCCACAGTAGTGATTCTCATACTTTCAGTTGAAACCTCACTTGATAATAATTTGATTTTGAAGATTCGCTTAGAAGCTGATGAGCTAGATAACCGAGTAGCTGCTTTGAAGGCAAGAGAGTCTCAAAAGGTGCAACAAGAGTTGAAGTCTGTAAAGTCTCAGATGGACCTTCTAATCAAGAACTTTGAAGTTCAACTAAAGAATTCAAAACTTGAACAGTACAACTCAATAATGAGGAAAGCAGAATCTGCGACCGCCTCATTGGCTGCTGCTCATCAGCCAACTGAGTTTGCTGTCAGCGACGATGAGAACAAAAGTTTGTATGTTCCTCAAATTGGAGACAAAGTGTATGTGGAAGGACTGGGAGGCGGGAGTATGGCCACTGTTGTTGAGATACTCAGTGAAGATGGGAGCTGTATGGTTCAGTATGGAAAAATAAAGGTCCGGGCCAAGAATAACAAGATGAAGTTGGCCCAGAGAGACACGAAGGAAACATCGGCTTCTTCCTCGGCACAAGGAAAGGTGCGCTTTACATCTGCTCTATAATAGATTATCCAGCTGCATTTATTTTGGTTTTACTCATCATTTAGCCTGCAACATGGTAAACCTATTCGGAATGCTGGAAACCACTTATAGTGTAGCTATATACATTGTTCATACAATATATTTCGTCAACATAACTGTGGTCAAGGGCCAATGGTGTCTCTTTGACTGCCATGTCCGTGATAAAATGTAGTATGAAATGATATTTTTCTGAGGTTCTCACTGGCATCTAGGTTCTTTTCAGACCCTATTCAAATATCTGTAGGCTGAGTTGGGTAAAGCAGGTCTCGTTAACACTCATCAGTATTCAGTAGTCCCATCATGTGCTGTTGTGCATAGAAACATGGTGTATTCAATGCTGGTTCGTTCTAACCGTTTCAGAAAATCTGCGCTGTCCGATGCGCTAGGCTAGCACATCCAGTTTCTCCGAAGGACGGACTCAACTTTAGGCTTGCATATATCTTTCCTTTCCATCGAGTTGGGTCGTCGGATGCCCCATTAGACGACTGGTATCATGTGTTCCCCAGCCAACTGCCCATTATCTTTTGAGCCACGCACGCACGTACGCACTGATGGCATATCCACCATCCTACTTTATGTCGGTACGCTCCTCGTCCCACACGTGGCATGTTAGCATGTCAATCTTGGGAGGGAAACGGAGTTAGCTCGAGTCCTACAGGATGCATTGAATCTGACATTGCTGGTACTATTGATGATTCCGGCTTTAGTTCGGGTAGATGCAGCGCAGCAGTGTGGAGCAAGCTAGGCTGGACTGGGCACACATTGGTCCATGCAAAGCTAGACCGGTGGAGTGGATCCATGCATGCACCTTAATTAACTGAACTCCCATCATATATCATGTAGGGAGCGTATGATTGGTGTATGGCCAACATTGTCTATTATCACGTTGATTTTTCAATCCTGCCCTGTAATGTTCTCCCTCAGTATAAGCTACTCTATTATTCAGCAGGCCCTGTAATGTTGTGCTAAGTTAATGTTTTACATCTACGGCGGCATTTGGCAGGGACGAGCGCAGAAGCGGTCTCCGGCGGGGACTGCGGCTACTGGCAGTGTGTCCTTTGCCCCGGCGGTGCAGACGTCGAGGAACACGGTGGACCTGCGGGGGAGGCGGGTCGGGGAGGCGTCTCAAGAGCTGGAGATGGCGATCGACGAGTGCAGGCCATACCAGGTCCTCTTCGTGGTCCACGGCATGGGCACCGGGGCGGTGAAGGAGTGCGCACTGGACGTCCTCCGGAGCCATCCCCGGGTGGTGAGGATCGAGGACGAGAGCCCCCTCAACTACGGGTGCACCGTCGCCTACATCGAGTGAATGAAGATACAAATCGGTGGCGGCACCTCTACCTACAGCAGGGACAGCTCTACATCACGGATCACACACAACAGAGTTCTTCTGTGTGTTGTAGAAAAAAAAATCACACACACAACAGAGTTGGAACTTTATATACAGAAGGAAAAGAAAATAATGCAACAGAGTTTCCCTGGCTCTGTTTACAATCCATTCACGCGGTGGAAATGGAATTGAGCCGGCCTGGTGACATTGGAAAAAGAGGTTAGAGCCATGGATTAATGGGCACTGTGCTGGTTGATTCTGGTGGATATACGATGGCGCCATTCAAGTTTGCCCTGCAGAATCAAAATCGAACTAGATGCAGATTGGTGGGTAGGTTCATGCATGCACATGCGCTTCTCTGGACCGATGCGATGCATGGGCGCACGCATTCTTTTTGTATGCCGAGGTCTCATCTTTCATCAGTTTGTTTACTATACCAGGGGCTATGTTTCACTCACAGCGCATGTGAGGGCTGCACAGGAACAAGGAGGTAAATTCACTCACTGAAGGTCAACGGCCCAGCGCGTAACTAGTTGATTCGTACTATGATGCTAAGCAAGAGACACTTGAAAATGATGCTCCAGGGCTGATGCTAACCATTTTTTTTTGAACTACAATACACATCCAATGTCAGATTTTTAGAGTTAAAAATCTGGCGCCCTCAGGCACGTCACATGACAAACTTGCTGACATTTGTTTTCTTATATTATACTAGTACTACTCCTTATGTAAAGAAATATAAGAGTGTTTAGATCACTATATTTGTTTACAGAGAGAGAGAGAGAGAGAGAGAGAGAGAGAGAGTAAACGGCAGTGTTCACTTTAGAACATGATAAATCTTTTTTTTTTGAAGGGGAACATGATAAATCTTAAGCAGCATCATAACAAATTTATTTGTTTTTGCGTGGCGATCTCTAGACAACACTTAGCGTTTTATAGGTTTTATTTATTTCGCAAATAATAATAGTTCTTGATTGGCCTGATATGGGAGTTGACCGTGCGCCCCACGCAGGCCAGGCGAGGTGAGGTTTGTTTAGGTAGCGCATCAAATCCGGGCCAAATTCCGGGAGCACGCACGTAGGCGCACACCTAGGGTTGCTAGGCCGGCGGGGCGGGTCGGGGTGGGGCTTTGCCTTTGAATTGATAGCCTCGTCCTCGCTCTGTCTGATAAGCGGGAGAGGGAGAGAAAAGATTCATAGTGACGCTGCACCGGACACGCACGTAGGCTGCATCCATCGGCACATGCAGCGACGCTGACCCGCCGGAGCCCACCCCCCGCCGGCCCCAGGTGGCAGCCGGAGCACGTCAGCGTCTACGTAGCTCACGGCGAGGGAGTCAGTCATGTGCCTGCCGCTGCCAGCCTCCCCCGCCCCCCCTCGTGCTCCTGTCAGAGCTCCCTGTACCTGTACTTGCAGAAGCAGCGAGGAAGGAAGGCAGCCCCACCCCGCCTCCGAATCTTCTTCCCGCATCATCTCATTTGTTTAACGCCCAATCAGCGGCTAATGATTCATTCCATTCCATCCATGCGAGCGAGGTCCATCTGTGAGATGCCAAGAAGATTAGTAGGAGTACCACTACGCCATGTGACAGTCCAGATCCCCTTTCAATCTGCTGGCATTTAGCTGCTTCCACTGCTCCTTCTTCTTCTTCTTCTTCTTCTTCCTCCCGTGCTCACTGTTGAGCCAACTGTTGCCGCCATTCTCCAGCCTCCGTCCATCCACTTCCTTCCTAGCCAGGCTCTGCGCCGGGCTCCCCCCAGAGGAGGCCGATCCGCTCCTGCTCCTGCTCTTGCTCTGCATTCTCTCCCCACTTTTGCTCTTCTTCTCCCGCCGTCCGCGGCGCCATTGGGGAGAAGCAAGCAGCAGCAGCCTAGATATACGCGCCGTGGCCGCCACGGCCGACACAGAGAGCGAGAGAGAAAGAACAAGGGGGGATAGGATATCCATTGCTGCTCCCCCTCCAAGATCTCCATCTCCTTTCGAGCTCCCCGCCGCCGACCGGCGACGTGGCGCGCCGCGTAGCCGTCGCGCCCCGGGTCCTCCCTGACTGGTGAGCAATGCGGCGGCGCGCGCTGGGCCTGGGAGAGGAATAGGAGGCGTCCGTCTGCCCATCTCTCCAGTGTTGGTCTTGGTTTCGCTCGCGCGGGACACAAGGAAGTGGGAGCAAGAAGAGAGTGAGGGCAAGGCAAGATGGCCGGGGGCGGCGAGGGCGCGGCGGGCGGGACGGGGGAGATGCGGTCGCTGGCGCTCACGCCCACCTGGTCCGTCGCCACCGTGCTCACCCTCCTCGTCGCCGCCTCGCTCATCGTCGAGCGCTCCATCCACCGCCTCAGCAACGTCAGTCTCTCTCTCTCTCTCTCTCTCTCTCTCTGCAATTTTTTCCTGTCCTTTTCTTCCCTTTTTCACCAAACACCAAACAGTTGGTCTCAAGTGCTCTTCTGAATACTAACAACTCAAACGGCTCATTTTTTCCTCTGTTACGGAATTTTGTCCTCTACTTTCTTCTAGAAAAGGGAACGAAATCCCTATTAGGAGTATCCACTATTACTTTTCCTAGTACTGTACTGTGTGTGTGCCACACCGAATTCCAACCATAAGCGAGCAGAAAGTTGCGCACTGAGTTCCAAACATAAAGCACCCGATTTTAATTTTTCTCATTATCACTTGATGGACTAATTCATGGCGTTCTTGTGCTTGTTCAGTGGTTGAAGAAGACTCACCGGAACCCACTCCACAAGGCAATGGAGAAGATGAAAGAAGGTACCTGCCCATCTGCTGTTCCTTTGTTTGTCCTCTGTTCTCATTCCTCTTCTCTGAATGCTCTGAAATGTTAGCTAATGCTTTGCTCTGTTTCGGTGCAGAAATGATGTTGCTCGGCTTCATATCCCTGCTTTTAGCGGCGACGTCGAGGATGATCTCCGGTATCTGCATCGACTCCAAGTACTACAACAGCAGGTTCTCCCCGTGCACCAAAGAGGAGGTCGAGGATTCATTGAGCACCGAGCACATGCTGACTCGCAAGCGCAACCACATAATCGATGCCATCCTGCATCGTTCTCTCAGGAGGAACCTTAAGGCGCAGTCCCATCAGGTGGAGAGTTGCCACGAGGTGTGTTTGCAAAGCTTCCTTGGAATGCCTAAACTTGTTTGGGAATCCTTTGGGTGATTGAGGAAGCTCATTTTGGTTGCAGGGCTTCGAGTCGTTTGTTTCACATGAGGGTCTGGAGCAGCTCCACCGCTTCATATTTGTCATGGCGGTAACCCATGTGACTTACAGTTGCTTGACGATGTTGCTAGCTATACTCAAGGTTTTTCCCCATTATCATGTGGATTAGCATTTTCACCTTCGTTTGTTATATTTAGAAGATGGGCATGAATGTGGGCTTGATGCCTATTCTTTGGATGTTGGCAGGTCCATACATGGAGAAAATGGGAGGATGAAGCATTTAGAGATAATCACGAATCTTTTTCCCGTAAGTGTACTTATCTTTACCCCCTTCATCTTTCAGAAGAAAGGACATGATACAATGTTGAAACACATCTGAATTCATGCCGCAAAGAAGATCTGTGAGCTTCTCAAATTTAGAATGCATAACTTAAGCAGAAGCAATTCAGAATGCATGACTTAACAGAAGCAATTGAGGACGATGAAATCAGTATAAGTTTCTTATATGGTCCCATCGAAATAGCAGATCCTGAGATAATATTTGTTACATGGTTTGGTTAGGAAGATTTTAAGCACTTCTTTTATGCTTGCTTTAGCAGTTCCTCTTGTCTGAATTTTGCAACCACGTTAATTCCTCTAAATATAATTTTGTGATCATATTTGTTTTCTTTTCCTAAACAAATGTTTTGAGAATCTAGGTAGGAGAAACCTTCTAATGCATCAAATACACCGTTGTTTTACTTCTGTAACTGTAGCAAGCAATATCCTCGTGTTATTGGTGCCACTGTATACTTAGCCATGTTGACATTAACCTCCATCTGACAGTTCCTCTTCTAATTTGTCTGTAACAGAGATTGCGTATGCATCAGCAACTAGAAGGCAACCACCAGCACTTACCAAATCCTCTTCATTCAGATTTTGGAGTCAAAATAATGCGGTCATGTGGGTGGTATGTTGAGGAAAATAATTCTTGTTGCTCATCTTAGGCATAAATTTCTCCTTTCATGTATAGAGCTACTGTTATTTCACTGTTATAGCCACCACTTAAGATTCTTGTTGTGTCATTATACAGTTTTGCTTCCTCGCACAATTTGGCCAATCTGTTGTTCGAGCCGACTACCTTATCCTTCGCAAGGGTTTCATAATGGTAAGATAGTTATCCTGGGCCATCTTGGATAGAAATGTTGTATCTATCGGGCAGATACTCTGTTTATTTGTTTTGTTGAACTTATACCTTATGAGAAAGGCATACTGAAGTTACACCGAACTTGATATTTATTAGTCACACACTCGTGCTCGACTTGTTAATAATTTCAGAACCACAATCTTGCACCAACATACGACTTCCACACTTATATGATACGCTCCATGGAAGAGGAGTTTGAGAAGATTGTTGGAGTGAGGTTAGCTTGTCTGCATGCTTGCCTGCTTATGAATGTTAACTGTGCTCTGTTTTATTTTATTCTTGCATTGGAGAAATCTTATCAGCTAACTCGATCCTTTGATGCAGTGGAGTGCTGTGGGGCTTCGTTGTTGCTTTCATGCTATTTAATGTTGATGGTAAACTTTGAACTACTTTTTCTTCCAGCGATATATTTCTGCTTCCTCGTTTATCTAACGTCAGACATGGTTTGATTTTGTCGCAGGATCTAACCTCTACTTTTGGATAGCCATCCTCCCTGTTGCTGTAAGTCGCAGCCTGCTTCTTGTATATTCAGTAATGTAGGTAGTTTCCCCTCAAATTTTGATGGTCTCAACTGGATTCAAATGCTCCATAGCTTGTTCTTCTAGTCGGTGCGAAACTGCAGCATATAATAGCGATTTTAACATCAGAGGGTGCAAAGCTGACTGCATTTGGACCAAGGATAAAGCCACGCGATGATCTCTTTTGGTTCAAGAAACCAAAGTTTCTCCTGTGGTTGATTCATTTTGTTCTCTTCCAGGTAATTATTACCTGCAATGCTTTTTAATGTGCTCAAATGACACTCCCTCTGGTTCGAAACAAATAAAGCACAAACCTAAACTTATGCATGCCGTGGTTTAAAAATTTCTGCAGAATGCATTCGAGCTGGCCTCTTTCTTCTGGTTCTGGGTACCACTTCTTATTTGGCTACTGTTAACCATATATATTTATGGGAAATTCTGCTAGAAGTGTCATGAGGAGTTAACATACCTGTATCCTTGTGCTGCAGTGGCAATTTGGTTATGAGTCATGCTTCATCAAAAACCACCTACTGGTTTACTGCCGCCTTGTATTGGGGTAATGAAGCAGTTTGGACAAGCTACTACTTAGTTTCTCGTTGTTCCCTTCATTTTATCATGTCCCTCATTATGATATAAGCTACAATCTATAATTTCAGGTTTGCCGGACAGTTCCTCTGCAGTTACAGTACGTTGCCCGTTTATGCGCTTGTCACGCAGGTAACAATTTGTTTATTCACATGCCACGCCACAAGAACATTTTAAACTAGTTGAATGAATCATCAAGATCCGATTATGCATCTGGGGATGCATATAGTTCCACGTTCACATCTGCTGTTTTTCAGCAAAAAATACGGCTAATACACTGTTTGTTGCCGATACGACAACATACAGATGGGATCAAAGTACAAAGCCGCCCTGATCCCCAACAGGATCAGAGAAACCATGCACGGGTGGGGCAAGGACACAAGGAAGAGGAGGAAGAAGCGGCGCGGCGACGATTCCACCATCCGCACAGAGACCAGCACCGTGTGCTCCCTCGACTACGAGGACGAAGACGACGACGGCCATGGCCATTCCGATTATGCCACGACACCCAGGTTGCCGCCATACCTCAAGATCGAGCTGCGTCCCATGCAGGGCGGCGGTGCCACTCCGGGACAGGGCATGCCAAGCCACCATCTTCCGACGGGCGGCAGCAACTGGACCCCCGGCGGCAGCTCTCAGCACGCGCTGCTCCAGCGACAGGGCTCGGCCTCAGCCTCCGCGCCGTCGTCACCGCCACCGAGCAGCCATGACCGTGGCGTCGTAAGGTCAGCGTCGATGCCGGGGATTGCTTCCGTGGCAACGATAGCCTCGACGATCGGCCTTAGTACCCCACCGCCTCGGCTCAACGATGACGCCCATGCATAGGACACTGGACTTATTTTGTGTTACTATAGGATGATGATGACGATGATGACTGATGAGAGAAAATGCTAGGATCATATCATAGATGAGAGAAAGATATAGTACTTCATTTTGTGGTCATATAAGAAAAGATGGTGTATAGTTTTACATACATGATCAATTATACTAGTGCGTGTCATCAGAACTTAGTAGAGACGGTTTGGTTTAAAGGAATTTCAAAGGACTTCATAGAGGAAAGTTAATCCCAGCGTCAGCATTGATCTTCACAATATCTGCCCCTGATGAAATCCATTTAGTATTTACTTGGTTTCTTCTTTCTCCTGGAAGCTTCATGATGAAGGCCAAGGGTGGATAGTAGGCTACCAAGATTTTTGTGAAAGCTTTATGCAGCACCCTAATCTGCTTACCCCTGCTGCCCTGATATTTTATTTACAAAAATACCTCTTTTGAGCGATCGAACATCTTCTAGAAATTATTATATTGTTCCTTAGTTCAGCATTTCTCTCTAAACAACAAATATTTTCACCATTAGGTGAATATTTTTTATGCAGATAAAAAAATCATAATGTTCTATACCGGACGCAAGT
>NC_041382.1:768472243-768480256 GCF_002162155.2 Triticum dicoccoides | reverse complement strand
GGAGTGTTATGTCTGATCTTTCACAATTAGGCGAATGTCTGATTTCAGTAAAAGAATTACTGGGACAGTGGGGGGAGCCCCCACGGTATTTCAGTAAAAGAATTAATATATGATACTAAATAGACTTGCTGTTGTTTGCAATTCTAGATCACCAATTCGTCTTTTTTGTGCAGCCCTGCTTGAAATTGTTTTGTACAAAATTGTACCGAGCAATACTGTGTTCTAACATATACATGCAAGGGTCATTTTGAAACTTATAGAGGCACCTTGTAATTGTTTTTAAAAATTAAGAAATCACTGGAGTTTCGGAGCCAAGATTCTGCATATTTTTTTTTCCTGATTTTACCCTTTATTCGATTGAAAAATATAAAAATGACACCACATTGTTTTGGGCTTGGACATGGCGCATCATATTGTTCTCTTATAGCCTATGATGCAGGCGCCCACATGTTTTTTGTGTGTCGATGCAGGTTATCCTGTGTACCAAAGCTTGCTGCAAACGTTGCGCCCAACAGATTGTACTGGTAGAACAAGTGGTACACACCCTTGTGGTACATAGAAGCGTAGTCGAGCCGCCCCTCGCCCATGCCAGGCCCCGCCACAGGGAACAGGTCGGGCACTTGACCATGACGGCGGCACGTGACTCGTACAATGGTGAGGCATCATCTCCCCGCACCGGAAGTCCCTGCTCCGGCAGACGAGTGTGGAGGCAATGACTATGGGGCCACTGACCTTGGCCGCAACGGTGACACGCCACAAGCCGCCGCTGCCTATCCACGAGGTGCAAGGGTCGTAGAAGGTGTCGCCAGGGATGTCGGACAGGTTCGGGAGGACAATGTTGTCGGCGGGCTTCACCCATTCGCGTAGGAACAGGTTGACATGGTTCTTCGGGAACAAGGCAAAGTTCTGCATCTGCACCTTGTGGATGACGATGCCGGTGTACAACAAGGCTGGGATGCCACCATGGAGAACTGTGGCGGAGCCCGATCAACAACCACTCTCGTTGAAGGAGGCGGTGGGGTCGAGACGGAATGACCCCAAAAGAGGTTGCCGGTGGCCCACGTCGCGCCCAACGGGTTGTACTGGTACAAGGCCTTGTGGTACATAGGCCCTGTCATTAACCATAGGTTCTAGTGGCGGAGCTATGTACAACTCAGGGGGCGGTGCCCCCCCCCCCCTCTTGGACCAAACGGTGTTTTTTTTCCGGTGGAGGGCTTAGATGAGATTTTTTTTGGCATTTTGCATCCCCATATACCCATGTTTTGGCCTTTCCCCCTCTTGCCCGCACAATTAAGTTTGAAATCAGATATTACAAGGTGCATAAAGGTTTGAATGGTTTACAACAAAGAGAGAATATAGTTTTACATGGAAATTCAAATCCAAATAAGGAACACAACTCCATAAAAAAAGGGTCAGTTGTGATAGTGCTAATAGGCTCCAATCATGGCTCCGTATAATTTATCTAGTAGTACTCTTCACAGTATGCTTTCTCTTTTTTTTATTCCTCTAGGTGTGGGTAGAATTCAAATTCAGCCCTTTCTCTCACTGATTTTCTTTGTATCCTCGGAGATTGCTTGCTAGTCATGATGCATACCCTTTATTTGAAGGCACATACTGCACAAGTTTATGACATTGATATAGTGAATGTTTATTTTTTTTTGGTCTGAAAACTTCTATTTAGAACTTATAACTGGCACAAACAAACCTAGAAAGCTGAGATAACCACGAGTAGTATATTAAACCAAAAGCAGATGAATTCAATGAGCATAATTGAGATCAAGACATGTGTCTATGCTGTGATTGGACAGGACTATGGCACAACTACTTCAAATTAGTCCACCAGCATCGCCTAAAAATCAATCTCCGAGCTGTAGCCAAGTACTCCTTATGAACATAGGTGTTGGTCAGGCATCGCCTAAAAGCAACAGAGATAACAACTTATAATTAAACTAGCATCCATGGACGCTTAGAATATGCGACAGTGTAGCTTAAATGGACATATGCACAATGCACGTGGATGATACTTTTAGTCTCAACTGTAACAGATGGAAATATAACATTCATCCCCCAATCATACAAACCAAAAATGCATTTCAAACATCAATAAAATAGCTTAAACTCAGGAGGCATCAACGACAAAATATATACCTTACATGCTGGAGTACGATAGTAGTGCTGGCTAATCCACCAAAAATTCCACCATACTTGTATGTCTTGATGTTGTATATATACTAACTATATCTTTACTATGAAAAACTTTCACACAACATAAAGAGATGGTGGTTAAGCTGTGTCTACGTTTTTGACCCAAAAAAAGACAAATAAACTTTATCCCTGCCAACGTTTGCCATGAAAAAGTAGACCAACAACAATTGGGTGGCAGCTAACTTCTTCTAATGTTGAACTTAGCCGAGTTTATCTTCACGCTTCACTAAGCGCATAGAAAAACAACTAACAAGATCTGAAATTCCTAACGCGCGCTTTTTTCTAATCATGTTAAGCACGCAGTTTTAATCGTGTTCTCCATTTATGACACATGTCATCTTACGTTTTGAAGTTAGTGGGGGTGGGGTGTACCTACACCCTGATCGATTCAAGAATTTCCCAAATTAGATGGATCAACTTTGAGCAATTTGACCACTTCATAAGTGGAGAGGCATTAAACTAATTGTTTCCATCTTTAGTTATTATACATACTTTAAGCATCTATGCATGTATGGGGCACTAAAATGTTTACAAATATGTAGACACTCCCCGATGTAACTAGACAATAGCTCTACGTAATCACTACAGTAAATCCATAAAGATGGGAAGTATATAGATCAATCAGAATCACGTACTGTTATGTTGTGATACCTTAATTTAGAGCCTTTGGAAGAAACTTGGTTGTTCAACACATGCGACACCTCGCCTCGAGAACAACTCATGCTCGACGAGGCTTTCTTTAAACTTGTGCCCAATAATTTTCAAACGTTGTGAGTTGTATTCCCACTGGAATTCCTCTAGCAACTTGCCGTCGCAGTCACAGTGGAACATGCGACAGTCACAAATATTGTAGACCAGCACATCTCCCTCATGGGACAAAACGCAATGGCGTGTATATGCAATGCTACTGCGACACAAGATCTCCGCTGGGAATTTAACATGGTACTTGAATGCCCAGACCTCCCTCTCGTAGTCCTCCAGTACCCAGATTGTAACGACTAACCTCAAATAGTCTAAGCAACTGAAGCCAATCGAACCTTCCATGTCACACAGATGAGCGGAGCCGCCGGTAGCACCAGCCGGGCAGCGCATGGACCTAAATGACTCGACCACTGTGTCGAAAACAAGTAGGCCAGCATCGTAGTGAGGCCAATCAGGTCCCCAGTGAAGGTGATTGCGGAACACGACGGGTGGGGCCAAATAACAAAGCTTCATGCCAGGGCTATCCGAAGGAACCACGATGCAGCTCGGCGAGCCCACCGGCACCGTAAGGATGTAGTACACAGCTGCTTTCCGGTAAAGGACACGGTACTCGCGGGACTTGCGATGCAAGTACAGTGCCGCGATTTTGATGTCACCTGCGGTGGGGAGGTCCGGGAGTGAAGCGCACTGGCGCGTGGCTGGGTTGCAGATGCTGAAGCAGCCGTTAGACATGCTTAGCAGGAGAAGGCCGTCGCAGGAGGCGTGCAGCATGCAGCCATCGTGGTCATCGAACCCGAGGACAGGCCGGCTTCGGCCTCGCCCCAAAACTCGGTGGCCAGCCTCTCTACTTGAACTGGCCGTGCCGCCGTAGAGCACGGCGAGGGGGAGCGACGGCTGACGCCGGTGGTGGGCGAGGAGGAAATCGGGGGCGGAGGCGAGGCGGCTCCAGGAGCGGCAGACCGCACGGCAGCGGAGGATGTCCCTGGCAGGGAGGCGGACGAGGATCTCCCACACCACGAAGTCCTCCGGGAGGCGGTGGAGGGCGCGGCGACTGCGTGTCCGCCTCGCCACAGGTTCCCCAACGGCCTCACGCTCGATCGCGACAACGTCGTCGCCGGCGGCGGCCGTAGGGCTTTGGGGGAGGACAGACGCGACCAGTATCCGCCGCCGTATACCCTGCGTGGAAACTGGGAGGCCCTGCTTTGTCCTGGCCATCGTAATGCCCTAGTTGCCGAGAGAGATTGGAGGATTGAGTTAGGTTTTGTGCGGGTGGAACGGAACGATAATCCGCCGGCTTTGTTTCGGTGCGCGCGGTCCGTCCGATGGTATGTATGGGCCGAGATCAAGATATATATGCATCATGGGTGCGTATATGATTGTGGGCTCGATCGGTCTGCTCCTGCACGGCTCATCTTTCTGTGATAACAACTGCATGCATGCTAACAAACGGACTCTGCAGGGGCGTTCTGTGAGATTACGCCACCCAGCTGCGGCACGCGACGCCAGTCGTACCAGACGGCAGCAGCACACGCCGTCCTCGCGCGACCTATATTTATTTTTCCCCAGGCTGTGCATTCATTCAGGTAGCACACCAGTGAAAAATAATACAAGAATGATCTAAACAGGTCTAGAACGCGCCCCTGAATATCAGCAGGTGAAGTTCTCTCCGTTATACTCCCTCCGTCCCGTAATGCTCGTGTCAGAAAACTTCCTACATTGTGGGACGGAGGGAGTATTTTACTTCGGGAGCACCTATGGCTTAGGTGCATGAAAGATTATTTGTTGGACGCGTCTAGCTAGCAAGCATATCTTTGCTCACTAACGCTTCTAGCGGACACCCATATTACAAAATTACTAGTTTAATGCCTGTGCATTGCCACGGTTAAAAACATAGCGATCAAATAATTTGTTTCAATTCAGAAATTTGTTGAACATACATGAATAAACTGATTTCGCTTACTTCTCCCCCCCGGGCTATCGTCATTTCTTCACAACCATCGTCTCCTTGCAAGACGACAAAGCGTTATCTAAGCTTCTCCCCATCCCTCCTTTCGCCCCGTCTTCATTTTTTATCTTGCACTTCTACAAATATATAATATTTATCGATACGAAAGAATATTTTGATTTTTATTTCTGATTTGCGAACAACGAAGGATGTACACGGTGCAAGAAATGTTTATCCCACCTTATTTTCCGACCACAACAAAAATAAGACTTCAAACTAATACAAACTTTTTCTTTGCGCATAAATAATATAGAGACTTGATTAACTAAAATGTAACTTTGTCCCTATTTTTTGAACTTCTCACTAAGAAAACTTAACTGTTGCATATTGTTGGTACAAACCCACCATGTCTCATCGTTGCACCTCCCCTCAAACGTTACATTTACTATTTCCCCCATGGCCTCGCAATCAAGTCCACCTTGACCATTAAAACAAACTACTGCTATCATAATCTAAATTGGTATTGAAAAGCAAGCAACCATTAAAACCCATAATTTGACTGTACATTTTACATGATAAATAAAATTCATGTCAGGTAAATTATAATATATGTGACCCAGGTCAAAACAAACATTTATAAGAGAGGGAAGCAACTACATCTTGCTTGTATTGTGTCCCGGGACTCCACACCATCAACCCAATTGTCGGCAGTGTATGTGAGGCATCTCTTCTTCTCGCCATCAACGGTGTCATACTTGTGACGCCCTCGATTCAATCGTACACTAATCATACACGCAAATGTGTACGATCAAGATCAAGGACTCACGGGAGGATATCACAACACAACTCTAGACACAAATTAAAATAATACAAGCTTTATATTACAAGCCAGGGGCCTCGAGGGCTCGAATACACAAGCTCGAAAACAAAAGAGTCAGCGGAAGCAACAATATCTGAGTACAGACATGAGTTAGACAAGTTTGCCTTAAGAAGGCTAGCACAAAAGCAACAACAATCGAAAAGGCAAGGCCTCCTGCCTGGGAGCCTCCTAACTACTCCTGGTCGTCGGCGGTCTCCACGTAGTAGTAGGCATCGACAGTGGCATCTGACTCCTGGGCTCCGGCATCTGGTTGCGTCAACCGGAAAGAAGAAGAAAGGGGGAAAAGGGGGAGCAAAGCAACCGTGAGTACTCATCCAAAGTACTCGCAAGCAAGGATCTACACTACATATGCATCGGTATCAATGAAAAGGGTTGTATCTGTGGACTGCACTGTAGAATGCCAGAAGAGAAGGGGGAAAGCCTAGCCTATCGAAGACTAGCATCTTTTGGAAACCACCATCTTGCAGCAACAGGAGGGAGTAGAGTAGCATAAAGTAAAGCGGTAGTAGTGTTATCAACCTCGGCCAGAGATCCTTTCTCGACTCCCTGCGAGAAAGTAATCCCAGAGCCATACTATCCAGTTATCATCACAATCCAATTCTCATCATCATCCAGTTCTCATCACAAGTATCCAGTTCTAGTTGTATCGATCGGGATACAACTCCAAGTGTCCGTTACCGTAGGACATGCTATCGATAGATGTTTTCTTCCCTGTAGGGGTGCACCAACTTACCCACCACACTCGATTAACTCCGGCCGGACAAATTTTCCTGGGTCATGCCCGGCCTCGGTCAAACAATACGCCGCAACCCGACCTAGGCTTAATAGAGAGGCCAGCACGCCGGACTAAACCTATGGCCCCAGGGGTCATGGGTCATCTCCCCGGGAACTCCTGCACGTTGCGTACGCGGCCGGTGAGTAGACCTAGCTACCTCCCTAAAAAGGCAGGAGCTTACCAGTCCAACCCGGCGGGCGCCGCTCAGTCGCCTACGTCTATTAAGCTTCGGCTGATGCATGCGACGCAGAACGCCCACACTATGCCCACGTGATGGTCAGTGCTATCAGGCCAGAGGCCCCTCGAATCAAATATCCAAATCGTAGTGGATTGGGAACGCGCGGTAACAAGCAGAGACTCACGAAAGATGTGACCCCGTTGCCCCGTCTCGAGGACTTGCGGCAAGGGCTAGGAATGCCCGGTCATGCCTCGTAATTATCTCGCGGGCACCCTCCAGGTCAACCCGACTCCACATCACTCGCAAATATGCTCGTGCGGGTACCCCTCAGGGCCGACCCGTCTTTAGTAACATGCTTCAGTGTAAAGTCATAGTAACCAAGTAACTGTGTGTCCAAACATCAAGGGGAAAACTCGAGGAATCACCCCCGGTGAATTCCACTCGATGTAATCATCAAGGTGAACGTAAGAGGAACCACCCCCGAGGTTCACACTTGAGGGGTTGCACGACAGAGTCGTATCGGAAGTGGTTAAGGTGGAATCACCCTCGATTACCACGACCAAATAGCGACACTACAGGGTTAACATCAGAAGTGCTGTAGAGGTCTCACCCTCGGCACTCGATAGTAACTCTGCAGAGTCGAGCAACAAAAGGGGAAAGGGATGTGCGGTGCTGGGGCCTGGTCTTCGATCCCGTTGATCGGGTCTTCGATGATGAAGCAGGGGCAACAAGGACAAGGTGGAGGTCACTGGTGGATCACTAACCAACCTATACTAAGTAGTTTAGGATAAGCAAGTAGTACAACAGCAGATACAAAAGTGTGACGCCCGGGTAATTAAGCTACAGTGATCCTCTGCTAGTGATGCCACGTCACCTCGATTATAGTTGCTAATCTCGAGTTAGTTTGAAACCGATTCAAAATTCAAATTCAAAATTTGGTAAATAATAAAAGTTTTCAAACATTAAAATAAAATTGTTCGGTTTGTACTAGATATTACATAGATAATTATGGTGCAACAAACCCATTTTTATAAAATGCCTACATAGTTTAAAATGAAATTAAACAGAAAGGAGAATAGATAAAAAGAAAACAGAAAACTAAAACTAGAAAGAAAAGAAAAGGAAAGAGTGAAGCCCCCCCACTGGGCTTCGGCCCAGCAGGCCGGCCCTTTTCGGCCGCAGGCCCAACCGGCCTCCCCCCACTTCTCCTTATCCCCCCCACGAACCCGAACCCTAATCCACCCATTCGCCCCCCCGCACGATCCACACGCTCTCCACCCCACTCCCCCGATCCAGATCAGGATCGGGGCGACCACGACCCCCCCGAT
>NC_041382.1:768466264-768471309 GCF_002162155.2 Triticum dicoccoides | reverse complement strand
GCTCACCGCCGCCCGTCCTCCGCCGCCCCACTCTGGCCACTGGCGGCCAACTCCACCCGCTCATGCCCTGCCTCCCCCTACGTCCCGTGCACCCTCCACCGCGCCGCCTAGCCCCGGTGATGCCCCGACGTGGCCTCGCCGGTGCCATCTCCGGCGCCCGGCGCCCCTCTGTGCCCGCTGGCCCTCGCCCGGGTCGGGCACCTCGAGCGCCCCATCGCCCGACCCGCATAGGCCCCTGGGGCCAATGGCAAGTGGGGACCCACCCCTGAATGTTTTAGAATAAAAAAAAGAATTTAAAAAATATATTAAATAAATAAATAAATAATAATTAAAATAATTAAAATATTAATTAGTTAATTAAGTAATTAATTAAATCCTGATTAGATTAACCTAATCACTAATTAAATTAACTAATCTGTAATTAACCTAAACAAAGAATGACAGGTGGGTCCCACTGGACCCACACGTCAGGTTGACCAGGTCAATGGTCAACGTTGACTGCTGACATCACACTGATGTCATGCTGACGTCATCATTTACTATTCTGGATAATGTTGGGATAAATAATTAATTAAATTCCAGAAATTAATAAAATCTTTAGAAAATCATATCTTTTAATCCGTAACTCGGATTAAAATATTTTCAACATGAAAGTTGCTCAGAACGACGAGACGAATCCGGATACGCAGTCCGTTCGTCCGCCACACACCCCTAACCTATCGAACTCGCAACTTTCCCCCTCCGGCTCCTTTGTCCAAAAACACGAAACACCGGGGATATTTTCCCGGATGTTTCCCCCCTTAACTGGTACCACCTCATACCACGCTAGGGCACGCCTAGCATCGTTACTTGTCTTGTCATGCATCGATATGCATCTGTTTACATGGTATTCATTGTTTCTTCCCCCTCTTCTCTCCGGTAGACTACGAGACCGACACTGCTGCTGCCCAGTTTGACTACGGAGTTGACGACCCCTCTCTCTTGCCAGAGCAACCAGGCAAGCCCCCCCCCCCTTGATCACCAAATATCGCCTATTCTACTCTATACTGCTTGCATTAGAGTAGTGTAGCATGTTACTGCTTTCTGTTATACCTATCCTGATGCATAGCCTGTCCTTGTTACTACTGTTGTTACCTTTACCTGCAATCCTATATGCTTAGTATAGGATGCTAGTATTTTCATCTGTGGCCCTACATTCTTGTCCGTCTGCTGTGCTATACTATCGGGCCGTGATCACTCGGGAGGTGATCACGGGTATATACTA
Organism: Triticum dicoccoides; assembly: GCF_002162155.2. Lineage (NCBI taxonomy): Eukaryota > Viridiplantae > Streptophyta > Magnoliopsida > Poales > Poaceae > Triticum > Triticum dicoccoides. Next base: position 768,470,045 of record NC_041382.1, on the reverse strand, counting down.
TATACGTTATACATGATACATGTGGTGACCAAAGACGGGTCGGCTGGAGGAGCACCCGCGAGTGGATCTTTGTGGCGGAGCGACAGGGCAGGTTGAGACCGCCTAGGAGAGAGGTAGGCCTGGCCCTGTTCGGCGTTCGCGGATATTTAACACGCATAACGAGATCTTGGTATTTGATCTGAGTTGGCTATGAGCCTATACGCACTAACCATCTACGTGGGAGTAGTTATGGGTATCCCGGCATCGTGGTATCAGCCGAAGCACTTCAGACGTCAGTGACGGAGCGGCGCGCGCCGGATTGGACTGGAACGCCTGCTAGGCTAGGTCTGCTTCCGGCCGCCCTCGCAACGTGCAGGTGTGCTATGGGCGATGGGCCCAGACCCCTGTGCGCTTAGGTTTAGACCGGCGTGCTGGCCTCTCTGTTTTGCCTAGGTGGGGCTGCGACGTGTTGATCTTCCGAGGCCGGGCATGACCCAGGAAAGTGTGTCCGGCCAAATGGGATCAAGCGTGTTGGGTAAGTTGGTGCACCCCTGCAGGGAAGTTAATCTATTCGAATAGCCGTGATCTTCGGTAACAGGACGACTTGGAGTTGTACCTTGACCTTATGACAACTAGAACCGGATACTTAATAAAACACACCCTTCCAAGTTCCACAGACAACCCGGTGATCGCTTTTCCACAGGGCGACGAGGGGAGGATCGCCGGGTAGGATTATGCTATGTGATGCTACTGGAGATGCTACTTGGAGATGCTACTTGGAGGACTTCAATCTACTCTCTTCTACATGCTGCAAGACGGAGGCTGCCAGAAGCGTAGTCTTCGATAGGACTAGCTATCCCCCTCTTATTCTGGCATTCTGCAGTTCAGTCCACCGATATGGCCTCCTTACACATACACCCATGCATATGTAGTGTAGTTCCTTGCTTGCGAGTACTTTGGATGAGTACTCACGGTTGCTTTCTCCCCCTTTTTCCCCCTTTCTTTTCTTTCTGGTTGTCGCAACCAGATGCTGGAGTCCAGGAGCCAGACGCCACCGTCGACGACGACCCCTACTACACCGAAGGTGCCTACTGCTACGTGCAGCCCGCTGGCGACGACCAGGAGTAGTTAGGAGGATCCCAGGCAGGAGGCCTGCGCCTCTTTCGATCTGTATCCCAGTTTGTGCTAGCCTTCTTAAGGCAAACTTGTTTAACTTATGTCTGTACTCAGATATTGTTGCTTCCGCTGACTCGTCTATGATCGAGCACTTGTATTCGAGCCCTCGAGGCCCCTGGCTTGTATTATGATGCTTGTATGACTTATTTTATTTTAGAGTTGTGTTGTGATATCTTCCCGTGAGTCCCTGATCTTGATCGTACACGTTTGCGTGCATGATTAGTGTACGATTGAATCGGGGGCGTCACAAGTTGGTATCAGAGCCGACTGCCTGTAGGAATTCCCCTTCCACACTCCTTGGCCGAAGTCGAGTCTAGACGTTGCAAAAACTTTTACTAACATGGCTGTGTGTCCTACGGGCACACGTCGCCATTTGGTGGTAGTAGGATCTTTTACTCCTCGACCTTTACTCTGGGACTCTGATCTCTCCTCTATTCGGGTTAAATGAAGTTTACTAAATCTAACATTAGGATCTCATTATCACTTTCACCCGGAGAGCCCCTTATTACTAATGATCGTCTGCTGCACCAGAAGACCCTGAAGATACTCTCCGCTGTTAACCCGAGAACTTGTGTTCATCACGTTTGCAATTCACCTTCCACCGCAAACCCTTATGGATAACTACTTGCATTTGTTATTCTTACCTTCATCCCCAGTGGTCTTGTTATTACAAGATACCCTGAAAAACTCGTCGTTGTGTCGATAATCCCTTGAGCTTACTGCCTTGCTGTTCTTTGTCACCTGAATACCCCTACGGTTAATTGTTGCACTTATCGAGTATCCCCTCATCCCCAGTTGTTCATGAGTTTCACAAAAGTCTTCAAAATACTATTCGATCTTCCGAAAATCCTCTGGAGCCTTTGGCTCTTGAAATTCTTGCTTGACTCGCATTATGGTTAATCCCATAAGTCTCGTAGTCTTATTGACATTCCTTGTCATTATCATTTTGGGTCTATTGACTCAATATGTTTGCGAATACGCGCAATCATCACTGATCCTTATAAATTACCTTTCCGGCTGAGCTGCCATTCTTTTAACTGGAATTGGTTCTCGACCAGTCCAATTATCGTTGATTGTATCCCTAATTCTATTCAGCTTATCCATTCTTGATCAGAGCATTTGCTCCTGATCCCTTGATTTGAAAATCATAATTACTTTGCTAATTGAGCGTTGAACTATTCAGCTGTTCTATAAACCGATGCATTTGCAATCTTTCTTCCTCTGATTGGGTATCGATACTCATATCAGCCCCATTGTGGATCGCCATATCCACTGTTGGATTATTATCCGACAGTGTCCTTCACATTTGATCACTTTTTGAGTTCTTCCCCTGATACCTAATGCCTTTGTTAAGTTGTATCCTCCGCTTGGCCAACCATACTCTGCTTTCGGGCTTGTGTTATTTACTCTTGAAACTTGTGGTATATGTTTCTAAGAAGCCACTAAGGGTTGAACATATGCTTTCTCTAGACCGTGTGAACCCGAAAGTTTTCACGAGTCATACTCTTCTGGTGCTTCGCCAGATAGAATTTCAACACTGCAACTTAATCGAACGCGAGAAGTGGACGAAAGGTTATGCATTGGAGAAGTGGGAGTCGACCTTGAACTTTGTGTTCATGCCCATGGACCCGATGTACATCTTCTCATCGAAGCTTCTTTTAAAATTAATTATTCCCTTGATATAAGTTCATCTTATATCTGGGGTATGGCCTTTTACAATCGTGGTTTCGACCATGTTCTCCTTTAAATACCATTTTCGATGCAAGTGTAAGCACTTGTCTTCTGTGGATCAATACCCCGGTACAACCTCTACTTTGATCTATCGTCGAGTATTACCCCATGGTATCTCGAGATTATCTTGGAATGGCATAACTTCCTATGAGTTCTTCATCAAGTACTACATACTCACTGATTACAATTTTTCATGGGTTCTGAGTTATTAAACACTCAAAGACACCGATAACTGAACCGAGTCCGCATTACGGTTCAACAACTCTCACTAATATTCTTTACTTACGAGTTTGTACCCGATCATGTCATTCCTAGCCTGATCGGCCATATCATTACCATGCTAAATTTTAACTGTGCTACCCGGTCCTTAATCCTGGAGCACAACTTTTGAAAATGAGCTAAGCTTACGTCGATCTTCCTCGTCATATCAGTTTGCCTTGAACAACAATCTTGATTTCAAGTTTGTGTCGTACCTATGGTTCCAATAACCTCTTGCTTCATCATTCTTTTGACTTGATGTGATCGCGGATCGATTACATCTTCGTGGAATCTCTCGACAAATGTGTCATGATCACCATCTACATTCTGATGCTCTTCCAGGATATCAATTGAATTAATGATGAGAAATACCATCCTTGCCCTCGATGATTTGTGTTGTCATCGACCTCTTTATTGCGTTCCCTCCAACAAAAACTTGTTTGTGTTCTGTGTTATACCTCGAGTTCCTTGCTACCTAGCATTTGTTCTTCTTTACCATGGAGTATTACCATCTTTTATGTCAAGAAGGTCGTGAGGATTACTCCACCTCTTAAGAATTCTTGGTATGGTGATACTTCTCACCCTCACCATTCTTTCTTGGTACCCGTGTTGTTTCTAACCGGAATACCGACAATTG
>NC_041382.1:768459232-768461790 GCF_002162155.2 Triticum dicoccoides | reverse complement strand
CATAGTGGTGTATTGATATGGTGAATATGTGGACTCGTGTGCGCCACCTCAAAAGAGTTACTCGCAGTCGTAGTTCAGGATAGCCACCGAGTCAAAGCTGGCTTGCTGCAGTTAAACCCCACCATCCCCTTTGTTGATAATGATGCATATGTAGTTAGATCTGATGTAAGTCTTGCTGGGTACATTTGTACTCACGTTTGCCTATTTTATGTTTTTGCAGAGAGACTTCGGTCTCACTAGTAGTTTCACGTGGACTTCGACGTTTAGCTTGATACCTCAGCTACGATCTTGTGCCCTCGGCAGGATCTGATAGATAGTCAGGCTTCTCAGCCTTTTTCATTTATAGATGTCTGTACTCAGACATGATAGCTTCCGCTTGTGCTTTGACTTGTATGCTCTGATTGTTGGGTCATGAGACCCATGTTTGTAATATCTCGCTCCTCGGAGCCTATTGAATAAATTACTTGAGTCGTAGAGTCATGTTGTGATGCCATGTTGTATTTGCACATATCGAGCATATTGTGTGTATGCTATTGAAATGCTTGGTATGTGTGGGGTCTGACCATCTAGTTGTTTATCTTTAGTAGCCTCTCTTACCGGGAAATGTCTCCTAGTGTTTCCACCGAGCCATGGTAGCTTGCTACTGCTCCGGAACACTTAGGCTGGCCGGCATGTGTCCTTCTTCGTTCCTGTGTCTGTTCCTTCGGGGAAATGTCACGCTTTGAGTACCGGAGTCCTGTTAGCCCGCTACAGCCCGGTTTACCGGAGTCCTGCTAGCCCAGTGCTACAGCCCGGACCCACTTGCTGATGACCGACACGTTCGAAGCTGGGTCATGGATGCCTGTCCCTGTAAGTCTGTGCCACTTTGGGTTTACGACTAGCCATGTCAGCCCGGGCTCCTTATCATATGGATGCTAGCGACACTATCATATACGTGTGCCAAAAGACGCAAACGGTCCCGGGCAAAGGTAAGGCGACACCCGTGGGAATACCGTGCGTGAGGCCGCAAAGTGATATGAGGTGTTACATGCTAGATCGATGTGACATTGAGTCGGGGTCCTGACAGCGTTGGTATCAGAGCTTGACTGCCTGTAGGATTACCAAGCCAAACTGGTCGAAGTTGAGTCTAGAAATTCTTTAGCTATATAAGGGAATTGATTGTGGGATGGAACGTAAGGCTCTTTACTACTCCTTATACCTCATGGCCTTCTGATCTGAGTCACCATCTTCTCTTCTACGGGGATTAAGAACTAGGCTATCTTTTCTTTCTATCAGGATCACGTGTTACTAATCCGTAGACTTATAGATTGTTGGACTTAAGCCTCGTTTCAGTTCCTAGTACTTCTGTATGTTAATTATTGATCTCGAAACCTTGATATTGTGCTTCTGAGTGGTTATGCCACCATTTTTGTGAATGTCTCAAGTCTTTTCTGAGCATTTACAACCGTTATGCTGTCCGAGTCATTCCAGGTTTCTAAATAGTCTGATGCATTTGCAAAATCCTTTCCCTCTGGTTTCGATGTGCCTTTGGTCAGATTAATCACACAAATCAGTGAGTTGAGGTACTCTGTTACCTTGACACATATGTTGGAGATATTATTATGACCCTAGGTGTCTTAGGGGGATCATCTAGTGGTCTAGCCATGATCTGTGTTCCCAGTGCGATGATTCTGGCCTTTATTCTCAAAAGCATCCTGTGATGCCATTTAGTTACTAGGTATTCTGTTCCTGGGTTTTTGAACCCGAGATTCACCCTACTTGCTTCATGTTGATAGTTTTGCTCGTTCCTTAGGTTATTAGTAACCTTTGCATTAGTCCTCGATGTTCGTGGTATTCCTTTCTTCCAAATACTATGAACCGCTTATGGCAGATGTTCCTCGCTGATCGAAAGATCACAATCAGAGTGCTCTCGATGGGTTCTCGATCCTACATTGTGACTCTGCCAGTTCTACCTTTCTGCATGGGTTATCCGGAAGAAATATGTTGAACTTGGTTCGACATACTAATCTATGCATCCACAACTCAGAAAATTATATGTTCCTTTGAGTTGTTCTCTTTAGTTGTATTCTGACCCTCGTCTATCAATTGATAGTCAAGAGTATGCGTGCGTTCGTTTATCGATGCCTATTACTCTTGTGGTCCGTCAAGCCATTCTATCGCAGAATGACTAGGAGAAACAAACTCCAGTACCTCATCCATATCTAGGATTGGGTCAAAGTAGTTGTATTCCGCAGATCAAATGCCAATCCAGCTTTTGATTCTGTTCTACCCTGAAGTATTACCGTCTTTATGTCAGGATTTTCATGAGAATTGCACCGGCTCTTGTGAATTCTTGATGTAGTGATACTTCTCGCCATTATTATTCATCCCTCGGTTCCGTGTTGTCGCAACCGGAATGCCGACAAGTGAATCGTGATGTGTGAATTCAATACTCCTAGCAACCTTGTTGCTTGGTAGCTAATGGGCAATAATTTCATTCTTAGTGTGTTGGTTATTGAATCATCATTCTAAGATTGATCGTGCTACCTAGTCCATTCTCCTGGTTCACTCCTCGATCG
>NC_041382.1:768448374-768451301 GCF_002162155.2 Triticum dicoccoides | reverse complement strand
CACCGCCGCCCGTCCTCCGCCGCCCCACTTTGGCCACTGGCGGCCAACTCCACCCGCTCATGCCCTGCCTCCCCCTGCGTCCCGTGCACCCTCCACCGCGCCGCCTAGCCCCGGTGATGCCCCGACGTGGCCTCGCCGGTGCCATCTCCGGCGCCCGGCGCCCCTTTGTGCCTGCTGGCCCTCGCCCGGGTCGGGCACCTCGAGCGCCCCATCGCCCGACCCGCATAGGCCCCTGGGGCCAATGGCAAGTGGGGACCCACCCCTGAATGTTTTAGAATAAAAAAAAAGAATTAAAAAATATATTAAATAAATAATAATTAAAATAATTAAAATATTAATTAGTTAATTAAGTAATTAATTAAGTTAATTAATCCTGATTAGATTAACCTAATCACTAATTAAATTAACTAATGTGTAATTAACCTAAACAGAGAATGACAGGTGGGTCCCACTGGACCCACACGTCAGGTTGACCAGGTCAATGGTCAACGTTGACTGCTGACATCACACTGATGTCATGCTGAATCATTTACTATTCTGGATAATGTTGGGATAAATAATTAATTAAATTCCAGAAATTAATAAAATCTTTAGAAAATCATATCTTTTAATCCGTAACTCGGATTAAAATATTTTCAACATGAAAGTTGCTCAGAACGACAAGACGAATCCGGATACGCAGTCCGTTCGTCCGCCACACACCCCTAACCTATCGAACTCGCAACTTTCCCCCTCCGACTCCTTTGTCCAAAAACACGAAACACCGGGGATATTTTCCCGGATGTTTCCCCCTTAACTGGTACCACCTCATACCACGCTAGGGCACGCCTAGCATCGTTACTTGTCTTGTCATGCATCGATATGCATCTGTTTACATGGTATTCATTGTTTCTTCCCCCTCTTCTCTCCGCTAGACTACGAGACCGACACTGCTGCTGCCCAGTTCGACTACGGAGTTGACGACCCCTCTCTCTTGCCAGAGCAACCAGGCAAGCCCCCCCCTTGATCACCAGATATCGCCTATTCTACTCTATACTGCTTGCATTAGAGTAGTGTAGCATGTTACTGCTTTCTGTTATACCTATCCTGATGCATAGCCTGTCCTTGTTACTACTGTTGTTACCTTTACCTGCAATCCTATATGCTTAGTATAGGATGCTAGTATTTTCATCTGTGGCCCTACATTCTTGTCCGTCTGCTGTGCTATACTATCGGTCCGTGATCACTCGGGAGGTGATCACGGGTATATACTATATACGTTATACATGATACATGTGGTGACCAAAGACGGGTCGGCTGGAGGAGCACCCGCGAGTGGATCTTTGTGGCGGAGCGACAGGGCAGGTTGAGACCGCCTAGGAGAGAGGTGGGCCTGGCCCTGTTCGGCGTTCGCGGATATTTAACACGCATAACGAGATCTTGGTATTTGATCTGAGTTGGCTACGAGCCTATACGCACTAACCATCTACGTGGGAGTAGTTATGGGTATCCCGGCGTCGTGGTATCAGCCGAAGCACTTCAGACGTCAGCGACGGAGCGGCGCGCGCCGGATTGGACTGGAACGCCTGCTAGGCTAGGTCTGCTTCCGGCCGCCCTCGCAACGTGCAGGTGTGCTATGGGCGATGGGCCCAGACCCCTGTGCGCTTAGGTTTAGACCGGCGTGCTGGCCTCTCTGTTTTGCCTAGGTGGGGTTGCGACGTGTTGATCTTCCGAGGCCGGGCATGACCCAGGAAAGCGTGTCCGGCCAAATGGGATCAAGCGTGTTGGGTAAGTTGGTGCACCCCTGCAGGGAAGTTAATCTATTCGAATAGCCGTGATCTTCGGTAACAGGACGACTTGGAGTTATACCTTGACCTTATGACAACTAGAACCGGATACTTAATAAAACACACCCTTCCAAGTTCCACAGACAACCCGGTGATCACTTTTCCACAGGGCGACGAGGGGAGGATCGCCGGGTAGGATTATGCTATGCGATGCTACTGGAGATGCTACTTGGAGATGCTACTTGGAGGACTTCAATCTACTCTCTTCTACATGCTGCAAGACGGAGGCTGCCAGAAGCGTAGTCTTCAATAGGACTAGCTATCCCCCTCTTATTCTGACATTCTGCAGTTCAGTCCACCGATATGGCCTCCTTACACATATACCCATGCATATGTAGTGTAGTTCCTTGCTTGCGAGTACTTTGGATGAGTACTCACGGTTGCTTTCTCCCCCTTTTTCCCCCTTTCTTTTCTTTCTGGTTGTCGCAACCAGATGCTGGAGTCCAGGAGCCAGACGCCACCGTCGACGACGACCCCTACTACACCGAAGGTGCCTACTGCTACGTGCAGCCCGCTGGCGATGACCAGGAGTAGTTAGGAGGATCCCAGGCAGGAGGCTTGCGCCTCTTTCGATCTGTATCCCAGTTTGTGCTAGCCTTCTTAAGGCAAACTTGTTTAACTTATGTCTGTACTCAGATATTGTTGCTTCTGCTGACTCATCTATGATCGAGCACTTGTATTCGAGCCCTCGAGGCCCCTAGCTTGTATTATGATGCTTGTATGACTTATTTTATTTTAGAGTTGTGTTGTGATATCTTCCCGTGAGTCCCTGATCTTGATCGTACACGTTTGCGTGCATGATTAGTGTACGATTGAATCGGGGCCGTCACAAAAAGCAGGCTATGCATCAGAATAGGATCAAACAATAACAGTAGCAAAATCTAATGCAAGCATGAGAGAATGGAATGGGCGATATCAGGATGATCAAAGGGGGGGGGGGCTTGCCTGGTTGCTCTGGCAAGGACGGGTCGTCGGTGATGTAGTCGATCACAATGGCATCGGCATCCATCACGGGGTCTATCGAAGAGAAGAGGAGGGAGAAACAGTAAATACATAGCAAGCAAGAGCATATAACAGGATAACACGCAGAGCTAGACGTGT
>NC_041382.1:768438301-768447744 GCF_002162155.2 Triticum dicoccoides | reverse complement strand
TGAGTCCCTGATCTTGATCGTACACGTTTGCGTGCATGATTAGTGTACGATTGAATCGGGGCCGTCACAAAAAGCAGGCTATGCATCAGAATAGGATCAAACAATAACAGTAGCAAAATCTAATGCAAGCATGAGAGAATGGAATGGGCGATATCAGGATGATCAAAGGGGGGGGGGGGCTTGCCTGGTTGCTCTGGCAAGGACGGGTCGTCGGTGATGTAGTCGATCACAATGGCATCGGCATCCATCACGGGGTCTATCGAAGAGAAGAGGAGGGAGAAACAGTAAATACATAGCAAGCAAGAGCATATAACAGGATAACACGCAGAGCTAGACGTGTTCTAACGCGGTGCTACACGCTACCGACGAAGGGGGGGTTGTTGGGGATCGTTGCAGAAATTAAAATTTTCTACGCATCACCAAGATCAATCTATGGAGTCATCTAGCAACGAGAGAGAGAGGAGTGCATCTACATACCCTTGTAGATCGCTAGCGGAAGCGTTCAAGAGAACAGGGTTGATGGAGTCGTACTCGTCGTGATCCAAATCACCGATGATCCTAGCGCCGAACGGATGGCACCTCCACATTCAACACACGTATAGAGCGTGACGTCTCCCACGCCTTGATCCAGCAAGGAGGAGGGATAGGTTGAGGAAGAGGGCTCCAATAGCAGCACGACGGCATGGTGGTGATGGAGTGGCAGTACTCCGACAGGGCTTCGCCAAGCTCTTGCGGAGGAGGAGAAGTGTTGGTGAGGGGAGGGGCTGCGCCTTGGATGTCGTGTGCAGCCCTCCCCTCGCCCCTCTATTTATAGGGGAAGGGGGAAGGGGGCCGGCCCCCTCTAGATGAGATCTAGAGGGGGGGGGGCAAGGGGAGGGGGCTTGCCCCCCAAGCAAGGGGGCGCCCCCTCTAGGGTTCCCCCCCAACCCTAGGCGCATGGGCCCAAGGGGGGGGATGCGCCCAGCCCTCCAAGGGCTGGTTCCCTTTCCTATACGGCCCATGAGGCCCTCCGAGAGAGGTGGCCCCTCCCGGTGGACCCCTGGAACCCCTCAAGTGGCCCCAGTACAATACCGATATGCCCCCGAACCTTTCCGGTGACCGTATGACAACTTCCCATATATAAATCTTCACCTCCGGACTATTCCGGAACTCCTCGTGACGTCCAGGATCTCATCTGGGAATCCGAACAGCATTCGGTAATCACATAGAAGTCTTCCTAATAACCCTAGCGTCATCGAACCTTAAGTGTGTAGACCCTACGGGTTCGGGAATCACGCAGACATGACCGAGACAGCTCTCCGAACAATAACCAACAGCGGGATCTAGATACCCATGTTGTCTCCCACATGTTCCACGATGATCTCATCGAATGAACCATGATGTCGAGAATTCAAGTAATCCCGTATACAATTCCCTTTGTCAATCGGTACGTTACTTGCCCGAGATTCGATCATCGGTATCCCAATACCTCGTTCAATATCGTTACCGGCAAGTCACTTTACTCGTACTGTAATGCATGATCCCGTGATCAACCACTTGGTCACATTGAGGTCATTATGATGATGCATTACCGAGTGGGCCTAGAGATACCTCTCCGTCATACGGAGTGACAAATCCCAGTCTCAATTCGTGCCAACCCAACAGACACTTTCGGAGATACCTGTAGTGCACCTTTATAGCCACCCAGTTACGTTGTGACGTTTGGCACACCCAAAGCACTCCTACGGTATCCGGGAGTTGCACAATCTCATGGTCTAAGGAAATGATACTTGACATTAGAAAAGCTCTAGCAGGCGAACTAAATGATCTTGTGCTATGCTTAGTATTGGGTCTTGTCCATCGCATCATTCTCCTAATGATGTGATCCCGTTATCAACGACATCCAATGTCCATAGTCAGGAAACCATGACCATCTGTTGATCAACGAGCTAGTCAACTAGAGGCTCACTAGGGACATGTTGTGGTCTATGTATTCACACATGTATTACGATTTCCAGATAACACAATTATAGCATGAACAATAGACAATTATCATGAACGAGGAAATATAATAATAATCATTTTATTATTGCCTCTAGGGCATATTTCCAACAATCTCCCACTTGCACTAGAGTCAGTAATCTAGTTACATTGTGATGAATCAAACACCCATAGAGTTCTGGTGTTGATCATGTTTTGCCCGTGGAAGAGGTTTAGTCAACGGATCTGCGACATTCAGATCTGTATGCACTTTACAAATATCTATGTCTCCATCTTGAACATTTTCACGAATGGAGTTGAAGCGACGCTTGATGTGTCTGTTCTTCTTGTGAAACCTGGGCTCCTTGACAAGGGAAATAGCTCCAGTGTTATTACAGAAGAGAGTCATCGGGCCCGGCGCATTGGGAACAACTCCTAGGTCGGTAATGAACTCCTTCATCCAAATTGCTTCATGCGCTACCTCCGAGGCTGTCATGTACTCCGCTTCACATGTAGATCCCGCCACGATGCTTTGCTTACAATTGCACCAGCTTACTGCCCCACCATTCAAAATATACACGTATCCGGTTTGTGACTTGGAGTCATCCAGATCTGTGTCGAAGCTAGCATTGACGTAACCCCTTACGACGAGCTTTTCGTCACCTCCATAAACGAGAAACATATCCTTAGTCCTTTTCAGGTACTTCAGGATATTCTTGACCGCTGTCCAGTGCTCCATGCCGGGATTACTTTGGTACCTTCCTACCAAACTTACGGCAAGGTTTACATCAGGTATGGTACACAACATGGCATACATAATAGACCCTATGGCTGAGGCATAGGGGATGACACTCATCTTTTCTCTATCTTCTGCCGTGGTCGTGTTGGAAATATGCCCTAGAGGCAATAATAAATTAGTTTATATTTCCTTGTTCATGATAATCGTTTATTATCCATGCTAGAATTGTATTGATAGGAAACTCAGATACATGTGTGGATACATAGACAACCACTAGTAGAAAACAGGGCTTTGGTCCAGGCCGGGTCAGCCCATTAGTCCCGGTTCAGTCCAGAACCGGGACCAATGTGGGCATTGGTCCCGGTTCGTGAGCCCAGGGGCCGGCCGGGCCACGTGGGCCATTGGTCCCGGTTCATCTGGACCTTTTGGTCCCGGTTGGTGGGATGAACCGGGACCAATGGGCCTCGCTCCTGGCCCACCACCATTGGTCCCGGTTGGTGGCTTGAACCGGGACCAAAGGCCCCCCTTTAGTCCCGGCTCATGTCACCAACCGGGACGATTGAGGTGCCTATATATACCCCTCGCTCGCGAGCAGAGCACCCCAGTGCTCTTTTTTTCTCTGGCCGAGGGGGAGAGGGCTTGGTGGTGCTCTAGCTCACCTCCTATGCACACAAGGTGTTCAATGGAATGCCCGAGCCACACTACCTAAGCTTTCTCCTCTCCAAGCTTGACCTCCAAGCTCCATTTTCCATAATATTTGTCTAGGTTTAGCGGTCCGTCATGCCCCGTCCCCGTCTTCACCGCCGCCGATCACCCGCGCCGAGCTCATCGCCGGCACCACCGTGGTGAGCCTCTTGTTTTATCTTCTTTCTGAAAGGAAAAATATTCTTACTTGTATGTTTACATAGATACTTGTATTATTTTCTTAATTTTATTATTGCATCTTATATAATGCGATGGTTTTGGTATCCGCCCCCGTCGGTCCTCGTCCTATCTATGATTCGGATGTGGTATATATATTATCTTTATAACTATTGGCTCATTTATTGTTTATGAAAATTATGCCGACCAACGTGACATAGATTTTATTTATGTAGGATGTATGTGAATCGGAAATGCCAACCGACCCTATTGTCGAGAGGTTAAATTTAGTTGAAGAAGAAACAATTTGTTGAAGGAAAAAATAAAAAAAATTGAGGAGGAGAAGATGATATTGGAGTTGCATGTTGCGGATGCCGTCGATGATCACAAGATCAAGATGGATGCAATGTGCTTGGAGATTAGAAAGATTAGAAAATATGCCATTCATACTGAGGCTTGGTATCATTATGCCGTTGGATCAATTGTTACCTTGGTTGCGATTATGATCGCATTTGTTTTCGCATTGAAATGTTTTACATAGTTTCAATGTATGGTTTAATTAATTAGATGCTCTAGAGAGCTATATGTTGTTAGATGAGAACTATGTATGCACTTTGGTTTTAATGTGATGATGAACTTCTATTAATCTGGACACTTAATTATATATAATGCACGCAGATGAACCGGCAATGGATGTACGGTGACAGACACACCCGCGAGTACATTAAGGGCATGCATGAGTTTCTCGATGCGGCTGAGGCAAACAAGCAGAATGGTTTTATGTGTTGTCCATGCACTGAATGTGGGAATACGAGGTCTTACTCTAACCGGAAAATCCTTCACTCCCACATGCTTTACAAGGGTTTCATGCCACACTATAATGTTTGGATGAGGCACGGAGAAATAGGGGTTATGATGGAAGACGGCGAAGAAGAAGAGTACGATGACAACTATGTGCCCCCTGAATACGGTGATGCTGCAACGGGGGGAGCTGGTGAAGATCAAGAGGAACTAGACAATGTGCCCAATGATGCTGCAACAGGTGAAGCTGCTGAAGATCAAGAGGAACCAGACGATGTGCCCGATGATGATGATCTCCGCCGGGTCATTGTCGATGCAAGGACGCAATGAGAAAGTCAAAAGGAGAAGCTGAAGTTCGATCGCATGTTAGAGGATCACAAAAAAGGGTTATACCCCAATTGCGAAGATTGCAACACAAAGCTCGGTACCGTACTGGAATTGCTGCAGTGGAAGGCAGAGAATGCTGTGGCTGACAAAGGATTTGAGAAGCTACTGAAAATATTGAAGAAGAAGCTTCCAAAGGATAACGAATTGCCCGACAGTACATACACAGCAAAGAGGGTCGTATGCCCTCTAGGATTGGAGGTGGAGAAGATACATGCATGCCCTAATGACTGCATCCTCTACCACGGTGCATACAAGGATCTGAACGCATGCCCGGTATGCGGTGCATTGCGGTATAAGATCAGATGAGATGACCCTGGTGATGTTGACGGCGAGCCCCCCAGGAAGAGGGTTCCTGCGAAGGTGATGTGGTATGCTCCTATAATACCACGGTTGAAACGTCTGTTCAGAAACAAAGAGCATGCCAAGTTGATGCGATGGCACAGTGAGAACCGAAAGAAAGATGGGAAGTTGAGAGCACCCGCTGACGGGTCGCAGTGGAGAAAAATCGAGAGAAAGTACTGGGATGAGTTTGCAAAGGACCCAAGGAATGTATGGTTTGCTTTAAGCACGGATGGCATTAATCCTTTCGAGGAGTAGAGCAGCAATCATAACACCTGGCCCGTGACTCTATGTATGTATAACCTTCCTCCTTGGATGTGCATGAAGCGGAAGTTCATTATGATGCCAGTTCTCATCCAAGGCCCTAAGCAACCCGGCAACGAAATTGATGTGTACCTAAGGCCATTAGTTGAAGAACTTTTACAGCTGTGGAATGGAAACGGTGCACGTACGTGGGATGAGCACAGACAGGAAGAATTTAACCTTAAGGCGTTGTTGTTCGTGACCATCAACGATTGGCCCGCTCTCAGTAACCTTTCAGGACAGACAAACAAAGGATACCACGCATGCACGCACTGTTTAGATGACACTGAAAGTATATACGTGGACAAATGCAAGAAGAATGTGTATCTGGGCCATCGTCGATTTCTTCCGACCAACCATCAATGTCGAAAGAAAGGCAAGCATTTCAAAGGCGAGGCATATCACCGGAAGAAGCCCGCCATGCGCACCGGTGATCACGTGCTTGCTATGGTCAATGATTTACACTATGCAATCTTTGGAAAGGGTCCCGGTGGACTAGCTGTTCCGAATGACGCTGAGGGATACGCACCCATGTGGAAGAAGAAATCTATATTTTGGGACCTACCCTACTGGAAAGACCTAGAGGTCCGCTCCTCAATCGACATGATGCACGTGACGAAGAACCTTTGCGTGAACCTGCTAGGCTTCTTGGGCGTGTATGGGAAGACAAAAGATACACCTGAGGCACGGGAGGACCTGCAACATTTGCACGAAAAAGACGGCATGCCTCCGAAGTAGTATAAAGGTCCTGCCAGCTACGCTCTTACGAAAGAAGAGAAAGAAATCTTCTTTGAATGCCTGCTCAGTATGAAGGTCACGACTGGCTTCTCGTTGAATATAAAGGGAATAATAAATATGCCAGAGAAAAATTTTCAGAACCTAAAGTCTCATGACTGCCACATGATTATGACGCAACTGCTTCCGGTTGCATTGAGGGGGCTTCTATCGGAAAATGTCCGATTAGCCATTGTGAAGCTATGTGCATTCCTCAATTCAATCTCTCAGAAGGTGATCGATCCAGAAATCGTACCAAGGCTAAGGAGTGATGTGGCGCAATGTCTTGTCAGTTTCGAGCTGGTGTTCCCACCATCCTTCTTCAATATCATGACGCACGTCCTAGTTCATCTAGTCGACGAGATTGTCATCCTGGGGCCCGTATTTCTACACAATATGTTCCCCTTTGAGAGGTTCATGGGAGTCCTAAAGAAATATGTCCGTAACCGCGCTAGGCCAGAAGGAAGCATCTCCATGGGCCATCAAACAGAGGATGTTATCGGGTTTTGTGTTGACTTCATTCCTGGCCTTAAGAAGATAGGTCTCCCTAAATCACGGTATGAGGGGAGACTGACTGGAAAAGGCACTCTTGGAAGAGACTCAATAATATGTAGGGACGGATATTCTTGGTCTCAAGAAAACTACACAGTTCTATAGAACTCTACCTTGGTGACCCCGTATGTCGATGAACACAAGAACAGTGTGCGCTCCAAACACCCGGAGCAGTGCGACGACTGGATTACATGTGAACACATCAGGACTTTCAGCAGTTGGTTGGAAACACGTCTCAGAGGTGACAACACTGTTTGTGATGAGTTGTACTTGTTGTCCAGGGGACCATCTTTGACTGTATTGACTTACAAAGGATACGAAATAAATGGGAATACATTTTACACGATCGCCCAAGATCAAAAGAGCACCAACCAAAACAGCGGTGTCCACTTTGATGCAGCAACCGAGAGCGGAAGGACACATATTATGGTTACATAGTGGACATATGGGAACTTGACTACGGACCTGATTTTAAGGTCCCTTTGTTTAAGTGCAAATGGGTCAATCTGTTAGGCGGTGGGGTACAGGTAGACCCACAGTACAGAATGACAACAGTGGATCTGAAAAATCTTGGGTACACTGACGAACCGTTCGTCCTAGGCAATGATGTGGCACAGGTTACCTATGTGAAGGACATGTCTACCAAACCGAGAAAAAGAAAAGATAAGGAAGCGAATACATCATACGACGAGCCAAAGCGCCACATAGTTCTTTCAGGAAAAAGGGACATCCTGGGAGTGGACGGCAAGACAGACATGTCTGAAGATTATGAAAAGTTTCATGAAATTCCTCCCTTCAATGTCAAGGCTGACCCAAGCATCCTGATAAACAATGAAGATTATCCATGGTTACGACGCAATAAGCAAATGACACAAGCGAAGAAAAAGTGAAGACTTTCTCCCGCAACTATTATGATGATACCATGCCAACTTTGTAACACACGAACATGCTACCATTGTCCGTTTTGTACATGCACATGCTATGTGGGTGAAATTATGATACCATGCCAACTTTCAACTTTTTCAGAGTTCATTTGAAATGCTTTCATGTCTTATGGTTCGGCCCTCGTAATACCATGACCATTAGTCCCTGGCCCATGCCAACTTTCAACTTTCAACTTTCTAAAACTAATGGCACTAACAGAAAGTTTATAATTTTGCTCCTCGCCCCTGACCCATGACCATTAGTCCCGGTTTGTGCCACAAACCGGGACTAAAGGGTTGGTCCTCGTTGCGGGCAGAGTTTAGTCCCACCTCGCCAACCGAAGGGGGCTCACACCGGTTTATAAGCCCTTCCCTCTCTGCCTTGTTGAGCTCCTCTCAAAGTGAAAATAGATGCCCTAATAGAGAAAAGTTTAACCTAAATTCATAGTGAATTTCTCTGAAATTCATAGAAATTTACTAGGAATTTAGGTTGAATTTTCTCTATAAGTGCATCTATTCTCATTTTTTTAGTAAGTTAATCACAAACTTGTGATTCAAACAATTTTCAAAGAATTCAAATTTGAAAACTAATGGCACTAACAGAAAGTTTATAATTTTTCTAAAACTAATGGCACTAACAGAAAGTTTATAATTTTGCTAACCTAAAAGCAAACAGAATTAAATATTAAAGCAAAAAACAAAAGAAAATAAATAATGCAAAAAACAAATCAAAAAACAGGAAAACACTATTTTTATAGTAAAGTTAATCACAAAATAAAATAAATAAAGCAACAAAGAAAACTAAAAAACTAAAAAAGTGTTTTCAAATTTGAAAACTAATGGCACTAACAGAAAGTTTATAATTTTTCTAAAACTAAATGCAAAAAGAATAAAAAATAAAGCAAAAAACAAAAGAAAATAAATAATGCAGAAAACAAAAAAAAACTGGAAAAAATAGCAACAATAAGTATTTTGTTGTAAGTAGAAACAAAATAAAATAAATAAAGCAACAAAGAAAACAAAAAAACAAAAAAATTGTTTTCAAATTTGAAAACTAATGGCATTAACAAAAAGTTTATAATTTTTCTAAAACTAAAAGCATAAAGAATTAAAAAATAAAGCAAAAAACAAAAGAAAATAAATAAAGCAACAAAAAAATGCCACCTACCGGGCCCCCACGGCCTGAATACGACTAGAAACCCATCCAAGGGCCAGGATTCAGGCCCGCAGGAGGCCCAATAGGCCCACAAGCATAACAGTGACAATTAGGCCCGTAAGCCTGCAATGGAGAGGAGCTCGAGAGGGGTGCGACAGTGGGGCTTATAAACCACTGCGCACCCCTCTCAACTAGCGAGGTGGGACTAAACTTTCGATGCAGCAACCGCACAAGGCCTTTGGTCCCAGTTGGTGGCACCAACCGGGACTAAAGGGGGGCATTGGTCAGCCTTTGGTCCCGGTTGGTGGCACCAACCGGGACTAAAGGGGGGCATTGGTCACGATTGGTGCCACGAACCGTGACCAATGCCTTAGCTATATAAGCAACACTTGGGAAATTTTCACCATTTCCCTCGCCAGTTGCCCCGACGCCGCCAGGCTGCCCCAACGCCGTCCGCCGCCCCTGCCGTCGCCCGTGCCTCGCCGTCGCGTCTCCGTCGCCGTCGCCGAGCCCGCGCGCCCCTGCCCTCGCCCCTGAGCGGGCCTCCATCGTCCCCGAGCCTAGCTTCTTCCTCGTCGCCGACGCCACCTCGCGGTGAGCGCCGCCCCGTTCCCCTGCTCCTCCCCCTGTACTGGCTGCCGTCGCCGCC
>NC_041382.1:768436241-768437756 GCF_002162155.2 Triticum dicoccoides | reverse complement strand
GCCCCTGCCCTTCGCTGCCGCCGCACGCTGCCCCGCCGCGCGCCGCCCCTACCCTTCGCTACCGCCGCGCGCCGCCCCTGCCCTGCCATGCCGCCGCCCCTGCCCTTCATTTTTTATATATGTGTATGTACATATGTGGCTATGTGTATGTATATGTTCATAGAAAATTTTGTATAATGTATATGTGTATGTATAATGTATATGTGTATGTATATGTGTATGTATAATGTTCATATACAATGTATAATGTATATGTGTATGTTAGTTTAATTTTTTTGTTCATAGATTTTTTTTTCATATATATATAGAAAGTTTTTTGTTCATAGAAAGTTTTTTGTTCATATATAGAAAGTTAGAAGAAAATTTAGAATATGCTAAAATTTATAAGAAAAAGAAGGATAGGAAAGAAGAAAATAAGAAGAGGAAAGAAAGAAGAAGAGGAGAGGAAAAGAAGAGGAGAAATAAATAAGAAGAAGAAAAAAGAAGGAAAAGAATATTCTATTTTCTCTTCTTCTCCACTATTCCTTTCTTTTTCTCCTCTTTTTTTTCTTTTTTTTCTTCGATCTTCTCCTCTAGCTATTCCTTTCTTCGAGGGTTCTATAGGGTCGAGGGATCGAGGGTCGAGGGTTCCAGGGTCGTCTAGGGGTCGAGGGTTCCAGGGTCGTCGAGGGTTCGAGGGGTCGAGGATCGCCGAGGGGTCGAGAGAGGTTTCCTAGTGTCAAAGTATTGAAGAAATCCATGGCTTCATCATTAGCCGGAAGTAACCAGGGCATGACGAAGTCCTCCAAAGTTATTTTGGAATGGTGTCTCGGATAGGATAATTTGCCTTTTTGTATGAATTTCAGCAAAGGCCTTCAAAATAACGATATTTGGAAGGTTCTTGCTGAACTTTGTACCAAAAAGCGAATTATCTTATCTGGGACTCCGTTCCAAAATAACTTTGGAGAGCTTCGTACCATCATGCACCTGTTACTTTCGCCTAATGATGAAGACATGGTTTTGTTGAATCCTTTGACACTAGGCAACCTCCCGACCCCTCGGCGATCCTCTCGAACATGAGAGGAAGAAGAGGATAAAAAAAGAATAGGAAGAAGAAAAAAACAGAGGAGAAGAAAGAATAGAGGAGTTCTTCTCCTCTATTCTTTCTTCTCCTCTTTTTTTTCTTCTTCTTCCTCTTTTTTTTATCGGGAACGAGGGTCGTCGAGGGTCGCCGAGCGGTAGAGGAGAAACCCTAAATAGAAAGTATCGTCGGTGTGAGATACATGTACCGTCGGTGTCGGACACTACATCCACGTCCCACAAGTGGCGCGAGCTTCGACGCCCACGTCACTTGTGGGACGTGGATGTAGTGTCCGACACCGACGGCCACATGTATCTCACATCGACGATACTTTCTATTTAGGGTTTCCCTCGTTCCCGATAAAATAAAAAGGAAGAAGAAAAAAAAGAGAAGAAGAGAAGAAGAAGAAAAAAAGAGGAGAAGTTCTTCTCCTCTTTTTTTCTTCTTCTTCTCTT
>NC_041382.1:768403800-768436005 GCF_002162155.2 Triticum dicoccoides | reverse complement strand
CTTCCTTTTTATTTTATCGGAAATGAGGGTCGTCGAGGGTCAGGGTCGTCGAACGGTAGAGGAAACCCTAAATAGAAAGTATAGTCGGTGTGAGATACATGTGGCCGTCGGTGTCGGACACTACATCCACGTCCCACAAGTTGCGCGGGCTTCGACGCCCACGTCACTTGTGGGATGTGGATGTAGTGTCCGACACCGACGGCCACATGTATCTCACACCCACGATACTTGCTATTTAGGGTTTCCTCTATCGCTCGGTGACCCTCGACGACCCTCGAAGAGGAAGAAGAAGAAAAAAAGAGGAGAATAAAGAATAGAGGAGTATCTTACTCCTCTATTCTTTATTCTCCTCTTTTTTTCTTCTTCCTCTTCTTTTTTTATCCTTGAAGCGTTGTCGAGGCCACCCCAAACCCTAGAGAAGCAGCATCGAGGCCACCCCAAACCCTAGAGAAGCAGCATCGAGGCCACTAATTAATATTAGTTCTACGTTTTTGCCACTAATATATCCATCTGTCATGTTTGAATAATAATTGCCATGTTGTCAATATTTGTAGAAACTATGGACACTGCCCGAGAAGAAGTACAAGAAGAGTTGTTGGGGGACATAATCGCACGAGGAAGTGATGCCGTCTGCTTGTTGTTTCTCAACGACACCGATAGTCTGGAAGCAGCTGGCTATGATTATGATGGCTCCGGTGACCTAATGCCGGTGCAAGAAGGAGACCGTGAGGACGGCTCCGGTGACCCAATGCCGGTGCAAGAAGGAGACCGTGATGACGCCTCCGGTGATCGAACCGAGTCCAGCTAGGTATATATATTAGTTAAGCTTCTGCTGACTAGCTAATTGATGCATTCATTGTTTTGGTATGTACACATATTAATTAAGTCTTTGTTCTTTTTTCTAGCCCTCCGGATCGAGCACAACTTCGGTAAAGAGACGAGGCCTGAAGAAAAAGTTGAGCTCGGATGAAAAGTTTGAGATCATAGCAATCGCGCCCGACGGCCAACCGATTGAACCCCTCCGGACAAAGAGCGTATTTGTTGCTTAGTGCGGAGTTTTTGTTAGGGACAAGATCCCGATCAGCATCCAACAATGGTTTAAGCCGGCTACAGAAGACCCTGAGGTGTCTTATGTCAATGATATGCAGAAAAATGATCTTTGGACTGAGCTGAAGTCAAATTTCACCCTACCGCCAGAGGATAATCTAGAGAAGCCAGTTAAAGAGCAATTAATCAAGTCTTTTGCTCTTAAGAGGATGGCAGAACTATTCAGGAGGTGGAAGAAAGAGCTGAATAAGTTTGTCGAAAATAATGAGACACCAGAATTCAAGGGCAGATATGAGAAGATCAGAGATCACTGGCCCGCATTTGTGGCCCACAAGACATCGGAAAAGAGTAAGAAGATGTCGGCGACAAACAAGCAAAATGCTGCGAAGAAGAAGCATCACCATCGCACGGGGTCAGGTGGCTACCTTGTAGCCTGGCCTAAGTGGGCCAAGACTGAGAATGATCTGGTTGATAAAGGGATCGAACCAGAGACAATTAACTGGCCAGACCGTTGCCGGACTTGGTTCTTCGGGGCTGGCGGAACCTTGGACCCTGTAATAGGGAAGTGCATTTGGACGAACGATCAAATGGACATACCAGTCAGGAAGCTTCATCACTATATCAAAGCAGCGCAGCAAGGGAAGTTCTTTCCAGACAGAGAGAACGACAAGCTCAAAATGGCCCTCGGGAATCCTGAGCACCCTAGACGGACACGAGGCACGCCAGGCTCCATTCCGTGGAAGGTTGGGTTTCCGGACGCAGGCGGTTACAAATCCCATGAGAGGAGGAAAAAAGTGCAGCAAACCCAAATGCAGGCGCTGCAAGCAAGGGTACAAGCGGTAGAGGAACGAGAAGCAAATCGTAGCAAACGTACTGCCGAAGCTTCCCCCGAAGCTACCCCGCCATCTCAGCGGAGAAGCAGCGTGGCTTCCACCGAGCTGCTTCAATCGGAGCATGCCTTGACGGCTCCTACCAGCTATCCCGTGGATGCTATCACGGAGTCTCAAAATTGCCACCTTATGACGCAATGGATGAATTTGAAGGTCAAGGCGGCTGTTGGCTCTGTTTATCCTACTGAACCAGGCGCAACTTTTCACTGCCGGCCGATTCCAGAAGGATATGCTAGGGTGATGGTGGATGAAATAACGGAGGGATTTGAGGACCTCCAGCTTGACCACCCTACCGGTGAAGGGGAGACTAGGCTGGGGTCTGCTCTGAAGACTCCATGCCTATGGCGGAAAGGAGCTCATCAACCTTCCGAACTGGACGCCTCCGCCTCCTCCTCCTCCTCCGGCAATTCAGGGCACTCCGCCTCCTCCACCGCCTCCTCCTCCGGCGAGTGACAATCAGGGCACTTGACCGGCTCCTTCTCCAGCGTGTGGCGGCACTCCGCCTCCTTCTCCGCCCGCGCCGACGCGCCCGAGCAGCCAGCCTCCTCCTTCTCCGCCTTGTCAGCAAGGGCGGAAGAGACCTGCCGCCGCTCCGGCTGCTCTGGCGCATCGTAGTCCTTCTCCTCCGCCTCGTAAGCAAGTAAAGAAGACAACCGCTCTGTATGCTCGGCCGACGTCTAGCAGTACAGCCAGAGGCGGGAGGACATACAGATTCGGTCCTTCTCTGAAGACTCCAGAGAAGTTACCATACGAGAGGACCCCGAAGGAGAATGCCGAGATCGCACGAACCGAAGTGGATGACTGGTTTCAAGGGTTGAAAGCAAAGAGACATCCACTTCCAGAGGAGAAGGTAGATCCCGTGAAAGCGAAGCGCACTCTGGCTGCCCTGACAAAACCACCCAAGTCTCCGCTGAAAGGAAACTATGAGCGCATTATCTGAAAGGAATTTGCCGAAGCGGAGCGGTCGGGAAGTACTGTTAGTGATCAAAGGCTGAAAGAACGATGAGCTGGGAAACAAATTGCCCAGCTCGGCGAACAAGCGAAGCAATCGTGCCCCCCGCTCAAGGTGCCTATCCACAACGTCGCTAATGATCCGAGGATGGTGCCCGGTTATAGCAATCTTGCAGATTACCTGCCCGACGATGTACATTATGAACCCATGGAGGTGCAGATACAAAGATACGAGTACGGGAAGCCTCTCGTCAAAGATGAAAGATCTCTATCAACGATGATGCGAAGATTGCATGATTGGTACTTGAAAATCTGCAGAGACTCTGGGGGGAGGAGTACTTTGTATGTGAAAGTTAAAAAGGAGCATGACCTCATTGGAATTGAACTGTTGCCTGTTCCATTTGAGGAGTTCTATCAGTTTTTCAATCAATTGGCCCTCGATAAAACAACGGTCGCCTGCTACTGTCTGTAAGTAGTACTACTTCTGTCATTAAGTCTCTCTATATAGCTCAGCTCTTTCATTGCATGTATTTATAATCATCCTCGCTATATTATGCAGATTGAAGATCGCCGAATTGAAGAAAAGACAAGTCGGTGATATTGGGTTCATTAACACATATCTCATAGATGCAACTCAGGTTAAATTTCATGCCGCAGCTACCGAGGCCAACTTGCTACGATCGTTGGTAATAAATGAAAACAAAGATATAATACTCTTTCCTTACAACTTCAAGTGAGTGTTACTGTCTTGTGCGTATTCGGTTTCCCTTATATATTAGTCAAGGTTATAGTAATGTAATTGATGAGTTATGCATGCGTGTGCAGTTTCCACTATATTCTCCTAGAGATTAAGCTTGAGCAGGGACTAGTAACCGTCTTAGACTCAAGATGAAAAGATCCCCAGGACTATGCAGACATGACTCAAATACTCGAGAAGTAAGTTAAATCGATCATTATCCACCATATCAGCAAGTTTGTTCATTTCCTGATATATCAAGTAATTTTTTTCTTTGTCCGGCAGGGTTTGGAGAAAATTCACTAGAAAAGCTCCGGGATTGCCGAAGGAGCTGCAATTTAGACACCCGAAAGTAAGTACTATAGTAGCATGTTCCGCGCATCTACTAGTCATTCAAGCGCTAGTTTCATCAATACCATTTGGCATTCTTGCTTATCAGTTTGATTGACCTCTATTTCTTGTAAAGTGGTTGTGGCAGGAACAAGGGAATGATTTCTGTGGATACTACGTTTGCGAGTCCATCCACCACACGACCTGTGAGCGGGCCTACACTGACGAACAATATGAAGTACATAAATAACAACATTCACAATTTTATTTTATTACCATCATTTGTGTTGAGTTTCATTCATTCATATATATATGTATTGACCCCCTTCTTTAAATTAGATGTTTCGGAAGCGGGATGAACTCCTAGCACCAGCTCGCATGCGAGCAATTCAAGAGGAATTGGCGGCGTTCTTTCTTGACCACGTGATCCCTGAAGACGGAGAATACTATGTGGACCCTGGGTCCGTATGATTATATTTGTGAGAGATAATTATTGTATATATGTAGCCGGTAGTGTCGGATAGATATACGAGAACTTGTTGTTCGACCAATCTCTCGGAGAAGGAGAGGTGGTCGATATCACTTCTCTCTGTATGCATATATGTTCATGACGATCTTCTGTTTCCTTCATTTGCTTACTAGCTAGCTAGCGTGTCTAGTCCTCTCTATACGTATGTATAGTACATAGCGTCGACCAAGCACGAACATAAGAGAGGACACTTCTCTCTATTAATTATAGCTAGCTAACACAATATATGAAACACCTAAATTAACCCCCCAAAACCCCCAACCCCCCCCCCCTTTCAAAAAAAACAAAAACCCCAACCACAGAAATGCTGACGCGTGGATGCCTATTGGTCCCGGTTGGTGCCACCAACCGGGACCAAAGGGTCTCCTGCCTGGGCTCCGCGCACAGGACACGTGGAGGCCCATCTGTCCCGGTTCTGGATTGAACCGGGACTAAAGGGACAGGGCATTAGTACCGACCCTTTAGTCCCGGTTCAAGAACCGGGACAAAAGGCCCTTACGAACCGGGACAACATGCCCTTTTTCTACCAGTGAACACCATGTCCCTGGTAAGCCTCTAGTTGACTAGCTCGTTGATCAATAGATGGTTACGGTTTCCTGACCATGGACATTGGATGTCGTTGATAACGGGATCACATCATTAGGAGAATGATGTGATGGACAAGACCCAATCCTAAGCCTAGCACAAGATTGTGTAGTTCGTATGCTAAAGCTTTTCTAATGTCAAGTATCATTTCCTTAAACCATGAGATTGTGCAACTCCCGGATACCGTAGGAATGCTTTGGGTGTACCAAACATCACAACGTAACTGGGTGGCTATAAAGGTGCACTGCGGGTATCTCCAAAAGTGTATGTCGGGTTGGCACGAATCGAGACTGGGATTTGTCACTCCGTGTAACGGAGAGGTATCTCTGGGCCCACTCGGTAGGACATCATCATAATGTGCACAATGTGACCAAGGAGTTGATCACGGGATGATGTGTTACGGAACGAGTAAAGATACTTGCCGGTAACGAGATTGAACGAGGTATCGGGATACCGACGATCGAATCTCGGGCAAGTATCGTACCGATGGACAAAGGGAATTGAATACGGGATTGATTGAATCCTCGACATCGTGGTTCATCCGATGAGATCATCGTGGAGCATGTGGGAGCCAACATGGGTATCCAGATCCCGCTGTTGGTTATTGACCGGAGAGATGTCTCGGTCATGTCTACATGTCTCCCACCCGTAGGGTCTACACACTCAAGGTTCGGTGACGCTAGGGTTGTAGAGATATTAGTATGCGGTAACCCGAAAGTTTTTCGGAGTCCCGGATGAGATCCCGGACGTCAAGAGGAGTTCCGGAATGGTCCGTAGGTGAAGATTTATATATAGGAAGTCCAGTTTCGGCCATCGGGAAAGTTTCGGGGGTAATCGATATTGTACCGGGACCACCGGAAGGGTCCCGAGGGTCCATCGGGTGGGACCACCTATCCCGGAGGGCCCCATGGGCTGAAGTGGAAGGGGAACCAGCCCCTGGTGGGCTGGTGCGCCCCCCATGGGCCTCCCCTGTGCCTAGGGTTGGAAACCCTAGGGGTGGGGGGCGCCCCACCTGACTTGGGGGCAAGCCCCCCCTTGGTCGCCGCCCCCCTTGGAGATTGGATCTCCTAGGGCCGGTGCCCCCCTAGGGGTCCTATATATAATGGGGGGGGGGAGGGAGGGCAGCCACACCTGAAGCCCTGGTGCCTCCCTCCCTCCCGTGACACCTCTTCCTCCCCGTTTGTGCTTGGCAAAGCCCTGCCGGGATCCCGCTACTTCCACCACCATGCCGTCGTGCTGCTGGATCTCCATCAACCTCTCCTCTCCCCTTGCTGGATCAAGAAGGAG
Source organism: Triticum dicoccoides (assembly GCF_002162155.2). NCBI lineage: Eukaryota > Viridiplantae > Streptophyta > Magnoliopsida > Poales > Poaceae > Triticum > Triticum dicoccoides. The sequence goes on along the minus strand of NC_041382.1, from coordinate 768,429,650 downwards.
GAGATGTCTCTCCGTTCCGTACGTGTGTTGAACGCGGAGGTGCCGTCCGTTCGGCGCTAGGATCATCGGTGATTGGGAGCACGACGAGTACGACTCCATCAACCCCGTTCTCTTGAACGCTTCCGCTTAGCGATCTTCAAGGGTATGAAGATGCACTCCCTCTCTCTCGTTGCTAGTATCTCCTAGATTGATTTTGGTGACACGTAGAATTTTTTTGAATTATTGCTATGTTCCCCAAATAGTGGCATTGTTGGGGATATTACTACTGGAGGTAAACCGGTCTTATGTAGCCGGGTTGACTCTTTGAAGATTAGAAGCCCATGAAGATGTAAAGATGATGGCGCTTTACGGAGGGCCCAAAGGCGGGTTACAGCCTGTAAATGTAAACCGGCCTAGTCATGCAACTTGTATAGTAAGATAGAGAGAGAGGCCGAACCGGATACATTTATGATCCGGCTTCGGGACTCTGTAGCCCGGTGGGCGTCAACCTATGTATATAAAGGGACGACCCGGCTGCGGTTTAGGGACAGACAACAATAACTTGAGAGCCAGACAAAGCGGATTCGCTCCTTGGCCTTCGAAACCCTAGCAATACCAATCACAACTAGACGTAGGCTTTTACCTTCATCGAAGGGTCGAACTAGTATAAACTCCCGTGTCCCCTTGTCCGGTTTAACCCCTTTAAGCTAACCCATTGCGATGGCTCCACGACTAAGTCCTTTCATAAGGACATCTGCCGTGACAAACCCACGACAGTTGGCGCCCACCGTGGGGCTATCGCACGATGGTTTTGAGTTCTTGAAGGGAAACTTCGATGGACTTAAGGGATACGCTGTGGGCCGGATGACGAAGAGTCGTCACGGCAAGCTCTACATCGACAATGCAGGATGGGGTCCCGAGGCCGATTCAATCGAATACGGGTACCGGGTCCCCTTTGGTGGGATTCACGTCTTCATCGGCAAGATCGGCGAACCGGCCCCCGAGCCGGACATCTGCACCGACATCATTGAAACGGCTCGGCGTGCAGGTTCTTTGCCGGTTCAGCCTGAGGCAAGGCATGTTTTCGTAGGTGTCGTCCATGGATCGGGGTACGAGGACGGACCGTTGTCCGATGGAGAAACCATAGTCTGCTCTGATGACGAGTCTTCTGGAGAGACCGAATCGCTTTACCAGTTGCAGGACAGTCGGATTGAGGGAGGATCCAAGGGCAACAGTATTCCGGATTCCCCCGGTGTACCGAACCGGGCCGCCATCTTCATGGCCGGCACACAATCGGCGCCTCATTCATCTACCGCTACAACAATGCTCTCCGGTTCAACGACGGCCACACCAGCAGGGGCAGGAAGCTCGGCGCCACCTCCGGCCCAAGTCTTGTCTGATTTGTTCGACGCTCTGGCAACATTGATGTCCGCGGAGGTGGACGCAGCAGCCAGGGATCAACACAATGCGGAGGTTGTGAAAGTGAAAGATCAGATAGCCTAGGCTAAAGCGGACCTGGCAGCAGAGAATGCCAGGATGGCTACAGAGCGGGCCGAGTTGGAAGCACAGGCCTACCGGATTAGACTGGATCAGAATGCTTCAGAGGAAGTCATGAGGAGAAGGTATCGATCACGTCTCCCGTCGGTTTATGAGTCGCAGAATCTTTTCAACACGCCAGGTGCAGGAGCTGGTAACCAACCCATGCTAAACCGGGCGGGGGCGCCGGGAGCAGGAGCGCCGGTTCAGCCACGCACGACGGACCTGCCTCGCCAGAACAACGTTGTGCCATCAACGCCGCCCGGGCATTATTCCAACCCGTTGGACAACATTGTGGCCGTCGCTTCACGCCTGGCGGCCCTCCCAACCGACGGTGAGTCACCAGTTGCAGTGGAAGCGCGTCGGGCCAGGGATCTTCTTCAAACAACACTAAATCAACAGCAAGCATATTCACACAGCCGTGAGAGGATTCATTCCACTCCCCATCCAAGCCAGAGTTATAGCAGACACGTGGAGGACAAACCGGCCGTGTCCAGTAGTGCACGTCGCCGAAATTCACCATGAGGGAACAACCCGGCCGGGGGAGGTGCTAATGCGCAAGATGTTGTGGACCATGGACGCGCACGTCGAGAGGCCGAGTTGACAGCTCGACACGGAGCACGGCAGCATACTCCGGTTCACCCCACGGCCTCTGTGGAGCCAGGGGTGATGTTCAGTTCCTTAGGGATACCGTGTTTAACTCCCGCTTTGCGGAGACTGCCCAAGGATTTCAAGGGACCTCGTAAGGTACCAAATTACAACGCCGATTTGCAGCCAGAGGCGCGGGTGGAGAGCTATGAGATGGCAATGGAGATGTTAGATGTGGATGAGGTAGTGTGTGCTAAATATTTCACCATGACGTTGGAAGGAACAGCTCGCACTTGGTTGAAGAGCTTGCCGACCAACTCTGTTGGATCATGGGCCGAACTGAAGTACCGGTTTATCCAGAACTTCAAGGATACGTGTAAGCAGCCAATGTCAATTCTAGATCTGGCCGCTTGTGTCCAAGAGGAAGGGGAGTCCATGACCCACTGGGTCAAACGGGTCTCGGCGATTTTGCATTCATCAGATCGTATCAATGCAGACAGCGCAGTGTTAACGTTAGAGGGCAATTACCATTTCAAACTGTTAAAACAAAAGTTGGGAAGGCTCAAACGTCACTACAACGACATGTCAACACTCATGTCCGCTTTGGTTAAATATGCCGATTCAGATAATACCAAGGATCCGGATTCAGAGGAGGACAAACCGGAGAAAGGCAAGAAGAACGGCAATGCCAAAGGCCAACAACATAATCTGGCAGGCCATGGAAACGCTGGTAAGCGCAAGGCCGACAGTAGCTTGGACTTTGTCGCAAATACCAACACGCAGAAGAATGGCCAGCATCGTAAAGGCAAGCAGCCCTAGAGGGGCGGAGGTCCAGACAACAATTTGGAGCGTTTGTTAAATCAGCCCTGTCCAAAGCATGGATCGAAGGAGAAACCGACATCACATCTCTGGAAAGATTGTTATATCATGCGGGATTTCAAGAATTCCAATATGTTCCAATATGACAACGGCCCGCCCGGCGGTTCAGGAGGAGGTTTCCACGGGCTGGGTTACGGAGGTGGTGGTTCCGGTTCAGGGTTTCCAGGCAACCAAACCGGACACGTCAATCAAGGACACCAAGGCAACCAGGGAGGCTACAACCATCAGGGGAGTCAACAGCAGCAGCAGTCGGGTTATCATAGCAATCCCAAATAGCTGAACAGCGGGCAATATCATGTCTTCACCACTAGTTTGTGCAAACGTGATCAGAAGCTTCACAAAAGGGCAGTCAACTCTGTTGAGCTGGTAGTACCTCAGTATTTACGCTGGTCTGAGCAACCTATTTTGTGGAGTAGAGATGATCACCCGCCCCGGGTTGATAATCCAGGTCATTTGGCCTTGGTGGTAGCCCCTCAAGTTGGGGGACACAAGTTCACTAAAGTGCTCATGGATGGGGGAAGTAGTATCAATATTTTGTATTATGATATGTTCCGCCATATGGGGTTGACAAATAAGGATCTTAAACCGTCAAATACGGTCTTTCATGGTGTGGTGCCTGGTAAGTCTGCATATCCTGTTGGTAAGATAGCTTTGGAGGTAGCTTTTGGAGATGACTACGATTCAAGGTCAGAAACTTTGACATTTGAGGTGGTAAAGATCAAAAGTCCGTACCACGCCTTGTTTGGGCGGCCGGTTTATGCTAAGTTTATGGCAAGTCCATGTTATGTTTATCTACAGCTTAAAATGCCAGGTCATAAAGGGACTATCACAGTACATGGAAGTAGAAAGATTGCTTTGGAGTGCGAAGAAGGCGATGCGGCTTATGCCGAGTCGGTTTGTGCCACAGAGGAGTTAAAATTCTATAAGGAGCAAGTTGATCCGGCAGACATGACCTCTTTAAAAAAGCCAACCACGGAACATGATCCAGCGTTGAAGTTCAAATCGGCTACAGACGTTAAAATGGTTGACTTTGTTCCTGGCGATTCATCCAAACAGTTCAGCATCAGCGCTAACCTGGATCCCAAATAGGAAAGCGCGCTCATCGAGTTCATCCGTGAGAATCGGGACATCTTCGCATGGAAACCTTCTGACATGCCAGGTGTACCGAGGGAACTCGCTGAGCACATGCTCAACAGTGATCCTAAGTTCAAACCGGTCCGACAGTTCCTTCACCGTTTCAACGAAGAGAGACGCAAGGCTATAGGTGAAGAGGTAGCCCGTCTGTTGGCTGCTGGGTTTATTGTCGAAGTTTTTCATCCAGAGTGGTTAGCCAATCCGGTGCTGGTTCTGAAGAAAAACGGCACTTGGCGCATGTGTGTGGACTACACGGATTTAAACAAAGCTTGCCCTGCAGACCCCTTTGCTCTCCCTCGCATTGATCAGATAATTGATGCTACGGCGGGTTGTGACCGTTTGTGTTTTCTGGATGCTTACTCTGGTTATCATCAGATCAAAATGGCGGTTAAGGACCAGGAGAAAACAGCCTTCATAACTCCCTTTGGAGCCTTCTGCTATATTTCTATGCCCTTTGGACTCAAGAGTGCCCAGGCGACTTACCAGCGATGTATTCAGAATTGCCTACATAAACAAATTGGGCGCAATGTTCATGCATATGTGGATGATATTGTTGTCAAATCCAGAATGGAGGAGACATTGATAAATGATCTACGGGAAACCTTTGACAATCTCTGGGTTTACAAGATGATGCTCAATCCGGAGAAGTGCGTTTTTTGTGTCCCGACAGGCAAGCTCTTAGGTTTTCTGGTTTCAAACAGAGGCATTGAGGCTAATCCGGAAAAGATTGCAACAATTATATCTTTGGCTAAACCGGTGTGTATTAACGATCAATGTCCAGCCGGCCGGATTACAACCTTGAGCCGGTTTATCAGCCGTCTTGGAGAAAAGGCCATCCCTTTATATCAGATGCTCAAGAAAACATATGACTTTGTCTGGAGTGAGGCAGCGGATAAAGCGTTCGAGGATTTGAAGAGGAAGCTAGTTGAACCGCCCGTGCTTGCAGTGCCGATCGATAAAGAGCCATTATTATTATATGTGGCTGCTAATGCACGGGCTGTTAGCGTAGCCATTGTGGTAGAGCGCAAGGAGCCTGGCAAGGAGTATCTGGTTCAACGGCCGGTTTATTATATCCGCGAGGTGCTAATTGAGTCAAAACAGAGGTATCCACATTGGCAGAAACTGGTGTATGGGGTGTTTATGGCAAGCCGAAAGCTTAAACACTATTTTCAAGGCCATCCCATCACAGTGGTCAGTTCAGCTCCTCTGGGCAACATCATTCAAAACAGAGAGGCAACTGGCCGGGTTGCCAAGTGGGCTATTGAGCTTGGACCTCATGGGCTCAAATATATACCCCGCACGGCGATCAAGTCCTAGGCACTCGTGGATTTCATCAATGATTGGACGGAGTTACAGGCACCTGAAGAGAAACCGGATAATACATATTGGACTATTCATTTTGATGGGTCGAGATAGTTGGAGGGCTCGGGGGCTGGAGTCGTATTAACTTCCCCACGAGGTGACAAGTTTTGTTATGTCCTCCGTTTAATGTTCCCTTGTACTAACAATGCAGCTGAATATGAGGCTTTACTCCATGGACTTCCAATGGCTAAAGAGATGAATTTGAGCTGGGTTAAGTGCTTCGGCGATTCAGATCTAGTGGCCCAGCAGGTGTCTGGCACTTGGGATTCTAAAGACCCACTCATGGCTGCATATCGGCGAGAGGTAGACGCAGTGGCTGGTCACTTTAAAGGTTATCAGGTGGACCATATAGACTGGCAGAAGAATGAAGTGGCAGACGCTTTAAGTCATCTTGGTTCCCAACGTAAACCGGTTCCGCCCAATGTCTTTCTTGATGTGTTGCACAATCCGTCAGTCAAAATACCAACTGAAGAAGATTTGGCTAGTCCTGATCCGGAGGCTCAGTTGGTGGCAGCTCTGCATGCCATACTGGATTGGACGATCCCATATCTGGATTACATGAACCGGGGCGAGTTACCAGATGAGGAAACGTTGGCCCGACAGATAATCCGGCGTTCCAAGTCCATGACCATACTCAACGGGGAGTTACATCATTACAGTGTTTCAGGAGCAATTCAGCGCTGTGTTTCTCCTCAAGAAGGTCGTGAGATTTTGCGAGAAATCCATGAAGGGGATTATGGTCACCACGCCGGTTCAAAGTCGTTGGTGGCCAAAGCTTTTCGCCACGGTTTTTACTGGTTTACAGCGCATGCTGATGCGGAGGATTTAGTCAAGAGATGTGATGGATGTCAAAAATTTGCCCGCCGTGCGCACGTTCTGGCTCAAGAGTTGCGGATGATTCCAATTACGTGGCCGTTTGCAACTTGGGGGCTTGATATGGTTGGACCCTTCAAGCGCTCTAAGGACAAGAAGACCCACCTGTTAGTAGCAGTTGATAAATTCACTAAATGGGTGGAGGCAGAGCCAGTCAGCAAGTGTGATGCAGCCACGGCGGTTCAATTCATCAAAAAGGTGATATTCCGGTTTGGTTTTCCACACAGTATTATAACAGATAATGGCACTAATCTGTCAAAAGGGGAGATGGAAGAATTCTGTCAACGTGAGCACATCCGGCTTGATCTAGCATCAGTGGCTCACCCCCAATCTAATGGTCAAGCAGAAAGGGCAAATCAAGAGATTCTAAGAGGTATCAAACCAAGGCTTATGGTTCCCTTAAAGCGGACACCGGGTTGTTGGGTTGAGGAGTTACCTTCTATGTTATGGAGCATCAACACCACACCCAATAGGTCTACGGTTTACACACCTTTCTTCATGGTGTATGGAGCGGAGGCAGTTCTTCCTAGTGACATCCGTCACAATTCGCCCCGCGTTGCAGCTTATGTTGAGGCTGATAATGAGAAGGCACGTCAGAATTCTTTGGACCTGTTGGATGAAGAGCGTGATCTTGCAGCAGCACGTTCGGCGATTTATCAACAAGATCTTCGACGTTATCACAGCCGCCGGGTTAAAACTAGAACCTTTCAAGAAGGTGATTTGGTGCTCCGGCTCATCCAGGATCAGACTGATATGCACAAGTTATCCCTCCCCTTGGGAAGGACCTTTTGTGGTCAGCAAAAACCTGCACAATGGATCTTACTACCTCATTGATGTTCGAGAGCATGAAGACTCACGTCAATCGGAGGAGGAGACAAAGCGGCCATGGAACATAGCTCTCCTTCGGCCTTATTATACTTATACTTGAAGCCATAAGCTCTTCATATGTACATATTTATGACAGTGTATATATCATATAATAAACCGGAGCCTCTGTTATAAGCGGGGTATCTGTTCTTTCTTATATCATGTGTGTGCTTTTACACGATAACTAACAAAGCGGAGTCTTTGTTAATCCGGCTTTAGCAGCTGAATAGAGATAAAGAAAATCACTAGGGGGCTTGGTCATGTTTGAACCTCAGCTACACCTCTTGATAGGCATTTCAAGCCATACAAGGACAATTTGTGGAGCCAAACAGAGTGTTGTACATAGTACAGACTCAAACATAGGCACACACTGAGCATCGCTCACCAAGTTACTTGGGGGCTCTTTTTGCAAAGCAACAAAGAGTTTGAAAGGACCCTCGTAATTGGCTATCAAGCCACGGCTTGGAAGCCTGGTGTATTCACCTAAAACCCCGGGTTAGCCTGCCTTCATCAAGTAAGCCACTCCTATCCAGGTAATCCTGGTATGACCCATCGAACGTTTGACAAGTCAATCTTTTACAGACCCTGAACTTGTCACAGTTAAAATGATGATTGGTTAATTGGAGGCCCATCTTAAAAGGCTTTGATAAATGGTTTAACTCAGAGGCCTGGCAGCCCATGAAAAGCCTCGATTTGGAGCCTGGCAGCTCGTAAAAAGCCTCGCATATTTTCCTATTTGAATTTTGTTTGTTGAAAATCATAAGTATTTTTTGATAAACCGGCGTCCTTGACCCGGCTTGCTTTCCGACTACCAGTTGTTGGCACATGATCAATTATAAACCGGTGGTCATTGACCCGGTCTGGTTTGACTAAATCACCAGTGTTATAAAGAAAATCCGGTAGTTATAGCGGTCCGGTTTGATATATAGACCAGCATTATGAAGATAATATTATCAAACGTATCGGGTTGGTGTTAAACACCTTTGTTGTATACACGTTTGGCCAATCAATGAGGTATGTTCTGTACATTATTTTTTGTACAAACACTTGATTATTCAGCTAAAGTACTATATACTTCTTGGATATTATGACATGTCTAGCGGTAAACCGCTAGACAGTGTATATATCATATAATAACGTCATCACCTTGGCCTTCAGGATTTTTGGTGGATGATGATGGAATTTCAGTGTCTTTCATTGGACTAGCCTGGTTTGGTTTTGCCGGTTCAGTATTAGGGGCGGCAGGCTCAGCATCTGTTGGTTCGTCGGTATGTTGGCCGTCAAGGGGCGGATTATCAAAAGTTGTTTCAGGATGGAGGCCTTCCGGTTCACCAGTCTGCTCCGGTTCACCTCTTGGTTCTTCTTCTTCGGCGACAGGGTCTTCTGGCGGATTGGTGACCCGAGCTTTCTTGCTGGGTCTGGCTTTGGCCCTACAAACAGAATAAAAAGGATTAACATCCTGTTCAAAAGATATAGGGCGCATTGAAAGGAAAGGTTTTTCATAACTCACCCGGCCACAGTTTTCAAAGGGGGGAGTTGAGTTGCTGTCGATTCACCAGAAGAGGAAGGAGGTGTCACCTGATAATTTGAATCAGACGGATTAAGAGGCTGTCTGAAATAACCTGCCTTGGGATAAGAATGGTCAAAAGTAGGAGAGACCTCAGACCGGCACTTCCGAACCGGAGTATCAGGTAAACCGGCAGAGGTGACCTGTTGGCCACTGTGCCGGGTTGTCCGGCGAGCTTCATGCTGTTGAGTCTTCAAAATAAATGTTGGATCCAAGTGAGGAAGAGGATGAGAAAATCTTACTTTCTGGATTGCTTGGCGATTTTTTTGTGTTGGCATAGAGTCTAAACCGGAGGAAAGGGTAATTACCTCTACGTCATCAGCCTGACTAGCTTCTGCCTCCTCCTGAGGAAGATCATTGTTAACAAGATGCATAAAAAGAGAGCCAAGTGAGTCAAGTTCTACCTCAACTTCTGGGTCATCAGTATCATCATCAAGCTCCATATTAATCCGGTCAGCCGTTTTCCGCTTTGACGCCCGTTTTACGGCTTTGGTCTTCCGACGGGTTGGCTTGACCACTTTGTCTCCAGTTGGCTTTGCCGCTTTCTCTTTGGATTTCCATTTCCAGAAGGGGTCATCACCCTATATATATATAAAGAAGAAGGGTTACAGATTGTATAAGTTAAAGATATTAGAGATGAAGAGGAAGTGTAATACTTACAGCAGGCGGTTTGTTCTTGTCATAGAAGGGACTCAGACCGGTTTGACTACAGACCAGTTCCGATTCATTCAGAATTTTCTTTACACCTTCAGTAACTTCTTCCTCAGATAATCGGATATTGTAGTGGCGTTGAGGATTGTAAACTTCACCGGTATATTCGCACATTAAACCGGGACGCCGGCTTAGCAGCAAGATACTCCAGGATATCCAACAGCGCACAAAATCCACGCCTATTAAACCGTTTGCCATAAAGGCCCGGAGCTTGGCGATTTGAGGAGCGTATTTTGCCCTTTCTGAAGAGCTCAGGCGTTGTGGCATTGGGTGAGTGTTGGATAGTCTATGATCACGGAAGCTGGGGAGGGGATTTTCATCCTCAGGCGAAGTGTCTCTGCAATAAAACCATGTTTGGTTCCATTCCTTTGGGTGGCTATGATGTTTGGCATGAGGAAATTCCACTTCTTTCCGCTTTTGAATCGAGACACCACCAAGCTCTGTGTTCGGGCCATTTACAAACTCTGTGCGCCGGTTTAAGTGAAAGAAATCCCGGCACAGTTCTGCAGTTGGTTCTTCTTGTAAATAGACTTCACAGAAGACTTGGAAGTTGCATAAGTTGGAGACTGAGTTGGGACCAATATCTTGTGGATGCAGTTGGAAGCTGGCAAGCACATCTCGATAAAATTTTGACCCTGGCGGTTTGAAACCACGGCCTATATGGTCAACAAAGACTACTACCTCGCCTTGCCTTGGGGTTGGAGGATTCTCTATTCTTGGAACTCGCCATTTGATCTCAGTTTTCTTAGGCAAGGAGCCGATGCTAACCATCTCATTCAATTGAGCCTCAGTAACCCAGGAATGAGCCCAGTTGCAGGCAGTGAATTGTTTGGCCATTGCAAAGCGAACAAACTGAAAATGAAATGCCGATTTATAAATTACACATATACACAAGAGGCAAGGGAGTAAGAAACATACTGATATGATAAATGGTACAACCCGAAGACTAGTGTAATGAGAGAAAAAGGTAATGCTAGCACAGGATTGATCAGACACTGTTAAACCAGAGCATAATTATGAAGGTAAAAATGCTCTTCCGGTTTATCAGAGGGCTAATGGCATAGACTACTTATACAAAGTTAAACCGCTTATATTGCTGTGAGGAGAAACGGATCTCACAGGAACATAGAAACAGATCTCACAGTGATGTATAAAACTTTCGGATCTAAAGCTAAGACAGAAAAGCAAAAATAATTGGATCTTGAAGGGGTGCAGAACTGAAGCAATTTTTGACAGACTAGATCAGATCTTTGCGCATAAGGATTTGTGATGACCATGGTAGGTAAGCTACGACAAGAGATGCGGCAAGCATAAAGTGTCCATCTATATATTAAAGAAGAACAGGGAAGAACAACACTGATGAACTTTGGAAGAACTGCGAGGAATGTCGAAACCCTAGAACAAATCTATGGTGAAAAAAGCAGAGAACTTACCGGAGCTGGTGAGGAAGCGGAAGGGCGCCACAGCATTCTGGTGCGTTCAGGGTGATGCAGCGGCCAAGGTCGGAGCAGAGGCGACAGTCAATGGTGGCGGCGGAGCTCCAGAGGCTGAGCGGCGCGAGGAAGACGACGCAAAAAGGCATGGGGGGGGACGGTGAAAATGACCCCTTGGTCCTATTTATAAGGCGAATGATAAAATGGCAAGTACGGGAATCAAGGAGCCCAAAAACTGGATAAGTTAATAAAGGTGTCGCCTCGATGACTGGATATATATTAAATGAAGGAAATCTCCGACATCAACAGATGGATGACGTCAGGGCGGTTTATCGTAATTTTGAAGTATGACGTCACGGCGGTTTACAAGATCAAAAATAAAGATAAGAGAGAAGAATTTTTCTAAGTATGGAAGATTGACATGAACAAGTTCAAACCAATCTGGGGCCTAATGTTGGGGATATTACCACTCGAGGTAAACCGGTCTTATGTAGCCGGGTTGACTCTTTGAAGATTAGAAGCCCATGAAGATGTAAAGATGATGGCGCTTTACGGAGGGCCCAAAGGCGGGTTACAGCCTGTAAATGTAAACCGGCCTAGTCATGTAACTTCTGTAGTAAGATAGAGAGAGAGAGGCCGAACCGGATACGTTTATGATCTGGCTTCGGGACTCTGTAGACCGGCAGGCATCAACCTATGTATATAAAGGGACGACCCGGCCGCGGTTTAGGGACAGACAACAACAACTCGAGAGACAGACAAAGCGGATTCGCTTCCTGGCCTTCGAAACCCTAGCAATACCAATCACAACTAGACGTAGGCTTTTACCTTCATCGAAGGGGCCGAACTAGTATAAACTCCCGTGTCCCCTTGTCCAGCTTAACCCCTTTAAGCTAACCCGTTGTGATGGCTCCACGACTAAGTCCTTTAATGAGGACATCTGCCGTGACAAACCCACGATAGGCATCATGAGCTAGGTCTATGCGTAGATTCTATGCATGAGTAGAACACAAAGTAGTTGTGGGCGATGATTTGTTCAATTTGCTTGCCATTACTAGTCTTATCTTAATCCGGTGGCATTGTGGGATGAAGCAGCCCGGACCGACCTTACACGTACGCTTACGTGAGACTGGTTCCACCGACTGACATGCACTTGATGCATAAGGTGGCTGGCGTGTGTCTGTCTCTCCCACTTTAGTCGGATCGGATTCGATGAAAAGGATCCTTATGAAGGGTAAATAGCAATTGGCATATCACCGTTGTGGTTTTGCGTAGGTAAGAAATGTTCTTGCTAGAAACCCATAGCAGCCACGTAAAACATGCAACAACAATTAGAGGACGTCTAACTTGTTTTTGCAGGGTATGCTATGTGATGTGATATGGCCAAAAGGATGTGATGAATGATATATGTGATGTATGAGATTGATCATGTTCTTGTAATAGGAATCACGACTTGCATGTCGATGAGTATGACAACCGGCAGGAGCCATAGGAGTTGTATTAATTTATTTATGACCTGCGTGTCAATGAAAATGCCATGTAATTACTTTACTTTATTGCTAACCGTTAGCCATAGTAGTAGAAGTAATAGTTGGCGAGGCAACTTCATGAAGACACGATGATGGAGATCATGATGATGGAGATCATGGTGTCATGCCAGTGACGATGGTGTTCATGCCGTGCCTCGAAGATGGAGATCAAAGGCGCAAGAAGATATTGGCTATATCATGTCACTTTATGATTTGCATGTGATGTTTGTCATGTTTACATCTTATTTGCTTAGAACGACGTAGCATAAATAAGATGATCCCTCACAATAATTTTAAGACAGTGTTCCCCCTAACTGTGCACCGTTGCTAAGGTCCGTTGTTCCGAAGCACCACATGATGATCGGGTGTGATAGGTTCTAACGTTCGCATACAACAGGTGTAAGCCAGATTTACACACGCAATACACTTAGGTTAACTTGACGAGCCTAGCATGTACAGACATGGCCTCAGAACACGGAAGACCAAAAGGTCAAACATGAGTCGTATAGTGGATACGATCAACATGAAGATGTTCACCGATGATGACTAGTACGTCTCACGTGATGATCGGACACGGCCTAGTTGACTCGGATCATGTATCACTTAGATGACTAGAGGGATGTCTATCTAAGTGGGAGTTCATTGAATAATTTGATTAGATGAACTTAATTATTATGAACATAGTCAAAAGGTCTTTGCAAATTATGTCGTAGCTCATGCTTTGGTTCTACTGTTTTAGATATGTTCCTAGAGAAAAGTTAGTTGCAAGTTGATAGTAGCAATTATGCGGACTGGGTCCTTAAACTGAGGATTCTCTTCATTGCTGCGCAGAAGGATTATGTCCTTAATGCACCGCTCAGTGAGCTGAACCTTGAGCATCGGTTGTGGATGTTGTGAATGTCTGACATACACGTTTTGATGACTACGTGATAGTTCAGTGTGTAATACTAACAGTTTATAATTGTGGCACCAAAGATGTTTTTGAAACGTCGCAGAACATGTGAGATGTTCCAAAGACTGAAATTAGGATTTCAGACTAGTGCCCACGTCAAGAGGTATGAGACCTCTGACAAGTTTCTTAAGCCTGCAAACTAAGGGAGAAAAGCTCAAGCGTTGAGCATGTGCTCAGATTGTCTGAGTACTACAATCGCTTGAATCGAGTGAGAGTTAATCTTCCAGATGAAATAGTGATGATTCTCCATAGTCACTGCCACCAAGCTATTGGAGCTTCGTGATGAACTATGACATATCAGGGATAGACATGATGATCCTTGAGCAACTCGCGATGTTTGACACCGTGAAAGTAGAAATCAAGTAGGAGCATCAATTGTTGATGGTTAAACCACTAGTTTCAAGAAGGGCAAGGGAAAGAATGGATACTTCATGAGACGGCAAATCAGTTGCTGCTCTAGTGAAGAAACCCAAAGTTGAAACCAAGCCCGAGACTAAGTGCTTCTGTAATAAGGGGAACGGTCACTGAAGCAAAACCACCCTAGATACTTGGTAGATGAGAAGGCTGGCAAGGTTGACAGAAGTATGTATTGGACATAAATTATATTAAATGTGTACTTTACTAGTACTCCTAGTAGCAGCAGGGTATTAGATACCGGTTCGGTTGCTAAGTGTCAGTAACTCGAAATAAAAGGCTACAGAATAAAACAGAGACTAGCCAAAGGTGAGACGACGATATGTGTTGGAAGTGTTTCCAAGGTTGATTTGATCAAGCATCGCACGCTTCGTCTACCATCGGGATTGATGTTAAACCTAAATAATTGTTATTTGGTGTTTGCGTTGAGCATAGACATGATTGGATTATGTTTATCGCAATACGGTTATTCATTTAAGGTGAATAATGGTTACTCTATTTATTTGAATAATACCCTCAATGGTCTTGCACCTAAAATGAATGGTTTATTGAATCCCGATCGTAGTGATACACATGTTCATGCCAAAAGATATAAGATAGTAATGATAGTACCACATACTCGTGGCACTGCAATTTGAGTCATAATGGTATAAAACGCATGAAGAAGCTCCATGTTGATGGATCTTTGGACTCACTTGATTTTGAATCACTTGAGTCATGCGAACCATGCCTATTGGTATATATGCATGAAGAAACTCCATACAGATGGATCATTTGGGCTCACTTGATTTTGAATCACTTGAGACACGCAAATCATACCACATGGGCAAGATGACTGAAAGGCCTCGTTTTCAGTAAGATGGGACAAGAAAGCAACTTGTTGGAAGTAATACATTTTGATGTGTGCAGTCCAATGAGTGCCGAGGCACGCAGTGGATATCGTTATGTTCTTACTTCACAGATGATTTGAGTAGATGCTGAGTATATTTACTTGATGAAACACAAGTCTGAATTATTGAAAGGTTTAAGTAATTTCAGAGTGAAGTTGAAGATCGTCGTGACAAGATGATAAAATGTCTATGATATGATCATAGAGATGAATATCTGAGTTACGAGATTGGCACACAATGAAGACATTGTGGAAATTGTTTCACAACTAATACCGCCTGGACCACCATGGTGTGATGGTGTGTCCGAACATCACAACTGCACCCTATTGGATATGGTGCATACCATGATGTCTCTTATCGAATTTCCACTATCGTTTATGGGTTAGGCATTAGGGACAACCGCACTCACTTTAAATAGGGCACCACACAATTCCGTTGAGACGACACTGTGTGAACTATGGTTTAGAGAAACCTAAGCTGTCGTTTCTTAAAAGTTTGGGGCTGCGATGCTTATGTGAAAAAGGTTTTAGGCTGATAAGCTCGAATCCAAAGCGGATGAATGCATCTTCATAGAATACCCAAAAATAGTTGGGTATACCTCCTATTTCAGATCCGGAAGCAAAAGTGATTGTTTCTAGAAACGGGTCCTTTCTTGAGGAAAAGTTTCTCTCGAAAGAATTGAGTGGGAGGATGCTGGAGACTTGATGAGGTTATTGAACCGTCACTTCAACTAGTGTGTAGCAGGGCACAGAAAGTTGTTCCTATGGCACCTACACCAATTGAAGTGGAAGCTTATGATAGTGATCATGAAACTTCAGATCAAGTCACTACCAAACCTCATAGGTCGACAAGGATGTGTACTACATTAGAGTGGTACGTAATCCTATCTTGGAAGTCATGTTGCTAGACAACAATGAGCCTACGAGCTATGGAGAAGCGATGGTGGGCCCGGATTCCGACGAATGGCTCGAGGCCATAAAATCCGAGAGAGGATCCATGTATAAAAGAAAGTATAGACTTTGAAAGAACTACTTGATGGTCGTAAGGCTATTAGATGCAGACGGATTTTAAAAGGAAGACAGACAATGATGGTAAGTGTCACCATTAAGAAAGCTCGACTTGTCGTTAAAATGTTTCCCGACAAGTTCAAGGCGTTGACTACGATGGGACTTTCTCACTCATAGCGATGCTAAGAGTTTGTTCGAATTATGTTTGTAGTTACTGCATTATTTATGAAATGTTGTAGATAGGATGTCAAAACATTGTTTCCTCGACATTTTTCTTGAGGAAAGGTTGTATGTGATACAACCAGAAAGTTTTTGTCAATCCTGAAAGATGCTGACAAGTATGCAAAGCTCCAGCAATCCTTCTAAGGACTGGAGTAAGCATCTCAGAGTTGGAATGTACGCTTTGATGAGATGATCAAAGATTTTGGGTTTATACAAAGTTTATGAGAAACTTGTATTTCCAAACAAGTGAGTGGGAGCACTATAGAATTTTTGATGAGTATATGTTGTTAACATATTGTTGATCAGAAATGATGTAGAATTTCTAGAAAGCATGCAGGGTTATTTGAAAAGTATTTTTCAATGGAAAACCTGGATTAAGCTACTTGAACATTGAGCATCAAGATCTATAAGGATAGATCAAAAACGGTTAATGGTACTTTCAAATGAATACATACTGTGACAAAATTTTGAAGGAGTTCAAAATAGATCGGCAAAGGAGTTCTTGGCTGTGTTATAAGGTGTGGGTATTGAGTAAAAGTCAAGACCTGACCATGACAGAATAGAGAGAAAGGACGAAGGTCACCCCCTATGCTTTAGACATAGGCTCTACAGTATGCTATGTTGTGTACCGCACCTGAAGTGTGCCAAGCCATGAGTTAGTCAAGGGGTACAAGTGTGATCTAGGAATGGATCACAGGACAACGGTCAAGGTTATCCTTAGTAACTAGTGGACTAAGGAATTTTCTCGATTATGGAGGTGGTAAAAGAGTTCGTCATAAAGGGTTACGCCGATGCAATCTTTGACACTAATCTGGATGATTCTGAGTAGTAAACCGGATTCGTATAGTAGAACAGTTATTTGGAATAGTTCCAAATAGAGCGTGGTAGCTGCACCTACAAGATGACATAGAGATTTGTAAAGCACACACACGGATCTGAAAGGTTCAGACCCGTTGACTATAACATCTCTCACAAGCATAACATGATCAAACCCAGAACTCATTGAGTGTTAATCACATGGTAATGTGAACTAGATTATTGACTCTAGTAAACTCTTTGGGTGTTAGTCACATGGGGATGTGACCTTGAGTGTTAATCACATAGCGATGTGAACTGGATTATTGACTCTAGTGCAAGTGGGAGACTGTTGGAAATATGCCCTAGAGGTAATAATAAATTAGTCATTATTATATTTCCTTATTTATGATAATCGTTTATTATCCATGCTAGAGTTGTATTGATAGGAAACTCAGATACATGTGTGGATACATAGACAACACCATGTCCCTAGTAAGCCTCTAGTTGACTAGCTCGTTGATCAATAGATGGTTACGGTTTCCTGACCATGGACATTGGATGTCGTTGATAACAGGATCACATCATTAGGAGAATGATGTGATGGACAAGACCCAATCCTAAGCCTAGCACAAGATCGTGTAGTTCGTATGCTAAAGCTTTTCTAATGTCAAGTATCATTTCCTTAGAACATGAGATTGTGCAACTCCCGGATACCGTAGGAATGCTTTGGGTGTACCAAACGTCACAACGTAACTGGGTAGCTATAAAGGTGCACTGCGGGTATCTCCGAAAGTGTCTATTGGGTTGGCACGAATCGAGACTGGGATTTGTCACTCCGTGTAACGGAGAGGTATCTCTGGGCCCACTCGGTAGGACATCATCATGATGTGCACAATGTGACCAAGGAGTTGATCACGGGATGATGTGTTACGGAACGAGTAAAGAGATTTGCCGGTAACGAGATTGAACGAGGTATCGGGATACCGACGACCGAATCTCAGGCAAGTATCGTACCGATGGACAAAGGGAATTGAATACGGGATTGATTGAATTCTCGACATCGTGGTTCATCCGATGAGATCATCGTGGAGCATGTGGGAGCCAACATGGGTATCCAGATCCCGTTGTTGGTTATTGACCGGAGAGTTGTCTCGGTCATGTCTACATGTCTCCCGAACCCGTAGGGTCTACACACTTAAGGTTCGGTGACGCTAGGGTTGTAGGGATATTAGTATGCGGTAACCCGAAAGTTGTTCGGAGTCCCGAATTAGATCCCGGACGTCACGAGGAGTTCCGGAATGGTCCGGATGTGAAGATTTATATATAGGAAGTCCAGTTTGGGCCATCGGGAAACTTTCGGGGGTAATCGGTATTGTACCGGGAACACTAGAAGGGTCCCGGGGGTCCATCGGGTGGGGCCTCCTATCCCGGAGGGCCCCATGGGCTGAAGTGGGAGGGGAACCAGCCCCTGGTGGGCTGGTGCGCCCCCCATGGGCCTCCCCCGCGCCTAGGGTTGGAAACCCTAGGGGTGGGGGGCGCCCCACCTGACTTGGGGGGCAAGTCCCCCCTTGGCCGCCGCCCCCCCTTGGAGATTGGATCTCCTAGGGCCGGCTCCCCCTAGGGGTCCTATATATAATGGGGGGGAGGGAGGGCAGCCACACCTGAAGCCCTGGCGCCTCCCTCCCTCCCGTGACACCTCTTCCTCCCCGCTTGTGCTTGGCGAAGCCCTGCCGGGATCCCGCTACTTCCACCACCACGCCGTCGTGCTGCTGGATCTCCATCAACCTCTCCTCTCCCCTTGCTGGATCAAGAAGGAGGAGACGTCTCTCCGTTCCATACGTGTGTTGAACGCGGAGGTGCCGTCCGTTCGGGATCCCGCTCGGTGATTTGGATCACGACGAGTACGACTCCATCAACCCCATTCTCTTGAACGCTTCCGCTTAGCGATCTTCAAGGGTATGAAGATGCACTCCCTCTCTCTCGTTGCTAGTATCTCGTAGATTGATCTTGGTGACACGTAGAATTTTTTTGAATTATTGCTACGTTCCCCAACAGGTTAGGCATTAAGCCGAGCTCAATTTCACACCTTACAACACAGGCAAGAACCCCTTCTTAGACTGATCCATATTGAACTTCTTCAATATCTTATCGAGGTATGTGCTTTGCGAAAGACCTATGAGGCGTAGATCTTGATGCCTAATATGTCTTGATCTATCTTTGTAGATCTTGATACCTAATATGTAAGCTGCTTCTCCAAGGTCCTTCATTGAAAAACACTTATTCAAGTAGGCCTTTATGCTCTCCAAGAGTTCTATGTCATTTCCCATCAATAGTATGTCATGCACATATAATATGACAAATGCTACAGAGCTCCCACTCACTTTCTTGTAAACGCAGGCTTCTCCATAAGTTTGCATAAACCCAAACGCTTTGATCATTTCATCAAAGCGAATGTTCCAACTCCGAGATGCTTGC
Source organism: Triticum dicoccoides (assembly GCF_002162155.2). Classification (NCBI taxonomy): domain Eukaryota; kingdom Viridiplantae; phylum Streptophyta; class Magnoliopsida; order Poales; family Poaceae; genus Triticum; species Triticum dicoccoides. Next base: position 768,410,434 of record NC_041382.1, on the reverse strand, counting down.
ACCAGCCCATAGATGGAGCACTGGAGCTTGCATACCTTGTTAGCATTCTTATGATCGACAAAAACCTTCCGGCTGCATCATATACAATTCTTCCTTAAGAAAGCCGTTAAGGAATGCCGTTTTGACGTCCATTTGCCATATCTCATAATCGTAGAATGCGGCAATTGCTAACATGATTCAGACGGACTTCAGCTTCGCTATGGGTGAGAAGGTCTCATCGTAGTCAACCCCTTGAACTTGTCGATAACCTTTAGCGACAAGTCGAGCTTTATAGATGGTCACATTTCCATCCGCGTCCATCTTCTTCTTAAAGATCCATTTATTTTCTATCGCTCGCCGATCATCGGGCAAGTCTGTCAAATTCCATACTTTGTTTTCATACATGGATCCTATCTCGGATTGCATGGCTTCAAGCCATTTGTTGGAATCTGGGCCCGCCATCGCTTCTTCATAGTTCGAAGGTTCACCATTGTCTAACAACATGATTTCCAGGACAGGGTTGCCATACCATTCTGGTGTGGAACGTGTCCTCGTGGACCTACGAAGTTCAATAGCAGCTTGATCCGAAGTACCTTGATCATCATCATTAACTTCCTCTCTAGTCGGTGCAGGCACCACAGGAACATTTTCCTGAGTTGTGCTACTTTCCGCTTCAAGAGGCAGAACTTCATCAAGTTCTACTTTCCTCCCACTTACTTCTTTCGAGAGAAACTCTTTCTCCAGAAAGGATCCGTTCTTGGCAACAAAGATCTTGCCTTTGGATCTGAGGTAGAAGGTATACCCAATGGTTTCCTTAGGGTATCCTATGAAGACGCATTTTTCCGACTTGGGTTCGAGCTTTTCAGGTTGAAGTTTCTTGACATAAGCATCGCATCCCCAGACTTTTAGAAACGACAGCTTAGGTTTCTTCCCAAACCATAATTCATACGTTGTCATCTCAACGGATTTTGACGAAGCCCTATTTAAAGTGAATGCGGCAGTCTCTAAGCATAGCCCCAAAATGGGAGTGGTAGATCGGTAAGAGACATCATAGATCGCACCATATCCAATAGAGTGCGATTACGATGTTCGGACACACCATTTCGCTGAGGTGTTCCAGGCGGCGTGAGTTGTGAAACGATTCCACATTTCCTTAAGTGTGTGCCAAATTCGTGACTCAAATATTGCCCTCCACGATCTGATCGTAAGAACTTTATTTTCCTGTCATGTTGATTTTCAACCTTACTCTGAAATTCCTTGAACCTTTCAAAGGTCTCAGACTTGTGTTTCATTAAGTAGACATACCCATATCTACTTAAGTCATCAGTGAGGGTGAGGACATAATGATAGCCACCGCGAGCCTCAACGCTCATTGGACCGCACACATCAGTATGTATGATTTCCAATAAGTTGGTTGCTCGCTCCATTGTTCCGGAGAACGGAGTCTTGGTCATTTTACCCATGAGGCATGGTTCGCACGTGTCAAATGATTCGTAATCAAGAGACTCCAAAAATCCATCTGCATGGAGCTTCTTCATGCGTTTGACACCAATGTGACCAAGGCGGCAGTGCCACAAGTATGTGGGACCTTCATTATCAACCTTACATCTTTTGGTATTCACACTATGAATATGTGTAACATTACGTTCGAGATTCATTAAGAATAAACCATTCACCAGCGGGGCATGACCATAAAACACATCTCTCATATAAATAGAACAACCATTATTCTTGGATTTAAATGAGCAGCCATCTCGTATTAAACGAGATCCTGATACAATGTTCATGCTCAAAGCTGGCACTAAATAACAATTATTGAGTTTAAAACTAATCCCGTAGGTAAATGTAGAGGTAGTGTGCTGACGGCGATCACATCGACCTTGGAACCATTCCTGACGCACATCGTCACCTCGTCCTTCGCCAGTCTCCGCTTATTCCGCAGCTCCTGTTTTGAGTTACAAATCTGAGCAACCGCACCGGTATCAAATACCCAGGATCTACTACGAGTACTGGTAAGGTACACATCAATAACATGTATATCACATATACCTTTGGTGTTGCCGGCCTTCTTGTCCGCTAAGTACTTGGGGCAGTTCCGCTTCCAGTGACCACTTCCCTTGCAATAAAAACACTCAGTCTCAGGCTTGGGTCCATTCTTTGGCTTCTTCCCGGAAGCTTTCTTGCCGGGCGCGGCAACTCCTTTGCCGTCTTTCTTGAACCCTTTTTACCCTTGCCTTTCTTGAACTTAGTGGTTTTATTCACCATCAAAACTTGATTTCCTTTTTGATTTCCACCTCCGCTGATTTCAGCATCGAATATACCTCAGGAATGGTTTTCTCCATCCCCTGCATATTGAAGTTCATCACAAAGCTCTTGTAGCTCGGTGGAAGCGACTGAAGGATTTTGTCAATGACCGCGTCATCCGGGAGATTAACTCCCAGCTGAGTCAAGCGGTTGTGCAACCCAGGATTTTTGAGTATGTGCTCGCTGACGGAACTATTCTCCTCCATCTTACAACTGTAGAACTTGTCGGAGACTTCATATCTCTCGACCCGGGCATGAGCTTGGAAAACCATTTTCAGCTCTTGGAACATCTCATATGCTCCGTGATGCTCGAAACGCTTTTGGATCCCCGGTTCTAAGCTGTAAAGCATGCCGCACTGAACCAGGGAGTAATCATCAACACGGTACTGCCAAGCATTCATAACGTCTTGGTTTGCTGGGGGTGGTGCTTCACCTAGCGGTGCTTCAAGGACATATGTTTTCTTGGCAGCTATGAGGATGATCCTCAAGTTCCGGACCCAGTCCGTATAGTTGCTACCATCGTCTTTCAGCTTGGTTTTCTCTAGGAACACGTTGAAGTTGAGGGCAACATTAGCGTGGGCCATTTGATCTACAAGACATATTGTAAATATTTTAGACTAAGTTCATGATAATTAAGTTCATCTAATCAAATTATTTAATGAACTCCCACTTAGACAGACATCACTCTAGTCATCTAAGTGATACATGATCCGAGTCAACTAGGTCGTGTCCGATCATCACGTGAGACGGACTAGTCATCATCGGTGAACATCTTCATGTTGATCGTATCTTCTATACGACTCATGTTCGACCTTTCGGTCTTCCGTGTTTCGAGGCCATGTCTATACATGCTAGGCTCGTCAAGTTAACCTAAGTGTATTGCGTGTGTAAATCTGGCTTACACCCGTTGTATTCAAACGTTAGAATCTATCACACCCGATCAGCACGTGGTGCTTCGAAACAACGAACCTTCGCAATGGTGCACAGTTAGGGGGAACACTTTCTTGAAATTATTGCGAGGGATCATCTTATTTAAGCTACCGTCATTCTAAGCAAATAAGATGTAAAACATGATAAACATCACATGCAATCAAATAGTGACATGATATGGCCAATATCATTTTGCTCCTTTTGATCTCCATCTTCGGGGCGCCATGATCATCATCGTTACCGGCATGACACCATGATCTCCATCATCGTGTCTTCATGAAGTTGTCTCGTCATCTATTACTTCTACTACTATGGCTAACGGTTTAGCAATAAAGTAAAGTAATTACATGACGTTTATGTTGACACGCAGGTCATAAATAAATTAAGACAACTCCTATGGCTCCTGCCGGTTGTCATACTCATCGACATGCAAGTCGTGATTCCTATTACAAGAACATGATCAATCTCATACATCACATATATCATTCATCACATCCTTGTGGCCATATCACATCACACGGCATATGCTGCAAAAACAAGTTAGACGTCCTCTAATTGTTGTTGCAAATTTTTACGTGGCTGCTATAGGTTTCTTAGCAAGAACGTTTCTTACCTACGCCAAAACCACAACGTAATATGCCAATTTCTATTTACCCTTCATAAGGACCCTTTTCATCGAATCCGATCCGATAAAGTGGGAGAGACAGACACCCGCTAGCCACCTTATGCAACTAGTGCATGTCAGTCACTGGAACCTGTCTCACATAAGTGTACGTGTAAGGTCCGCCCGGGCCGCTTCATCCCACGATGCCGCCGAATCAAGATAAGACTAGTAACGGCAAGTAAATTGACAAAATCGACGCCCACAACAACTTGTGTTCTACTCGTGCATAGAAACTACGCATAGACCTAGCTCATGATGCCAATGTTGGGGATCGTTGCAGAAATTAAAATTTTCTACGCATCACGAATATCAATCTATGGAGTCATCTAGCAACGAGAGAGAGAGAGGAGTACATCTACATACCCTTGTAGATCGCGAGTGGAAGCGTTCAAGAGAACGGGGTTGATGGAGTCGTACTCGTCGTGATCCAAATCACCGATGATCCTAGCGCCGAACGGACGGCACCTCCGCGTTCAACACACGTACGGAGCGGTGACGTCTCCCACGCCTTGATCCAGCAAGGAGGAGGGAGAGGTTGAGGAAGAGGGCTCCAACAGCAGCACGACGGCGTGGTGGTGATGGAGTGGCAGTACTCCGATAGGGCTTCGCCAAGCTCTTGCGGAGGAGGAGAAGTGTTGGGAAGGGGAGGGGCTGCGCCTTGGATGTCGTGTGCAGCCCTCCCCTCGCCCCTCTATTTATAGGGGAAGGGGGAAGGGGGCCGGGCCCCTCTAGATGAGATCTAGAGGGGGGGGCGGCCAAGGGGGGGCTTGCCCCCCAAGCAAGGGGGCGCCCCCTCTAGGGTTCCCCCCAACCCTAGGCACATGGGCCCAAGGGGGGGATGCGCCCAGCCCTCCAAGGGCTGGTTCCCTTTCCTCTACGGCCCATGAGGCCCTCCGAGAGAGGTGGCCCCTCCCGGTGGACCCCCGGAAGCCCTCCGGTGGCCCCGGTACAATACCTTTCCGGTGGCCGTATGACAACTTCCCATATATAAATCTTCACCTCCGGACTATTTCCGAACTCCTCTGACATCCAGGATCTCATCCGGGACTCCGAACAATATTCGGTAATCGCATACAAGTCTTCCTAATAACCCTAGCGTCATCGAACCTTAAGTGTGTAGACCCTACGGGTTCGGGAATCACACATACATGACCGAGACAGCTCTCCGGCCAATAACCAACAGCGGGATTTGGATACCCATGTTGGCTCCCACATGTTCCATGATGATCTCATTGAATGAACCACGATGTCGAGAATTCAAGTAATCCCGTATACAATTCCCTTTGTCAATCGGTACGTTACTTGCCCGAGATTCGATCGTCGGTATCCCAATACCTCGTTCAATCTCGTTACCGGCAAGTCACTTTACTCGTACTGTAATGCATGATCCCGTGATCAACCACTTGGTCACATTGAGCTCATTATGATGATGCATTACCGAGTGGGCCCAGAGATACCTCTCCGTCATACGGAGTGACAAATCCCAGTCTCGATTCGTGCCAACCCAACAGACACTTTCGGAGATACCTGTAGTGCACCTTTATAGCCACCCAGTTACTTGTGACGTTTGGCACACCCAAAGCACTCCTACGGTATCCGGTAGTTGCACAATCTCATGGTCTAAGGAAATGATACTTGACATTAGAAAAGCTCTAGCAGACGAACTACACGATCTTGTGCTATGCTTAGGATTGGGTCTTGTCCATCACATCATTCTCCTAATGATGTGATCCCGTTATCAACGACATCCAATGTCCATAGTCAGGAAACCATGACCATCTGTTGATCAACGAGCTAGTCAACAAGAGGCCCACTAGGGACATGTTGTGGTTTATGTATTCACACATGTATTATGATTTCCGGATAACACAATTATAGCATGAACAATAGACAATTATCATGAACGAGGAAATATAATAATAATCATTTTATTATTGACTCTAGGGCATATTTCCAACAGGGGTAACATCCGGGAATGCTTTCCCGAAGTTTGGCATTTTCGGACAAACGTACCGGAGGGGGAAAGTTGCGTGTTCGCTATGCTAGAGGCATGTGACAGGTGAACGGAGAGCGTATTCGGATTCGTCTCGTCGTTCTGAGCAACTTTCATGTAGAAAAAATTTTCATCCGAGTTACGATTTATTTTATATGAATTTTCAAAGTTTTAATGAATTTTCTGGAATTATATAAATTTGAAATATAATTGGTAAAATGCTACGAGTACACAGAGGGTGTACCCAGAAGTTCAACTATGAGGCTGACTGGTGGGGTCCAGTTGACTGCCCAGCCAGCAGTCGACCTTGACCCGTTGACTGGTCAACAGGGCCAGGGGGTCCCACACGTCAGTGTCTTAACAATTTCTAATTTGATTTTCTTTAATCTTATCAAGGGGAGGCCCTACATGTCATTTGCTGTAGACTAGTTTAGTACTAATCTAATCCTAGGCTAACCTAATACACACAGACGCACACACAGAACGCACGCACACACGCGCAGGGAGCCGACGGTGCCATCGGCCATGGCCGTGGCCAAGGCCAGCAGCCGCGGCGGGCAGGCCATCGGCGGGCGCGGCCAGCGGCGGCGCGCGGGGTTACATGCGGGGCCAGGGAGCGGAGCTCCAGGCATCGCGGCGGGCGCAGCGGTAGCGGTGGGCGCCGGCGACTGCAGCAGGGGCGGCGAGCAGTTGGGTCGTGGCCAGGCGCGCGGGCGAGAGAGGCGCCGACGCAGGGCGGGCGCGGGCTAGGCGCGAGGCCAGGC
>NC_041382.1:768400071-768401996 GCF_002162155.2 Triticum dicoccoides | reverse complement strand
CCAGTTTTGCTCTCCGCATGGATGGCATGATGTGTTGCATCGTATGAAAATTGTTTCGAATTTGTCGTGTGTGTAGCAGTGTCCTTCCCAAACTAGATGGAACAAATTTGAATAATTTGACCACTTCATAAGTGGAGAGATATTGAACTAACTAGTTTCATCCTGAGTTATAATACATATTTTAAGGGAAATGATTACCATCACCCAACGGATCACGCAAATTCTATCCGCCGCCTTGCACGATTGACACGTGCCCTGTGGGCCCTCGCACGTCTCCACTACTAAAACAAACTGCCGTACTCTCCTCTCTCTCTCTCTCTCTCTCTTGCATATCTCCTTCCCCGCTCCAGATCGGGACGAGACGCTAGCAGCCGGCCGCCGCCATTGCACACACCGAACTCGCCGATGCCGCTGCCGCCGGCGAGCAAGCTGAAGATCCGGGCCGTGGATCCCTCACCAAGATCCGTATGCCACACCATTGGTGTGAGAGGACCAATTTCTACAGCCCGACCACCGCTCGCCATGGCGCTTGCAACCATGGCTACTGCTCGACCGGGCACGCCCGAGCTCCGCTCCGGCCTTCCCCTCTCGCCTCCGTAGTTGTTCCGGCCGGCAATGCTTTTTTATACTTTTTCGTAACAAGAGCCTTGTTGCAAAAGTCCACCCGTAACATTATCTCTGTTGCAGAAATTCTTCGATTCACACCGTAGATGAGGTCATCTTTTTCAGTAAAAAAAATTCCGCAACATTACCCATGTTGCAAAAGCCCTCCCGCAACATCTTGTTTGTTGCAAAAAAAGATGAAGAAAAAAATAATTCTGCAACACCACCTCAGTTGCAAAAGTTCTCCCACAACATCATTTTTTTTCGATAAAGGGCGCTTTTATTATCTCAAAAAGTAGCATCAAGAAGATACAAAGCATTATGAGTAACACCCGGCCTCTGCATAACTAAGATGCACACAGCCAATCACCTAAAGTCTGTAAAAAAAAAGGAAGAAAAAACGACAAATGGGCGACAGTAGAGTCATATAGACCGACACTATGCCTATGTCGAAAGGGGTGGTGGACCGATCCGGAGATTATGCTGCCACCCATGTTGGGTAAAAACCTCCGTAGCCACCTGCTCCAACCGCATACACACCGCCTTGAACAGCGGTTGGTACTCCACTCGTTGTAGCGTATACCACGTACGAAGCGAGTGCGTACAATGGAAAATAACCTGCAAAGGAGAAGCATTTTTGTTATTGAAAATCAAATCATTTCTACATAGCCAAAGCGACCATAGTAAGGCATACGCTCCCACCCTTATTAGCGTTTTCAACCTATTTGGAATACCATCCAACCAATGACCAAAAATATTGGCGACACTTGTGGGCGGATACAAATTTGACGCTATTTGGATGACTGACCACGTAGAACGTGCAAACTTGTATTGGAAAAAGAGGTGTTTGATTGTCTCTTCATGAGTACAAAAACAACACATCTTACTCCCTGGCCAGTTGCGCCGTGCGAGGTTGTCTTTGGTTAGAACAACTCCCCTACGAAGATACCACATGAAGATTTTAACTTTTAGTGGAATCTTTGACTTCCAGATTTTCTTGTTATTACTCACTGGTACCTCAGAATGCGTGAGCGCATGATACATAGAGTCTACTGTGAAAGACCCCGATGCAGTAAGGTTCCAGCGAAACACATCCCGACCTTGTGTCAAATTGATCAAATCCAGACGGGATAAAAGATTATGCCATGACGTAAGACGGGGGCCAATCAAATCCCGCCTAAAAGAAATATTGGGCGGGAATGAACTGAGCACCTGCGCAATAGTTTTATTCTTATCGCGAGCGATGTTGTACAAGGCTGGATATTGTTCTCGGAGACTGGCATTGCCTAGCCAGATGTCTTCCCAAAAACGAATCTCCGACC
>NC_041382.1:768398255-768399292 GCF_002162155.2 Triticum dicoccoides | reverse complement strand
ACGTGGAGGGCATCCACGGCCATGGCGCACGGGATGTGCGGCACGCACCTCTCTGCCTCCTGTAGCGAGGTGGGAGAAGGCCCAGGTTGGGCTGGGCCGCACTGTAGTCAGTGGGCTCAAGTGCACAGTATGCACTTGGCCTTTTGTCTTTTCTTTTTCTGTTTTTCTTTTTCCAGTAGCTTTTGCATTTTATTTTAGCCACAAATGAGTTCGAAAAAATATGCCACTGACAAAAACAAATTCAAATAAATATTTTGCACTGCCACCAAAAGTTTGGAACCTAATTGAAGCTATTAGAATTTTGCATAAACGAAAAAGCAATTAATTTGCTGATTTGGCACTGTTTTAAATTACTATAGTCCATCTTGGCTTCGAGGTGATGTTGTTTTCCTTAACAATTAAATTTTATCGAATTTTGGGTAAAAGGTGAACTATTTTGTAGCAACTTTTGTGCAACTCCAAATTTCACTTGCAAATTGAATTTGATTTCAAAGTGGATTTTAAAACGAGATTTGAATCAAAGGTGATCAACTCCTGATTAGCAAATGATTAGCTTAATCACAAAGAGTTAGTGTAGCATGACACTGGGGGCGTTACAATACTCCAATGACCATGGTCCGAATCCATCGCGCCGAGACATATGTTTGGAGCTCCTCGATGGGGAAGATGTTGCTTTGGCCTCCTTGGGCTCATCATCTCCTCCTTGCCTTAGAGCAAACACATTTAGTGCATTATCAAAATTAAAAAGATTCACAAGATGTATATTAGTAATATCAAATATATAATTCAATCTTTCAGTTCTCACATAGCATAAAGAGCGATACAAGATATGAGTATCACTTGAGAATATATCTTAGCAACAAATGCATCAATTGCACTTCTTTGCTAAAAAACACTGTCCTTATAAAAAACTCTGCTCGTGGCCTTGAGTATTCACCATTATTTATGACACATGACATCTTACGTTCCAAAGTTAGTGGGGGTGTACCTACACACCGGCGGATTCATGACTTTCCGAAATCGAAACTATTGTGTGC
>NC_041382.1:768365228-768392768 GCF_002162155.2 Triticum dicoccoides | reverse complement strand
TGTGTTGCGCCGATGACGGAACCCACTGCCCACAAACCAAGAAAGTGGCGAAGTGGCGGTGGAACTCCGGTGACATGTACCCAAACTGGCTTCAGCGGATTATACGTAGGCTTGACATCATTTTCTGATTTCCATTCACTGATAGCAATCAGTACATTGTGAGACTTGACTTTGAACTCGAAAGCAGACACTCGACGCAAAACCTCCATAGACGGAAAGGCAACCAAGAAGGCATCATCACCATGAGGAACGGCCTCCCACTTCCATGAAGTTTGTACCGAGGCAATTTTAGCAATCTCAGCCTCCACAACAGCTCCCGTCACCGAGCCTCCCGATATCATAACCAGACCGATTGGTGAGGACGATGGTGCGAGGTGCTCCTTAAAAACTGAGTCCGGCAGATGCACGAACATGGCCTCGTTTAGACCCACACCACCGAAGGCTGCCATAGGTCTCGACTGCTTCAGCACAGAGCAGCGATGAAGAGGATGCTTATAATTATTGCAAATGTAGCAGAAGTGAGTCACATTACAATCCTTAGAAAGATGATCGTCTGTCCTGCACTTGTAGCACCAAAGACTAATCTTCTTCCCTCCAATCTGTGCTGCAGGCAAAACAGTTGAAGTCCCAGCCGACACAGGGCCAGGCAACACAGGAGCAGCAGGCGTGGCCTGAGGAACCGGAACAAAGAGCGGCGGTCCCGAGGCAGTCGATGCAGGAACCCGGCCGGTACCCTTACGCTTCTTTTTCTTGTTGTTGTTGCTCGGACGGCTAGAAGTGGGAGGAGCAGCCGCTGTTGTTGGAACGCCGAAAAGCATCGGTTGTTGGAGAGGAGCGGCAGCCGGCGGTGCCTGTCCGGAGGCGCCGGTCCTTGGCGGCCCAGCCGTGGGGCCAAACCCGGTGAAGCGGGACTGGGATGGTACGACAGGGCCGTCCTGTGACACAACAGCTGAAGATGGCGCGGTTCCCTTCATTGCCGGCGGACCGCCTTTGGACGAGGAAGGTAGGCGCCCTGACATGCCAGCGGAGGCGCCTACACGAACGGCGGCGGCGTAGGAGACCCTCAGCGGCGGCGGCGGCGGCAAACGAGATGGTGATGGAAGCGTATCGCACGTAGGGATTAGGGCCCAGGCACGTACGACTCCTCCCCTAAGAGAAAAGTCAACGCGGCGGGGCCACCCTGACATCTGCGACGCGCTGGCAGAGGACCCACCATCGCTCGAACCCATCCTCCCGGTCTCGATTGGCAGCGTGGAGTTAGGCGTAACTGACGCACTGCATGTTGCCGCAGAACGTGGATCATGCAACGACCGTTGAGCGTTGTCTGCCGCGGGCCCGTCGGACGACGGCGGCGGCATGAATGCCGCCAGGGCGACGGGCTGCATCGGCCGCGGGCGCGGAAGAGGCCCTTTCCACGGCCGAATTAGCACACCCCGGCGGATGTGGCGCGCGGCAGCCGGCGGCTTGTAGACGTCTACTCCCACCGGCGGGGTCCTGCACTGAGAAGGCAACCCATTAGTCGAAATTGAACTATCCCGTACCTGGCCGGAGATGGGCGTCGGAGGTGAAGATCCAGGTCGTTCCCAAACGCGCGACGCCGGCGTCGGAAAACCGACGTCTTCCCAAAACTCTTGCACCAGCTCTTCCTTTGTCTTCCTACGGCGCGATACAGTGGACCAGGCAGCACCTCCGTCCGCTAGACCCTCATCGGACAGGATCATGGAAGCAGCCTTCATCGCCACATGCTCCTTTCCAGACGAAGCATCTACGGCCGAGGCCTCATCGCCATCCTCCCCGACCTGCGGCTCAGCAAGGACATTGAAACGTGATCCAGAACTAGAAGCTGCCATCGCCGGCGAGAGATCTCCCGGCGCGAGGGTAAGCCGCCGTCGATCCGGGAGGACTCGTGCTCCAACGCGCACGACACAGTCAAGGAGCACCATCTCATTCCCGGTGGAGATCCTCTCCCCAGGCCGAAGATGCCTCCCTTCCTCAATCTTCCCGTCGCTGTTCCGTAAGAAACAGAAGTCCGGACGATCCAGGTAAAGAGAACCGACGCGCCACTCCAGCCTGCCATCGAGGAAGGCGGTGGAGAAGGTCACCGCCCATCGGAGTGGCAGAGGCGTTTCCGGCGGTCTCCCCATCTTTCTCACTTCCAGCCCCCTTTAAAATGGGGAGATTTTCACTTCCCGCTCTCCCACAACATCATATGTGAAAATGGGGAGATTTGTCTTTTTTTTTTTTGTGTTGCAAAAAATAAAGACAAAAAATAAAGACAAAAAAAATCCGCAACACAATCTTTGTTGCTAATGTTTCTGCAACCAGGGCTCTGTTGCAAATATATCTGCAACACAACATTTGTTGCAATGTTGAGGACATTGTTAAGCTACCGGATAACACCTGATCTAATGGCCGTGGAGGCGGCAGCTCTTTTTCAAAGATCCGCCGGCCGACGCGTAGCAAGCCCCATATTTTAAGCGTCTATCTGTGGGGCACCAAACTTATGTAAGGTTAACATGTTAGCACCCAAATTGAGATAAAATTATTGGTGGACACTTCCCTATGTAACAAGACAATATATAGCTCTACCTAATAACCGCTACAGTTAAAAGCTCACTAGAGATGGGAAATATATAAATCACTCAGAATCGATGGTTTGTCGAGGTACCTTAATTTAAACCCTTTGGAATAAACTTTTTTGTGTGGGGGATGCAGCACCATGCCTCGAGAAGAACTTATGCTTGACAAGGCTTTCTTTGTACTTGTGTCCAATAATGCTTAAACTCCCTGACAAGGGTTTCCATTTAAATTCCTCTAGTAACTTACCTGCGCTGTCACAGTGGAACATGTAACGTGCAGACATATTGTAGACCAGCACGTCTCCCTCGTGGGACAAAACACAGTGCCGTGTGTTTACATTGTGCCATAAGACCACCGCTGGGTGTCGTGTGTTTACACTATGACATAGGACCTCCTATGGGTGTTTAACATGGTAGTTGAATGACCAGACCTCCCTCTGGTAGTCCTCCAACACCATTTTTGAGCTTGACCTCCCAGAGTCCAAGCAACTGAATCCAATTGAACCTTCCATGTCCCACAAACGCATGCAGAAGCCGGTAGCAGTCGGGCGACACATAGACTGAATGACTCGATCACAGTGTCGAAAACGACTATGCCGACATCAAAGTGAGCCCAGTCATCAGGTTCCCAGTGAAGGTGGTTGCGAAATACAACTGGTGAGGCCAAAATAATTGGAGAAGTTCCATGCCCGGCCAACATAGCCACCATGTCAGGGTTATCGGAAGGAACTCCAATGCACCACGGGGAGACCCTCCGCCGCACCCGCACCTTAAGGATGCAGTACATAGCTGCTTGCTGGTAAAGGATGCGGTACTCGCCGGATTGGCAATGCAAGTACAGTGCCGCAACGTTAATGTGGCGTGCAGTGGGGAGGTCCGAGACTGAAGCGCATTGACAAGTGGCTGGGTTGCAGATACTGAATCGGCCGTCAGACATGCTTAGCAGGAGGAGGCCGTCGTAGGATGCGTGCAACTTCCAGCCGTCGTAGTCGTCGAACCCGAGGACAGGCCGGCTGCGGCCTCGCCCCAAGACTGGTCCGCCAGCAGTCTCTGTACTTGAACTGGCTGTGCCGTCGTAGAGCACGGCGAGGGGGAGCAACGGCTGGCGCCGATGGTGGGCGAGGAGGAAATCAGGGGCAGAGACGAGGCCGCGGCAGGAGTGGCAGACCGCGCGGCAGCGGAGGATGTCTCTGGCCGGAATGCAGACGAAGATCTCCCACACCATGATGTCCTCCGGGAGGCGGTCGAGGGTGGTGGCTGCGCGTCCGCCTCGCCACAGGGTCCCCCGCGGCCTCACGCTTGATCGTTACGCTGTCGTCGTCGGTGGCTGCCCTCTGCTCGGCGCCGGCGGCGTACGTAGGGCTTCGGGTCAGGAGAGACGCGACAAGTATCCGGCGCTGTACCCGCTGCGTGGAAATTTGGGCGACCATCACTATAAAAAATATGTCAACTTGTGACCCTCACTATTGGCCGCTGAAAGGTCATAGTTTTTCATTTGCGACCTTTTTGTGACCAAAAACAAAAAGTCAAAAGCTGGCGGTCGTAAATTGAAACTAACGACCTTCTGTAAAAGGTCGTTGGTTCTTCGACCAAAATTTTGGTCACTAGCAGCCTCCCCAAGCCACGTAGGATCCAGCGTGGCAAGCTGACGTGAATAAGATTCAGCCCGGTCCGATTAGGTGTCTATATGGGCCGAGCCCATTAATTCAACCCATTTATATATTTTTTCATGTCAATTTTCGCTAGCTACATGGGCCTAGCCCAGCAATTCGGCCTTTTTATTTTCTGGGCCATGGCCTTTTTGGCTTAACAGTTCCAGATTTTTTTATAATTATATTTTCCTTTTCTTTTTTTACAATGGGTCAATTAGGTAGATGGGTCCCAACTGTAAGTTCTGGTAATTGGTCCCCGTTGTCAGGTTTTAGTAAGTGGGTCACATTCTTCGGACTTCAGTTTCATAGTAAATAAATAGCCACTATTTAAATTGGCCAGACAAAAAAATACAAGTAGTACTTCGAATAACAACAACCAAAATCAGTATGGAGCTGCTACTCTACACATAATACATTTTCAATCACGTTTTACAAGCTCCATGTGCAATAACTAGAGAATATACAAGCTCTACAAGTGTCTTCAATCTTCTTCAACATGGAGCTCATTTCGGTAGCGAGCACAAACTGGGCACCCGCATCATCACAGGATGGCAATTTTAGATCATAAAAACGAATATTCCAAGCACAGTTTAGAGAAAAGAACCAAGTAAATTTGCCCTCAATCATAGAAACAAAGTTTAGAGAAAACCAAACATGAAAAATCACTTATTATGCAGGACACATACGTACACATCTCAGGAAAAGCTCGGAAAGAGCAAGGTGTCAGAGCATGATGTTATCGGAAGCATGATTTACAAGTTTGTCTCTGAGACATACGATAGGTGCTTTTCATAGAAGACAGAATAAGTAAAACTATTCATATTTGCGAACCCAGACTCTAACCAAGACCATCCAGAAGTGACTCGAAGAGCGACCTAATATAGTGACTGCTACAGTTCATATTTTGATAGTAAATCTGATGTGTAATCATATAGATAATAAAATACATGGCACAATATCAGTACATCTCCAAACAGCCAATAAATCTCATAGTACCACAGGGACATGCACCTGTAGTACATCATGCATTGCAGGTTCACATCAACAGCTAATAGCAAGGCTATCAGTTCAACAACACTAATACCACCTCAAGCATCATCAGTTTAAAAAGAATGAGCACCAAAACAAAGGGGCAGCAGATACCTCTTCAAACTTTTTTTTTCAAAAATCAGCTCATCCTCTTGACCGCTCCAGATATCGTCCTTGTGCATTGCTCAGGAAATTATAAATTCTGGTTAGCACACAAGAAAATATCAGAGTAGAAAAGTGGCATAGAAAGTACCAAAAAATTCGCATGCTTTATTGTTTTTGCAAGAAGTTGTTTTTGCAAGAAGGCATCAATCAGATTTTGAAGCTAATAATAATTAACATGTACTTATCACTTGTTGGAGTTGGTTCTCTTCAATTAATAAATTCTTGAAGTAGAACAAGACATGTTCATTCACGGTACAGTCAAACAGAACTAATCGTTGCTGAGTAGGGCTACACACGGTACAGTCAAGCAGCTAAATTATTCAACATGAGAACATATTCCCCAATTGTAAAGACATGGCAATTATGCACTTGAGATCATACCAGTCATACTGCAATAAAGAACACACCATCCTGAACTACATAGCTAAATAATTGTGCGTCAGTTGTTTCAAACAGAACAAATGAGGCGGTTCCACCAAACAACAAACACCACATGACTACCACCGAGGAGCAAATGAGGCAAGGAAGAACAAAACAAACACTCAGCAAAATAATGAGAGCTTGGATCTTCCACAAGATGGGGATAGGCAGCAAGACCAGGCTAAACAGAGGCATGTGCATGTTCATTCTAATTTAAGGGCAACAATGACAGGCCAGCAAGAAAGTTTAATCAATGCACTAATGCAGCAAGATGTTGTTACAACGTTGACAGTAGGAAGCTTAGGCAGAAAGCCTAGAAATATCAAGTTTTACCTTTTATTTATTTATCTTTAAATGAGCCCCCATAAAATGTTTTAAGAAACAGAAGTGCATTTCTATGTGGTAAAATGATGTGCCTAGTTGCTGAAAAATGATGTTTATTTATGTTAACAGAATGCTTTTGAGGAGTTGGCATCCAGTTCTTATTGAGCTATACAAGGAGGCTAGAATTGAGCATTGCCGTGCAACTAGGGACTTGAGTAGCTATGGCTGCTATGTGCAACATGTGCTCATCATCAACAACATGTGCTCATCAACTAGGGACTTGCGTCTAATGAAGGTTGCCCTTTGGGGCGGCATCGGCAGCTCCGCCAGATACATACAAGCATCTGAGAAACACTTGACCCAAGAGATGCAACTACCCGAATGCTTCATTCAAGATTTAACACAGTAACTCTACAGGCAGAAAGTAAATTGAAGGCAACCTCTTTGCACATCCCTTATTTATGAACGGAGGGAGTGATATTCAGCTTCCGCAGTCAAAGGAGACCCATAAACTCATTGTGCACAGTTGCAAAAACACATTATGCAACATAAATACAGCATCAGCGTGTGTGTGTGTGTGTGTGCCACGGTTACCTACATATCCTACTAAGCGAAGCCGACAGTCAGGTTGTTGGTCTTGTACTTGTCGAACTAACAATCTATGGATTTTGCAATCTAAATGAGATCAGTATAAACTAATTGCACACAATTGCAGCAGCGCCATCGAACCAACGGACGAACAAGTCGACCGAGTGAGACCAAGAAGGAAAACAAGCAGATCAGATGGGAAGGGGGTGGTTACCATCCTGGCGCGCTCGCCCTTCTCCTGGATGGCATCATCCTTGAGCACCCTCTCCATCTGCCCAACCACAGAGACGGAGAGAAAAAATGTCAGGAACACATCACGTTGATCCAGCCACGGAGAAGAGAACTGACTGGGGCGGTCGGGCTGGGTACCTCGGGGACGGATGACGGCGCGGACACAGGGGAGAGGAAGAGGGCGGGTGGATCTCGTCGGGGTCCGCGGCGCACTCTGCGAAGATCCGGCAGTGCAGCAGCACGTCGTCGGCCTTGTTCACGTCGAGGTCGATGTAGTAGCTGGACGGGAGGCACTCATAGTGGTCCTCGAGCGCGTGGTCGAAGAAGGGGCGCCTCCTGGTTGCTGGCGGCCCGCAGGCGGTCGAAGATCCCCCCTACTCACGTCGTCGGCGACCCGTGGCTCTCGGCGTCGCTGTCGGCCATCTGCTCGAGGCGGAGGCGAGGAGGCGGCGGAGGTGGCAGTGGAGGTGCGGCTCCGAGGGCGGGACGAGCGCGGCGAGTGAGGCATCAGGGACGGGGTGGGTCGGCGGGCGGAGGAAGAGCGGCGTGGGGTTTGCGTCCTACGGGCGCGGGCAGTGGAGTGTGGTGGCACGTGGGTGGAGGAGTGTGGTGGCGCGGGCAGTGGAGTGTGGTGGCGCACGGGTGTGGGAGGCGGGATCTAAATCGGGGGCGAGAGGTAGGTGGCGGCTGCGAGTGGATCTGAATCGAGGGAGAGAGGGGAGAGGAGTGGAGTTAGGGTTTGGGTTGGCCTGCTGAGAGGTGCGTGAGAGACGTTGGATTCGCCTGGTGTGGATAATTCAGATCACATAGAGGGGTGATCCGTGAGAAGTGTTCTGATTGGTCTGAGAATATGTGATTTAAAATAATTTTCAAGTACTAAAGATAGAACTATTTTGTGAAGCAACTATCAAAAATATTTTTCAAAAAGGCATTATACAAATTTTCACTCAAGTTAGAACACATTTTATGGATGAGCACCAATTTGTATGCATTTCTGATCTTTCTAACTATTTTTAATCATTTTTCGAGTGCCCCAAAAGAGGGTTTTTTGTGAAGGATCTACCATATATTTGTTGCGAAATTGGACCAAATCAATTTTCTAAAATACTAGGACATATTTAATGCACAATTGATAAAATGGTTGGGTGTCAAAAGTTTTTATCCACCTCTGGTGAAAAAGACAAATTCTCGCCGATTCAGTAGGAAGCGGGTCAAATTTGAACTACAGCTACCTTATAGTTTGCTCTTTATTTTTTACAAAAATCATTTCTAGGTACATAAGTATCTATTTAATCAGAGAAACATCAAAAAATTCCAAGATCCAACCACTAGCTAGGAACGGTCATTCCCGCCGTTTTGACCGCATTTTGAAACGGGCATAAAAAATTCAAAAAATGGAAAACCTTCACATTGTGTCATTATATGTGACCAAGTTACCAGGAAAAATAATAAACTTGTAATACGGTAACTTTTAAAAGAAATGTTCTTAGAGATGAGCTATCATGTGTGAAGATTCATGGCTTTCAAGTCAAATGATCAATCTTATGGCCACATTCATGATATATTTTGTTCAAATGATCTCATATTGTGAACAAGGGTGCATCTTGCAATTCCAAACAATGTTGCCTAAGGGAGTCTTTATTTTCTTTGCACGGAAAAATCATTTTCCATTTTCCAAGTGCCCGAAATGAGTTTTTTTGTGAAAGACCTACCATATATTTGTTGAAAAATTGGACCAAATCAATTTTATAAAATACTAGGATATATTTAATGCACAATTGACAAAATGGTTGGGTGTCAAAAGTTTTGATCCACCTCTGGTGAAAAAGACAATTCCACCGTTACGGCTGGAAGCGGGTCAAATTTGAACTGCGGCTGCCTCAAAGTTTGCTATTTATTTTTTTCAAAAATCATTTCTAGGTACAAAAGTATCTATTTAATCAGATAAACATTAAAAAAATTCCAAGATTCAACCACTAGCTAGGAACGGTCATTCCCGCCGTTTTGACCGCATTTCGAAACGAGCATAAAAATTCAAAAAAATCAAAAAATTGGAAAACCTTCGCATTGTGTCATTATATGTGACCAAGTTTCCAGGAAAAATAATAAACTTGTAATACGGTAATTATTTTTAAAAAATCTTCTTAGAAATGAGCTATCATGCGTAAAGATTTAAGGTTTTCAAGTCAAATGATTAATCTTATGGCCACATTCATGGCATAGTTTGTTCAAATGATCTCATATTGTGCACAAGAGTGCATCTTGGAATTCCAAACAATGTAGCCTAAGGGAGTTTTCATTTTCTTTGCACGGAAAATTATTTTCCATTTTCCGAGTGCCCGAATTGAGTTTTTTTGTGAAGGAGCTACCATATATTTGTTGCAAAATTGGACCAAATCATTTTGCTAAAATATTATACCATATTTAATGCATAATTGACAAAATGGTTGGGTGTCAAAAGTTATGATCCACCACTTGTGAAAAAGACAAATTTTTGCCGATTCAGCAGGAAGTGGGTCAATTTTGAACTGCATCTACCTTATAGTTTGCTCTTTATTAAAAAAAACATTTCTAGATATATAAGTGTCTATTTAATCATAAATACATGGTTTGGTGGCGATACATCGAGGTTTGGATGGTGGACGAGGGCCCCAACTCCAGAGCGCATAAACTCGCATGCCCGCCGCGTGGTCACCGCGTGACCGTGGCGTTGCCATGTGTTCTGGGCGGCCTAGGCATGTCTAGGGGGTTGGGTACTCCCAGGAAGGTGCTAGGAAGAAAATTACAACATAAGATTCTCACGAGGAGACCGAACTATGCTCAAACATGAATTAGCAGCCAAGTGTTTGATTAGCGATACGGGAAATGCACGTGGTCAATGGGCATGAGTTTTGGCTGACGATGATCATCTACTAAGAAGACTGTCTTCACAATTTTTTAGCTCAAAAGGAGGAGTCTAGGTGGTACTTGCTTTGCAAAGTACCACACTGGAGAGAAATATGAATGTTGAAGCTGGGCTCAAAATAATGAATGGATTGAGCTGAAATTTAGTGGGGGTGGTTATTTGGGCATAGGAAAGCACTTTAGAAAATTGATACCATTTGGACATGCCAAAGTGGTACTTCCTTCACAATGCTATTCCCTGAACAGAAACTTGAGAAAATTAGCGAGAGAAATTTGGTAAATGAAATGAGCTCAAGTTTGGTGTAGGTAAGTTACATAGGTATGGTCATGCCCTGGTAAATTTTCAGATCATTTGGGTAAGCCTAGCTAGTACTTACTTCACAAAGTTTCTCTCGAGATAGAAACTTTGGAAATTTCCTGAGAAAGATTTACCAGGAAAATGGAGCTGAATATTATCATGTGGCAATGATTTGGGTATGGAAGACTGCCCAAAAAGTTTTAGGGTAATAGGAGGGATCTGGATAACACTTGCTTTGCAATGTGCCAATCTGGCCATAAAATATAAATTGAACCTGGGGTCACATAGATGATTTGACTGAGCTACAATTTGGAGGAGGGTGATAATTTGGGCATATGAAGGAACTGTATAAATTTCATGTCATTTGGATATATAAAAATGGTACTTCCTTCACAATGCTTCTAGGTGGAAAAAAACTTTGAAAATTTGCCGAGGAAGATTTACTAGGCAAAGGGAGCTGAATTTTGTCGTGAGGCAATGATTTGAATAGGAAAGAGTGCCCAAAAGTTTTGAGGGCAATCAAGAATATATAAATAGCACTTCCTTCACAAAGTATTGTTGTGAACAGAATAAGAAAATGAATATTGTTGAATTATTTTTGAACTAGGCAAGAAAGGATTTTTACATATTTGACGAAGATATGACCCAAAGAATTTATGAGATTTTTTGGGGAATTTTGGGTATGACAGAAATATAGGCTGCTTCACAACCTAGGGCAAAAATTGACACATGGACATGACACATAGGCAAAACTGATGAGATGGCGCCTAGTCATCACAACCCACCACAATTTACAAGGCTATGACCATCTATATTGGTCGTTAACAACTAAAGATAAGGCATCGGACCAACGTTGTTTGCTTTATGACCATTTCGTGTAAGGAAATTATGACATTTCTGACCAAAATGATCGCACTGGTTTAGGGTTTGGAGCCCACCGAACAACTTTTAACCAATTGGTCTTAAATGGTCATAAATCTATGACCAATTCTTTGAAGGTCACTGACAGAAGGTCACTAGTTGACAAATTTCTTGTAGTGCATCCGCATCTTGGCCATCGTAGTGCCGTGCGTAGTTGCCGAGAGAGATTGGAGGCTTGAGCTAGGTTTTGTGCGGGTGGAACGATGGATAATCCGCCGGCTTTGTTTTGGTGAGGGCGGTCCGTCCGATGGTGGGTATGTGCCGAGATCAAGATATATGCATGGGTGCATGTATGATTATGGGTTCGATCGGTCTGGTCTGCTCGTGCACGACTGATCTTTTTTTTGAACTGCTCGTGCACGGCTGATCTTTCATAACAGCTGCATGCTAATTGATACGCTATCATCTCTCTTAGTTCGGCGAACGAAATTCTCAAAAAAAAAAGCTCGGCGAACGAACAGACAACGACCCAGACAACGAGGAGGAAGCAGATGACAGGGAGGTCGCACTAGCCAGGCAGTCAACGAGGGCCATGAAGGCTAATCCAAGGGTTGCTACGCCAGAGTGGGTGTGAGGCCTGGCTCATACACCAGCTACATAAGCCTGCGACTGATGTGAGAAGGGAACACAAGATCAGGAAGATCAATTTCCTTGTCTCAAAAAAAGGAAGATCAATTTCCTCAAAAAAAGAAAGAAAAAGATCAGGAAGATTATTTGTCTTGCGGCGGCCACCCTTTCCCCTCTATGTTCTTCCTTCCCTAGAGTAGAAACTTGAGGCTTTTATATCCCTAATAAAGTGCTACCTGAAACCAATTTCCGAGGAACCCTAGATCGTGGTTTTTAACAAGTGGTAATCTTCTCTAAGATTGCTCACAGTGGGGAGTAACATAGAGTAGTAACTTGCCGATGTTACTAGTCTATGTTACTACCTCCATAGTGGGTAGTAACATATGAGTAGTATCATGAAAGAGTTCATTTATTAGGTTATAGACTCATTATGCCTTGAAATGTGTGATGTTACAATAAGAGGGTGTTTGTTTACAGGGACTTATTGGTCTAGGGACTTAAATAAGTCCCTATAAGTCTCATCTAAACCAAACAGAAGGGACTTACAGGGACTTAAAGTGGGCATTTGAGACTTATGAAACAAGACTCTCAAGGAGGGACTTATGGGGACTTATAGTTGTAATATGGTCTTATAGAGACTTATAAGTCCTAGGAACCAAACATGTAGAGACTTTTTAGGGACTTTGGACTTATAAATTGGGACTAAAAAAAGTCCTAGGACTTATGAACCAAACAGGGCCTAACTAGCTAAGTTACCACAAACCCCTCTCTCCTCATTAATTAGCTGCCATATAAGCAATCATGTATTGAAATGTGTGATGTTATTAGTTAAGTTACTCCCATTGTGACTAGTCTAAGAAAACAAGTGGTAATCAGAACCTTCGATTCCTACACTGGCGCCAGTCCCGGATTACCTCGTCAAGCCCTCATCCACACAAAAAACAAGGAGCTCTAACAAACTAATACATCCGCATATCTTACCCCTTCATCTCTCCTCCAAGTGAAACAGGTTGCTAGGGTTTCTACCTCCCGTTGGCGGCAGCGCCGATCTGCCTCGTCTCTTGTGGTCCTAGGGCCATGGGGGCACGGTGGATCCTGGTCCTTGCAGGCGGGAGGGCTCCATTTTTATACTCCCTCCGTTCCTTGATATAAGGTGTATAGATTTTTGAGAAAAAAAATCAAAATATAAGGTGTATTGTGTTGCGCCACTAGTTTGGATAATTTTTTTAGGGATTCGATTACATTTCCCTATATTAGGCAAGCTTCTCTATTTTCTCATGTCAATTAGTCACGTGTAATCTAGCCCAAAACTTGGGAAATTTTCCCTCCACGTGCGTTCTTTAATTTCCGTGCCAAAAACTATACACCCTATATTTAGGAATAGAGGGAGTATATTTTTTGCTAGGGTTTTTGTTCTGCTCAGTAAGACGATATGGCCGTGGCTCCCTGAAGATGGAATAAAGTTTTCCCTGCCTAGCCCCCGTCTCGGTGGTGTGTCTAATATCGTTGAAGGGCGTGCGGAGGTGTATCTCAGCGGATCTCACAGGATTTAGTTGGTGGTTGTCTTTGGTGGATCCGTTGGGATTCCGTCTTCATTGGTCCACGTTAGTCTGTCTTCAAGTTGGATCCTTCCGATATATGCTTCTCTTCATCGATGATGGTTGATATTCTCGTGTGCTGATCCTATGGGGTCTTAGCACGGCGACTTCCCAACTGTCTACTACAACAAATTTTACCCGGCTACGGTGAGGGAAGGGTGATGATGGCGTTGCGCATTCGGCTCACTTCAGTGCTTGTAGTCATTGCTAGATGGTATACAGATCTTGATGTAGCTTTTATTATTTCTGATGTTTGTTGCACTGCCATGATTGATGATGCGTAGATCGGAAGTTTTCCCGCCAAAAAAGCCCTCATACACCGCCTGGCAACAGAAGTAGACCAAGACGACATGGAGGTGCAGATTGCCAAGATCCTTGACTGCCTGGGAGGGCTCGATGGGATTAGTGAGACATAGCACTTAGCAGCGACAGGGAGATGAACTCGGAACTGCAGTCCCTATCAGCGTCGATCAGGTCCTGGATGCCGGCCAACGATGAATCGGTCACCCATCTCCAAGCGGCGGTAGGCAACCTCCAATGTCGTCCGGAGAACAACAAATGTTGCTGCACATTTGTTAGCCTGGTCATAGTGGGGAGTAACTTATACTAGTGTTATGCATATGACACTAGTCTAAATTACTATCTTCATAGTGCAAAGTAACATAGTAGTAGTGTCATAGATGGCTTCATTTATTAGCTTGTAGACTCATCTTGTATTGGGAAGCGCTATGTTACAGTAACATATTATGTTACTACTTCTCATTAACTACTTGCCACATAAGCAAAAATTTCTTAGAGTGCGCTATGTTACTCGCTAAGTTACTCCCATTATGACCAGCCTTAGCCAAAGAGGGTGCGAGTCAAGAACTTTGGAAAGTGTGGTTTCATGTACCTCGGGACTTTATTCTTAGCGTTGTATCGGCGGAGATCCTAAACTTTTTTGAATAAATAATTGAGGTGTTGATTCTTTAAAAAAAGCTAGAGTGATTTGCAGAGATCAAAGGGAATGGTCACTGCTGCGAGATGGAGAGTCAAATTTGTTTTTCCGCCGAACTTTTTCCTAATAGAAACCCTTTATCATTCTTTTTTAACACAGTACAGACACAAACGCTCTTGCATATGCGCATACACTCACCCTTATGAATGCACACACACATTCCCTATCTCTGTGAGCACTTCCGAGAGACTGAGCCGACATAACATTTTAAGATTTACGAAATCACCTAGTGCCCAATGATGGCAACGTTCCTACCGACAAGCTGAGACGGGAAACTAAAGAAAATCAAGGATCGATGACAGTAATATTATATGCAAGAGTTGTAGATAATAAAGCTCCCTGTGATACTACAAGCTCTCCAAGTGCTCGACATTCATTATTCCTACACTGGAAAGTGTACAATAATTATTTACACTTGATGCTATGACCCACCAGGGACGGCGTTTATGATCGCCGTTGCCAGCCTCCATGCTTCGAGCCTGGACACCTTCACAACACCGGTCCCGTTGTTGAACACGTACATGTGGCTATCGCTCTTCTCCACGTGCTTAGGGTAAACACGTGTCGTGATGCATGTGCGCCCCCCGCCTCCAAAACTCTCTACCACCGAATGGTCAATCTATTTGTTGGAAGAAGAGAAGTAACTCACACATTGTAACTGAATTTCACTTGATGCATCCAACAAAGCAAAGGATCAAAGAGTTTTACCAGTGTTCTAAGAGATATACTCCTCTTGTGCTCCTCGATGTCCATGTCCACAAAGCCTCCATATGACGGCTTGTACACATTGGCTCTCGTAGTCGATCTACTCATCATTTGTTGGAGCAGATACGAGGTGAAGCAATACAATTTTCACTTTGCAACATTGGAAAAAACCATCTTAATTAGGGAAGTTGTGTTCTATACCTTGTGAGGTCGGTGCACATGAGGACTTTGGGCTTCTGATTGTATTTGAACATCCTGAAGAAGACGGATGTGTACTCATGCAAGTCGCTAGAGGCCATGACGAGCAGCCCGAATGGGCCCACCCCGCCCCGCGCGGACGCACCCTTCTCTGCGCACAACTTTTGCGGGTCCAACAACCAGTTGGGATCAAAGCTCTCGGCCTCTTCCAGAGATGGGATCTCAAAGACAGCCTCCACGTCAGCTTGTGCACCTGCACCAATAATCTCGTTCATGCCCCCGGCGTTCACTTGCGCTCCGAGCAAGCCGATGACTTGTTTCCTCCTCAGCGTCTCGATCTCCTCAATCGGCCACTGTCGAAGCTGCTTCCCATCACCGTCTAGCCACACCTTCCTCGGAACCGTCTGGATGCAACACACATAATAGCCAATTGATGAGGATGACTAGTTAATCGCAGAATGACCGGACGATGGTACGATGGTGGCGCACCTGGACGCCGGACCAACCCCTAGCAATATCATCGGCCTAGCTATCGGAATCGTTGGCCCACGCCCACAACACGCGTCGGTTCTTCCCCGCGTCAAAGAAGGACTTGGATGCGTACACATGGCCATAGTCGATGCGACGCCAATTTCGACAATCGTCGATGTCGTGCTCCACGTCCACCTGTGGCGTGAAGGTGTCCGCCGTGTCGTCGTACCTCCCGACCGCGTAGTAGTCTTGAGTCGTGTTCATTACACTCAGCTTTAGCACGTGCCTCGCAGCACCGTTCTCTGCAATGAATGCGTAGTCGAGCCGCCCCTCCTCCGTGTCTGGACCCGCCACTGGGAACAGGTCCGGGCACTCGACCATGACGGCAGCTCGTGACGTGTACAACGGTGAGGCATTCCGCTTCCAACGTCGGAATTCTTTGCTCCGGTAGACAAGGGTGGAGGCAATGCCCATGGGGCCGCCGACCTTGGCTGCAACGATGATGCGCCACATGCTGTCGCTGCCTATCCACGCCGTCGAAGGATCGCGGAAGCTGTCGCAAGGGACGTCGGACGGGTGCGGGATGACAGGGTTGTAGTTGGGCTTCACCCACTCACGGAGGAATGAGTCAGCAGGATTCTTGGGGAAGGCGATGTTTTGCACCTGCACCTTATGGGCGTCGATGCCGGTGTACAGTAAGGCTGGGGCGCCGCTCGGGAGAACGGTGGCGGAGCCTGACCAACAGCCGTTCGCGTCGAAGGGGGTGGTGGGGTCGAGCACGGTGTGGAGCGCGACCCAGTTGACGAGATCGTGGGAGACGGAGTGACCCCAAGAGAGGTTGCCGGTGCCCCATATCGTGCCAAGTGGGTTGTACTGGTAGAACAAGTGGTACACACCCTTGTGGTATATTGGCCCTGTTGGTACATGCAACGCAAATGATTAACTGTAAGTTCAAATAATACTCCCTCCGTCCATGAATAAGTGTACATCTAGTTTTTGTTCTAAGTCAAAGTTTTAAAATTTTGACTAACTTTATAGAATATAGTAGTAACATACATGGCATCAAATTGGTATATTGTCAAAGTACATTTCAAAACGGATCTAGTGATACTAATTTAGTGTCATAAATGCTTTTATTTTTTTCTAGAAAATTGGTCAAAGTTTTAAAACTTTAACTTAAAACAAAAACTAGATGTACACTTATTCGTGGATGGAGGGAGTATTAGATATACGGGAAGAATACTTCCCAACATAATAATGTGGCGTGCATGCATGCAACTGCCGGGGAAACTTTCGAAGCATTGTGTGAGGCTCTTTCAACAACATGAAACGAGATTCCCTCCACGAGGTTAGCCCGTAGATTTTCCCCGTAGGTAGGCCGTTATCCTTTGTGGACCATGTACTTAATCTTCTCCTATTATGTTTTGATGTACTCGCTCCGTTCCAGGTTATAATGTTCTAACTTTATTTCTGAAGTGGATGTACGTATATAGACGCATTTTAGTATATATGTTTGTTTACTTGTTTCAGTCTGTATGTAGTAAATGTTTAAATATCCAAAATGTCTTCTCCTAGAACGATTTACAGAGATCAAAAGAGCAAAGGTCGCTGCTGCATGGTGGAGAGTCAAATTCGGTTTTTCCGTTGAACTCGAGACGCGTGCACAAGTGGAAGCAACACTTGGACACAAAATATATAGCCCTATGGCTGGGCCAGTCATGGGCTAATTTAGGATGTCTTCCTTCCTCTACCTCTACCAGTGTCCTGCGATGGCAACGGCAGCGTTCCTACCGACAAGTTGAGAAGGGAAAGTAAAAAAAAATCGAGGAGCCATGACTACAGAGTCCAAAAATCACATCCTCTTCGCACCTAATCCAGAAGCAATGAGCACACTACTCGATCGGGCAGGCAAAACAAAGTACTCACGCTGTCTCATAATAGAAAACGCTTTTGTTGACACACGAACACGTCACGTGTACCCTCGACGCCGGGGGTGATGCACCGCAGCTCACGTCGAAGGAGACCCGGCCGACAGCGGGATACGCAAGACAGTCGACGGGCGCTTTTGCAGACCCGAAAATCCCACACCACCGGGAGGGACCCCGTCAGGGAGTGCGGCGGCTATGGGCTGCCCTAGGTCGATTTGCTCGCCCCTAGAGCCTCGGAATTCGCAGCTCTCAAACACGAAGAACAGCGAAGAACCAGATAGAAAAACGGTGGAGAGATAAAACGTATATGAAAAAGTAGTATATTGATTTGTTCGATTGTGTGTTGTTCAATCGGCCGTCACCCCCAACATATATAAGAGGCGGCTGGACTTCCCGTACAAGCAAAGGATTTATCTAGGCTTTCCTTACAAGAAAATTACATCAATTCACGTCCTAGAATCCTAGTTCTGGTCCCACTCGGATTCAGCCCGAATCTGGTCCAATCTTCTGTCTTGCTCCTTGCATGGGCTGTGGAATCTGCATATGACTTCCGATGGAGACGGTTCAAATATCAATTATGTGTGCTTCGACGAGGCCAACAATCCGTATGTTGATCACTTTTCCAAATAAGGCCATCTTGAATACTCCACGGGGTCATCTCTAATTTCGAGCCGGACTCGTTCATGTAGCTGACTGGACCGTCCGACTCTTGCAGCGTCTCTGCAGGTCGTATACTACGTCGGATGATGATGACTCAAAAGCAAAGTTGACCGTTTCGACGTTACGAACAACTCCTGTGTTGAACACTTCTTCATCCGAAGCCATCTAGATAAGTATTTGAGCCCATCTTCAGCATCTGGTCGGATTGGCCTCGACAGTTTCTACTGTTCACGGCAGCAAGCTTTCCCGGCAAGGTTACTGTTCACGGCGGCAAGCTTTCCCCGGCAGGTTACTGTTCACGGCGGCAAGCTCTCCCCCGGCAAGGTTACTGTTCACGGCGGCAAGCTTTCCCCGGCAAGGTTACTGTTCACGGCGGCAAGCTTTCCCCGGCAAGGTTACTATTCATGGCGGCAAGCTTCCCCCCGGCAAGGTTACTGTTCACGGCGGCAAGCTTTCCCCGGCAAGGTTACTGTTCACGGCGGCAAGCTTTCCCCGGCAAGGTTACTATCCACGGCGGCAAGCTTTCCCCGGCAAGGTCTTTGAGGCAGTAAACGACCTCGGATGAAAATGTGTGCAAAAGCAAAGTTGACCGTCTTGACGAGACGAAAAACTTTCGTGTTGAACGTTTTCTGATTCGAGGCCATCTTCTGGGCCAAAACACTCACGCATTACATCAGACACTTGCCAAGACATGTCTGGCCTTCCGCGTCATATTTCGCCTCTTGACAGGGCTGCATCCAGATAGCTCTAACTTTTGCATGCGAACTCGGAGTGAGATGATTTTTATATCAAAATCGACCGATTCGACGAGACGAAGACAATTCATGGAGAGCATTCCTTCATCCGAGATTGTCCTGGAGGCGTACTTGACCAAAAAGCACTCAGAACACCTAAACATGACAATCTGAGTGTAGTTTTGGTCTTTGATATGATGCCGAATGATTATGGTCCAAACATCAAAGTTGTTCCACTCGGCAATGTGAAATTTCTCATTTAGAATATTTTGTCATTTGAGGCCATCTCCATTGCATTCTGCATTGTGCCAAAATCAGGTGTCAACACAGGCCCCCTGTTTTTCGGCAAAGCTTGCATGCCGAAAAATAATTTGCACCATGTTTGTTCTAAGGACGATGTCAACACTCCATCGACCATTTATTTTTCTCAGGGCGATAATTATTTATCGGCCATCTTTGTGCTAAGGGCAATAATCTTATATCGGCCGTTGCCCACTTAGGCTTCCTGCCACACACTCGGGTGGTACTTCTTCAAATATTTGCCATTGAGAGCTCGAGGTAACAATGCCCCCTGTATTGATTCCACCAAATATGAATTTCCGGAAACAACTCTTGTAATCCTAAAAGGACCTTCCCAACTTGGAGACCACTTCCCGAATTTTCTATCTCTTGAACCAATCGGTAGAATCACTTTCCAGACGAGATCACCAACTTGAAAATTCTTTAACTTGACTTTCTTATTGTAAGCCCTTGCCACCCTCAACTTATCTCTCTCTATGGCATTCAAAGCAGCCAAACATTTATCAGCAACCTCATCAATGTTGTCCATCATCAAGTTATAGAAGTCTATTGTCGATAAATCATTTTGTTTGGCTATTCTCAAAGCATCCAAATTTACTTCCACTGGTAAAACAGCCTCCTGGTCATATACTAGCTCAAATGGAGTCACTTTCGTAGCACCATGCCTTGAGATTCTATGTGCCCATAATGCCTCAGACAACAAGTCATGCCATCTCCTTGGATTATCCTCAATCTTCTTCTTGATGAGCTTGATTAAAATTTTATTGCTAGACTCAGCTTGTCCATTAGCTTGGGCATAATATGGGGAGGAATTGAGCAACTTTATGTTATAAGATTCGGCAAACTCTCTGACTTGGTGTGACATAAAAGATGAACCTTGATCTGTAGTTAACGTTTGAGGAATACCGAATCTATGAATAATGTGCTCGGTTATGAATTTAATTACCTCCGTATGCGTCATGTTCTTGAGAGGTACTGCTTCAGACCACTTAGTGAAATAATCAGTTGCCACCAATACGAACCGATGCCCCTTTGAAGAAGACGGATGGATTTTCCCAATAAAGTCTAAACCCCATCCTCTGAAAGGCCACGGCTTGATAATAGGATGCAACATAGCAGCGGGAGCCAATTGAATATCACCAAATTTTTTACAAGCTTCGCACCCTTTATAATATCTGAAGCAATCATTAATCATGGTCGGCCAATAAAACCCAGCACGTCGTAATAACCATTTCATCTTGGGAGCTGACTGGTGAGTACCACAAATGCTTTCATGTACCTCTCCCATAGCAACTCTTGCTTCGTCCTCATCCAAGCACTTTAAAAGAACATCATCAACTGTTCGGCGATAAAGATCATCATCCCTCATAGTATATTTAAAAGCCATACGCCGAACAGCCCTGTCCACCCTTTTACTCGGATTACGCAAGTAAGCAACAATAGGCTTCCTCCAGTCGGAATTGTCACCTGCACTAGATTTTTTGTTAATGACCGAATCAGTGGGTTCTGGTTCGGCCTCTTCTATACTGGTAAGACAAGCCATCAGATTTTGAGAAATATGAAACATGCCATGATCAACATGGTATCCAGATGCTTGTTGTGCTAACTCATTTGCTTTCCAGTTGTCATGTCTAGATATATGTGCAATGCTAAAACAATCCAAAGTAGAGATTATATCTAGACATTTATCAAGATAAACATTAAGTGATTCGTCCAAACACTGAAAGACTTTGGATATTTGCTGTACCACTAGTAACGAATCACCATAAGCCTCAATATGTGTAACACCTATAGCAAGTAACATCTCTAGGCCGAATAACAATGCTTCATATTCGGCTTGATTATTTGTGCAAAAATATTCTAAGCGGCATGAGGCTTCAAAAACAGCACCATGAGGAGATATATAAACAATACCAACACCTTGGCCATTGCTACAAACTGACCCATCAAAGTATAATCTCCATGGTACTAATGAAATAAGGTTCATATCAACAGCATGCTTGTCATGAATCCGATGTTCAACAATGAAATTAGCAACAATTTGGCCTTTCATGAACTTTAGAGATTCATAAGCCAAATCATATTCAATCAAAGCATAAGCCCACTTGCCAATTCTACCACTATTTGGCCTATGCAACATGTATTTAATGACATCGGTTTGACAAGCTACTACACAAGCACTCAAATAATGTCTCAGTTTTGTGCAAGCATAATATAAGCATAGACATAATTTCTCAACAAATGTATACCTTGTCTCTGCGTCCAATAAGCGGCGGCTCAAATAAGTGATGGCATGCTCTTTTCCTTCGGTCTCTTGAGTTAGAACAACACCAATAACTTCTTCCTCTGCTGCAATATAAAGTCTGAAGGGTTCCCTATGCTTGGGTGCTCTCATCACCGGAGGAGTGCACAAATAATTCTTGATCATATCAAATGCTTCTTGCTGTTTTGCCCCCCAAGTGAAATCAGCATCATCCTTTAACCGAAGGATAGGAGTGAATGCATCAACTTTCCCTGACAGATTAGCTATGAACCTTCTCAAATAATTGACCTTGCCAAGGAACTTTTGCATATCTCTCTTGCATGTTGGAGCCTCCACTTTCTGTATAGCCTCTATCTTTTCGGGATCAATCTCTATGCCATCTTCATGAATAATGAAACCCAAAAACTTGCCAGCTGACACGCCAAAAACACACTTCAAAGGATTCATCTTCAGTCCATACTTTTTCATTCTTTCAAAAGCTAAACGCAAATCGGCCAAGTGAGATTCAAAAGCATCCGATTTGACAACAATATCATCAATATAGACTTCAAGTATGATACCGAGTAAATCATGGAAAATCAAATTCATAGCTCTTTGATATGTGGCTCCAGCATTTTTTAATCCGAATGTCATCACTGTCCACTCGAATAAACCAACGAAACCAGGGCATCGAAAAGCAGTCTTGTACATGTCCTCTTCGGCCATAAAAATTTGATTGTATCCGGCATTACCATCTAGAAAGCTAATAACCTTATGCCCAGAAGCATCATTAATAAGCATATCGGCTATTGGCATAGGATACTCATCTTTGGGTGTAGCCCTATTCAAATCTCTGAAATCAATGCACACCCTCAACTTGCCGGATCCTTTCTTCTCTACTGGGACAATGTTAGAAATCCATTCGGCGTACCTGCAAGGTCGAATGAAATTAGCTTCAAGCAGTCGACCGATCTCTTCCTTGATCCGGTCATATGTTTTCGGATTAAATTTTCTGGCCGACTGTTTATAAGGTCTAAAACCGGCCTTTATAGGCAACCGATGCTCCACTAGCTCTCGGCTTAACCCTGGCATCTCATGATATTCCCATGCAAAGCAACAAACATATTCTTTCAATAGCTCGATTAACTTAGCTTTACAATCGGCTTTCAAGTTTTTGTTTATAAATGTCGGTCGAGTGACTGAACCATCTCCAATATCTACCTCTTCTAATGGATCAGCCGACGTAAAACCTTGTCCAAGTTTATCCATGTCATCCAACTCCTCTATAGACTCATACATATCGTTCTCGCTGGACCGATATTTCACAAGACGTTTTTGTAACCACTCAGAGCTAGAATCCATTTAAACATATCATACCTTGGAGCCGATTGCATTCAGTCGGTTTTAAAGAGACGGGCACAAAACCATTCTTGGTTGCGCTGAGAAAATCAAACTCTGATAAGTCACGTCCCGTCAAGCAAGTAGCACTGGGATGTTGCTAATCCACCGATGCATCGGCCAAAGCAACACATGCCGAGTTATCCGCATGAATGACTTCCACTTCATCATCAACCCACTGAATCAAAAACTGGTGCATAGTGGATGGCACGCACTGGTTTGCATGAACCCAATCACGGCCTAGGATGACGTTGTAGTTACCTTGCACCTCAGCGACAAAGAATGCAGTAGCCAAAGTTTTGCTTCCGACTGTAAGCTCCACATACATCACACCTTTGGCTTCAGTTTTCTCTTTGCCTTCAAACCCGTTAAGCACCATATTGGTCTTGATCAATTCTTCATCAGGCAAACCCAATTTCTTGAAGACCGAATAGGGCATAAGGTTTACCACAACACCACCATCAACAAGCATCCGACTGAGCGGCGACCCATTGATATGACCTCTGAGATATAAGGGTTTCAGATGCGTTACTTGTTCTTTCGGCTTCTCGAATATCGCGTTTTTAGGGCCAAAATCCAGCTGAGCCACCTCCCCTTCCTCATCTACAGCACGAAACTCAGCAGGCAAGTAATACACCATATTGATATCCATACCTTCATGAACCGGTGTAGACTCATAGTCCAACATATCAGCCTCCTCCTCAAGTGCATCCACCGATTCAGAAATTTATCCGAGTGAAGAGGAAGCAATAGGTAACGTAGACGATGCAATGATTGCGTTGTCCTTTTTGGTAGTGTAGGTGCTGCTGTGATAGGTGTAGAAGCCACTGCATCTTGTATTTGTTTGGGCCTCCATACTTGTTTTGTAGGTAACATAGGCCGAGTGTCATTGAACAACTTATCCCTTTGCTTCTCGGCCTCTTGTTCTGCCATCTCTTGACTCCTTAACCTCTGTAGTTTCCTCTTTTGTGTCTTTGTTAGCCCTGGAGGACACCACTTTGGCTGAGTGTATTTAGGATCTCTCGTTTTTACTTGGCTGGTGCTTGCTTCATGATCATTAGCCGAGTGCTTTGGCGCGATAGCAAGTATCGGCTCAGTCAGATTGCTAGGCCCAATCAGCTGTCGTATGGCGAATGTTTCTGTGCCCAAGATAAGTGAGTCGGTATCGGTTTTTTCCTTGCCTTTGCTTGACTCAACCGTTGCAGCACCTGGTGACTTAACACGCCATTCTTGCTTGCCAACCCTTTTTTGATTAACTTGCACTAGCCGATTGACACCATTGTTCAAACGGCCTTGTGCGGGATAAGAAAGTCTCTCATGAACGGGCCTCCTTGGTTTTGCCCAACCCGGATGAAAAGTATAAGGGGCCATTGGGGGCTGCCACCATCCTCCATTGAAGCCTCCCACGTAGTATGGCACATAGGGGGGTGGCGGCATCCATGGTCCCGGCGCCCACGACCCATATGGCCTTGCATGATGCTGAAATTCTTCCTGAGGAGGTGACCTTGAGCACTTCAAATTTGATGACCAGTTAGAGCTAGAACCGGCTGCATGATTGGCATACTTGGACAGCAGCATATCAAAAGTTGGCTTGATTTTCTTGCGCTGCACTTTAGCTTCATTCGTCTTCCACTTGTCAACTTCTGGATCCTTGGGCTTGACAAATTTAGCATGAATATTTTCTTGCACTTGCGGTTGCCCCCCGAGTGTAGGATTCTTGATGGTGATTTTGATTATTTCCTTGCCACCAGGTTGCTTGTCAAGCACAACCTGTCTCCCCAAGGCCTTGTCGCCCTCCTTGTCTTTCCTAGGCTCACCAACAATGACATTAGCTTTATTAGCAGATACGGCAGCCTCTGGCCGAATGAGTAGTTTCTTCCCCTCCAACTCCATGGTATTCATTGGAAAAGGCTGTTTATCAATTTGCATCTCAGAAAAGTTCAATCGTCCGTCATTAATGGCTGATTATATCTGTCGTCGAAAAACATTGCAATCGTTAGTAGTATGAGAAAAAGAATTATGATACTTGCAATAAGCACGCCGCTTTAGCTCTTCAAACGGTGGTAAAGTGTGAGAAATCCTAATAATTTTAGCTTGCAGCAAAGCATCAAATATTTTATCACATTTGGCAATGTTAAAAGTAAACTTCATTTCTTCATCACGATTCTTATGAATCGGTTTCAGATCATTGCAAGTAAAGGGTTTGGCTTTAGATGGCCAAACAAATTCAGTAGCATAAATATCACCCTCATCGTCCGAGTGATCACTATCATATTCCACCATGTTCATCTTTGGTCGATCAGCTTTATATCTATGCACTTCTTTGAGATCTTTGCTTCGGCTTTCCTGAGCCAAAGCCCTTTGTAAGACTTGGTTAATATTTAAGAACTCATAGCCTTCTAGCTTTTCTCTAATGGGAGTTTTCAAACCACTCAGCACTAGGTCTGCCAAGTCTCTCTCGGTTATCACCAAACTAAACCACCGGTTTTTCGTTTCTCTAAATCTCTTGACATAATCAGAGACCGATTCGTCATGCTTCTGTTTAACCGATGTTAGATGTGACAACTTGAGTTCATTGTTGCCGCTATAAAAGTGATCATGAAATTTCTGCTCTAACTGCGACCAAACCCGAATGGAACCATGTGGTAAAGAAGAGAACCATGAAAATGCAGTACCAGTTAATGATAAAGGAAACAAACGCACTTTCAATTCATTCAATGAACCTGCTTCACCTAGTTGTGCCAAGTATTGACTAACATGCTCCCATGTGGTTTTTGTGCCCTCTCCATTGAACTTAACAAAATCTGGAATCTTATATCCCGGAGGGCACTGGATGGCATCAAAATACTCGGGGTACGGCTTTCGGTAAATCCGATTCCGAGGTAACTCAACTCCAAAATTCTCCCGAAGCATCTTAGCCATCTCCTCTCTAAGATTAGCTAGACCATCATCCATAGTGGACGATGCAACTTGTGGCAGCGGCATAGGAGGAGTAGGACTACTAGCAGTAGGTATGAACTGTGGCATGTATGCCAAACTATAGTTCGGTAATGGTCGAGTGGTTGTAGTTGTAGGTAGGGTTTGGTTCGGCGTTGCCACCGAACTTGGCATGCTCATAATAGGATTAATAGGTGCAGTCACAATCTGATTTGTTTGAGTAGGATAATAAGTCATCGGCATGGGAGGCGCCGATGAGATAGGTAAAGCTAGATTAGGGTTTTGCACACTAGCAGCTACACCATCATTACCAATAGATGATTGAGATATATTTTTCTGAGCATTGGTATTTTCTATGAAAGTTTGATAGACCAGATTGTTACCATCAGCAATACGACTCTCAATCTCAACCCACTGCTCAGGAGAAAAGGTAGTACTCACAGCGGGTTTAACCTGCTCGGCTTGAAGAGGAGGGAACTTGATTTCTTCAATCGGAGTGATGTTGCCTTGGCGATCTTTCTTGAATTTTGCAAGGAACTCCTGCAGGTCCTTCTCCTCGCGCGCCTTCTTGTACTCCTCATAGACTTGGCGATAATCGGACGATATCTCATCAAGACTGGGCTTAATGATGTTATCGGCGTCTACCTCAGATGGCTTGGGAAGATCGGACATGGTGGATGATGATGATTGATCTTCGTCCCCAGCGGAGTCACCAAAAAGGTGTGTTGACACACGAACACGTCACCTGTACCCTCGACGCCGGGGGTGATGCACCGCAGCTCACATCAAAGGAGACCCGGCCGACAGCGCGATACGCAAGACAGTCGACGGGCGCTTTTGCAGACCCGAAAACCCCACACCCCCGGGAGGGACCCCGTCAAGGAGTGCGGCGGCTATGGGCTTCCCTAGGTCGATTCGCTCGCCCCTAGAGCATCGGAATTCGCAGCTCTCAAACACGAAGAACAACGAAGAACGAGATAGAAAAACGGTGGAGAGATAAAACGTATATGAAAAAGCAGTATATTGATTTGTTCGATTGTGTGTTGTTCAATCGGCCGTCACCCCCAACATATATAAGAGGCGGCTGGACTTCCCATACAAGCAAAGGATTTATCTAGGCTTTCCTTACAAGAAAATTACATCAATTCACATCCTAGAATCCTAGTTCTGGTCCCACTCGGATTCAGCCCGAATCTGGTCAAATCTTCTGTCTTGCTTCTTGCGTGGGCTGTGGAATCTGCATATGACTTCCGATGGAGACGGTTCAAATATCAATTATGTATGCTTCGACGAGGCCAACAATCCGTATGTTGATCACTTTTCCAAATAAGGCCATCTTGAATACTCCACGGGGTCATCTCTAATTTCGAGTCGGACTCGTTCATGTAGCTGACTGGACCGTCCGACTCTTGCAGCGTCTCTGCAGGTCGTATACTACGTCGGATGATGATGACTCAAAAGCAAAGTTGACCGTTTCGACGTTACGAACAACTCCTGTGTTGAACACTTCTTCATCCGAAGCCATCAAGATAAGTATTTGAGCCCATCTTCAGCATCTGGTCGGATTGGCCTTGACAGTTTCTACTGTTCACGGCAGCAAGCTTTCCCGGCAAGGTTACTGTTCACGGCGGCAAGCTTTCCCCGACAGGTTACTGTTCACGGCGGCAAGCTCTCCCCCGGCAAGGTTACTGTTC
>NC_041382.1:768361604-768365040 GCF_002162155.2 Triticum dicoccoides | reverse complement strand
TTTCCCCCGGCAAGGTTACTGTTCACGGCGGCAAGCTTTCCCCGGCAGGTTACTGTTCACGGCGGCAAGCTTTCCCCGGCAAGGTTACTGTTCACGGCGGCAAGCTTTCCCCGGCAAGGTTTTTGAGGCAGTAAACAACCTCGGATGAAAATGTGTCCAAAAACAAAGTTGACCGTTTTGACGAGACGAAAAACTTTCGCGTTGAACGTTTCCTGATTCGAGGCCATCTTCTGGGCCAAAACACTCACGCATTACATCAGACACTTGCCAAGACATGTCTGGTCTTCCGCGTCATATTTCGCCTCTTGACAGGGCTGCATCTAGATAGCTCTAACTTTTGCATGCGAACGCGGATTGAGATGATTTTTATATCAAAATCGACCGATTCGACGAGACGAAGACAATTCATGTAGAGCATTCCTTCATCCGAGATTGTCCTGGAGGCGTACTTGACCAAAAAGCACTCATAACACCTAAACATGACAATCTGAGTGTAGTTTTGGTCTTTGATATGATGCCGAATGATTATGGTCCAAACATCAAAGTTGTTCCACTCGGCAATGTGAAATTTCTCATTTAGAATATTTTGTCATTTGAGGCCATCTCCATTGCATTCTGCATTGCGCCAAAATCATGTGTCAACAGCTTTTGACACTAGTGTAGTATCAAAAAATATCTTATATTATGAAACAGAGGGAGTAGCAAACATGCATATAGAAGGAGAAGAGCAGGTACGTACGTACCATTCGGATCTGCTCAGCAGTCAGCACCAACCGAAAGTCACCATGCATGCATGAATGTCTCAGATTAGCCAAATTCATTTTTCAAAACGACCAGCTAAATCCGTACGTAATTGGGTCAGCGAATTGAGAAGCGTTAGTTCATTACTATACCGTTCTGCCAGTTCTTGGCGGGCAGGAAGTGGTAGGCGGGCCTGATGCCCACGCCATGGCGGACTAGCGAGCTCTCCGCTACGACATCTATGCACAATCCAATAATCCATTCCATCACCTCGATCATCGTCCCTCTCCCCACATGCGGGCATGGCTCCAAACTACCGTTACCGCCATCCAACGGTTGGATGATGCTCAAGTACACCAGTAGTAAAAAAAACATCTTTTGTGTTACATACACGGTGAGTACCAAGCATGCAAGCATAGATCATTAACACGTCGTGTACGAATAACAAATTAATTCAGATCCATCACACGGTGCCGGTGTTGGAGAGCTTCGGCGACGGCGACCTACAGCAGGCGCCTGTGACAGGTGTCCAAGCCAAGCTGGAGGGGTGGGAGCTGGGGGCGGTGGCCGTGAACAGTGGACCGGCGGTTGGATTGCACCAGACGTCGCGATTGACGCAAAAGTGAAGCATGGGTTGTGGCATAGAGCTGGCGGCTCTCTGGTCCACCCTCAAAGTTTGTAATCACAAGTGTCAAGTGGGACGCAATGGTGGCCAATTTTTTTATTAATGATAAATGATAATTCTATAATTCTGAAACTATTAACAGGCCAGTGAAAATTATAAAAATAGAAAGGACGCCAAGAATAACAGCGTCCAGGTTGGACTCTATTGCTAACTGCGTCCAGGTCTGGACGCTAGTATAGACGGCGTCCAGTTATGCCGTTTGATTAGTATCTAATTAGGCTTGATCGTGTTGTTTTCCTCTGATAGATAGATATTTCATGACCTATAAACCTTAGTACGCCGGCGGTCATCGCTTCTTACCTTGCTGGGTGGTAAGCAAACTCTAGCAGAGACATCACCAAACATTATTGGATGCAGGAGCAACATCATCTGGCTGGTGGCTTGTCATTAGAATCATTTCCTCGTCATTAGGATAACCCACTGAACCTATGGTTGGCGCATGTGAGTTGTTCCACGGCCTGGTTGAATTTTCTTGGTTTGGTCTTCTTTACAATTTATTCTATGGTTGCGAGTGTATATTGTATAGACCACTGGGTTGTTACTCTTTGGTAATACAATTGGTAATTGGCTAGTTTATGAGAACAGATAAGTCGGTCTTGAGTCGGCGGGGTCACGCTTTCGCCTCTAAGTGTTGGTGCACCGTAGCCGGTACTTTTGGAAACATGACGTGCCGGTGCCATATCCCGAAGTGAACCTGCCGCACGGATCATACCTCAACCTCGATAGGGTTCCGGTGCCAGCCGTACCAGACTCAGGCCGCGCGCAACTGACGGAGATCCACCACCATCATGCTCTACTCCCGGCCGACCTCCGGCGCGACCCAGCTTACATGATGCATTCACCGAACTGGGACGCGGTCGACAAGAAGGCCTAGCGGCAGGCGGCGGAGCGCGACCGACGAGAAGGCCTAGCGGTAGGCGGCGGAGCGCGCGATGTTGGCTGAGCGATAAGCGAAGCAGCTGGGATCCTTCCAGCAGACGTTCCCATGGATGGAGATGCCGATCTATGTCGACCTGACCAAGGTGGAGGAGGACAACGATGATGCCTAGATCTACCGCCCACCCCTAACTAATTTTCTAATGTTTTCATTTAATAATTTTTAGTTTCAATTAAAATAAACTGGACCTTTGTAGGCTGTTTTATAAAAAAATCAAAATCCAACGCAAATGTGAAATGCATGTGTCCGTGTTGCTCGCATCTTTGGACTGACGGACAAAAACATGTTCGCCTGACCCATCAAACAAATAAAGAACGAATAAAATCTACGCTACTTTGGGTTGTTTGGAGTTTCCCTTAGGTTAGACGTTGAACCAAACATTGGACGCTGCTAACAACAGCGTACAAGTATGGACGTGGTTCGTAACAGCGACCAGCCCTGGACGCTACTGATAATGGCGTCCTTCCTATTTTCCAAATTTCCAACTTATCATTACTAGTTTCAGAATTACAGCATTATTATTTATTATTAATAAAAAAATCGGTCGGCTGCAGAACTGTCACGTGTGGTAGTGTGGCAGCCTCCATAGCCTCGTGCC
Source organism: Triticum dicoccoides (assembly GCF_002162155.2). Lineage (NCBI taxonomy): Eukaryota > Viridiplantae > Streptophyta > Magnoliopsida > Poales > Poaceae > Triticum > Triticum dicoccoides. The sequence continues at coordinate 768,362,079 of NC_041382.1, read as the reverse complement.
GTCGTTGTGGTCCGATGCCTTCTCTGGTCGTCGTGGTGGCTCTACTTCACCGGATTTGGCCACCTTTCCCTGGATTTGGTCGATGACGTCTGCCTCTGGAGGGATCGTGGTGTCCGACAATGGGCGACGCGTGGGAGTTGTGCTCGTGGACAAGGAGGCATATCCCTTCGGCGTGCGCGTGGTGGTGGGTGCACGGGGAGGTGTGGTGGCGGCTCAGCGGCTCTAACTGCTGGGGCTCAGGTCTAGGGGACCGGATCGGGGCGTCAGTCGCTTTAGCGGTGTTGCTGGCCGCGCCAGCGTGGCCGTATGTGCCTGGTGTCCATGGATTGGAAAAAAATTATATGAGATCAGGTCTCATATAAATCAGGTGAGATCCACCCTGATGAATGACATGTGGCATTCACAAATCACAAAGCATCTAATCTCTTCCCCCTGATTTCAGGTGGGGGGTGGGGTGAATGCTTTGTGATTTGTG
>NC_041382.1:768353344-768361324 GCF_002162155.2 Triticum dicoccoides | reverse complement strand
GCTGGGATTTTCTCGAAGAGGATAGGATGATGCAGTGCAGTAGAGATAAGTATTTCCCTTAGTTAAGAACCAAGGTTATCAATCCAGTAGAAGAACCACGCAAGACCTCGTGAACATCACCTACACACAAAAGAACAAATACTTGCACCCAACGCGATCAAGAGGATTGTCAATCCCCTCGGTGGTTAATTGCAAGGACCAAGTCTAATAATGGTAGATAGATAAACAAAAACATAAAATAAAAGAACGGTAAATAAATTGCAGCAAGGTATTTTTGGGTTTTTTGCTAAATAAATTATTGTTGGGTAGTTGATAGAAAAACGCATAGTTATGACGATATCCAAGGCAATGATCATGTATATAGGCATCACGTCCGAGGCAATGATCATGTGTATAGGCATCACGTCCGGGACAAGTTCGATGTTGATATTATTTTAATGATAGCATCGCATTGTGGTCATAAAAATCAAATGGTTCATATATCAAACCTTTTGGTCAAAATATTTAATTGTTTCAAAATTTGAAGGTAAATATTAAATACATGACTAATGTACAAGAGGGAGCGGTGTAGGGTACAATATCTTTTAATTTTCTATCATGGAGCACACTTGTCACTACCCTGACATATATTGTTTTGCTCTTGCCTCTGTCTGGAAAGGGGCCAGATGACTCTGGAAGAATTTTATTGATCGCCGACTCCCTTACAAACTAAAAAACCTAACTTAATATTAGATGTTGTGCTGAAGTAAACATTCACCAGCAAAGCGTAATGTGCTTTGTTTGACAGATAGAACTCCATTGCCTTGTGACATCTCAAAGAACTTCAACCACAAAGAGTTGGTAAGAACATCAACAAGCTCATTATATGTGCATTGTAGTTGACCCTCATTTCCCCTTATTGCCTGCATTAACGTTTGTAGTGATATTGTACATCAGTGTGTTTGGTTCCATCATGATATACATGTTTTTTGCACAATGAGATCAAACTGTTGTTCAAAATTATATGTGATTCGACCGTCATCAGCACGTGTGATGATAGACTAAACCCTATAAATCGAAGAGAGACTATATTTTGGTACCAAATTAACCTGTGACATTTTCGTGCGGTTTTCATTGGTTTATGTGAATTTGCTTATTACATGGAGCAAATAATGAGGTACTCCCTCCGTCCCGGTTTATTGGGCCCGAAGATCAGATCGGCAGGACCAAGGACTCTAGTAATTGGCCTTGATTAGGCTGATCGTAATGGGAGTATCATAAGTAATACTTCCTCCGTTCTTAAATATTTGTCTTTTTAGATATTCAAATGGACTACCACATACGGATGTATATAGACATATTTTAGAGTGTAGATTCACTCATTTTGCTCCGTATATAGTCACTTGTCAAAATCTCTAGAAAGACAAATATTTAGGAACGGGGGAGTATCATGCATGCCAACTAGACTTTTTGAATGAGGTGGCACACAATTAAATGAGAAAAAAGGATGTGGTATCATATTATCATACAATATCATATTAAATATTATACTACTTTGTGTCATGCATGGCAATTAATAAGACAACTTAAGATGCTAATTTATGATATTATGCATTACGGAAGTAGTAGTATCATACACTAGTATCAAATGTATGATACTCTTCGTTACGACCAGCCTTAAGGCGAAAATTTCTACTGTTTAATTGCAGTGAACTTTTCTAGAGCCACGTAATTTAGTGCATGCTCTAGCTAATTCATCCAGCGGCCCAGAGTTCACGCGCGTGTTGATGCATGGACGCAGGCATGGCCAATCAAAAGAGCAGGAGAAGTGCATGCGTCCGTTGCCTTCGCTGACACTAGTAGAAAAAGGGCCTGTTGTCCCGGTTCGTAAGGGCCTTTTGTCCCGGTTCCTGAACCGGGACTAAAGGGTCGGTACTAATGCCCTGTCCCTTTAGTCCCGGTTCAATCCAGAACCGGGACAGATGGGCCTCCACGTGGCCTGTGCGCGGAGCCCAGACAGGAGACCCTTTGGTCCCGGTTGGTGGCACCAATCGGGACCAATAGGCATCCACGCGTCAGCATTACTGTGGCTGGAGTTTTTGTTTTTTTTTGAAAGGGGGGGGTTTGGGGTTTTTGGGGGGTTAATTTAGGTGTTTCATATATTGTGTTAGCTAGCTATAATTAATAGAGAGAAGTGTCCTCTCTTATGTCCGTGCTTGGTCGACGCTACATACTATACATACGTATAGAGAGGACTAGACACGCTAGCTAGCTAGTAAGCAAACGAAGGAAACAGAAGATCGTCATGAACATATATGCATACAGAGAGAAGTGATATCGACCACCTCTCCGTCTCCGAGAGATTGGTCGAACAACAAGTTCTGTATATCTATCCGACACTACCGGCTACATATATGCAATAATTATCTCTTACAAATATAATCTCCTAACATACGGACTCATGGTCCACATAGTATTCTCCGTCTTCAGCGATCACGTGGTCAAGAAAGAATGCCGCCAATTCCTCTTGAATTGCTCGCATGCGAGCTGGTGCTAGGAGTTCATCCCGCTTCCAAAACATCTAATTTGAAGAAGGGGTCAATACATATATATATATATATATATATATATATATATATATATATATATGAATGAATGAAACTCAACACAATTGATGGTAATAAAATAAAATTGTGAATGTTGTTATTTACGTACTTCATATTGTTCGTCAGAGTAGCCCCGCTCATAGGTCGTGTGGTGGATGGACTCGCAAACGTAGTATCCACAGAAATCATTCCCTTGTTCCTGCCACAACCACTTTACAAGAAATAGAGGTCAATCAAACTGATAAGCAAGAATGCCAAATGGTATTGATGAAACTAGCGCTTGAATCAATAGGAGATGCGCGGAACATGCTACTATAGTACTTACTTTCGGGTGTCTACATTGCAGCTTCTTCGGGAGTCCCGGAGCTTTTTTGGTGAATTTTTTCCAAACCTTGCCAGACAAAGAAAACAATTACTTGATATATCAGAAAATGAACAAAGTTGCTGATATGGTGGATAATGATCGATTTAACTTACTTCTCGAGCATTTGAGTCATGTCCGCATAGTCCTGGGGATATTTTCGTCTTGAGTCTAAGACGGTTACTAGTCCTTGCTCAAGCTTAATCTCTAGGAGAATATAGTGGAAAATGCACACGCATGCATAACTCATCAATTACATTACTATAACCTTGACTAATATATAAGGAAACCGAATACGCACAAGACAGTAACACTCACTTGAAGTTGTAAGGAAAGAGTATTATATCTTTGTTTTCATTTATTACCAACGATCGTAGCAAGTTGGCCTCGGTATCTGCGGCATGAAATTTAACCTGAGTTGCATCTATGATATTTGTGTTAATGAACCCAATATCACCGATTTGTCGTTTCTTCAATTCGACGATCTTCAATCTGCATAATATAGTGAGGATAATTATAAATACATGCAATGAAAGAGCTGAGCTATATAGAGAGACTTAATGACAGAAGTAGTACTACTTACAGACAGTAGCAGGTGACCGTTGCTTTATAGAGCGCCAATTGATTGAAAAATTGAAAGAACTCCTCAAATGGAACAGGCAACACATCAATTCCAATGAGGTCATGCTCCTTTTTAACTCTCACATACAAAGTACTCCCCCCCAGACTCTCTGCAGATTTTCAAGTACCAATCATGCAATCTTCGCATCATCGTTGATAGAGATCTTTCATCTTTGACGAGAGGCTTCCCGTACTCGTATCTTTGTATCTGCACCTCCATGAAATCATAATGTACATCGTCGGGCAGGTAATCTCCAAGATTTCTATAACTGGGCATCATCCTCGGATCATTAGCGGGGGGTACGATGTCGCTAGGCACCTTGAGCGGGGGGTACGATTGCTTCGCTTGTTCGCCGAGCTGTGCAATTTGTTTCCCAGCTCGTCGTTCTTTCAGCCTTTGATCACTGACAGTACTTCCCGACCGCTCCGCTTCGGCAAATTCCTTTCCAATAATGCGCTCATAGTTTCCTTTCGGCGGAGACTTGGGTGGTTTTGTCAGGGCAGCCAGAGTGCGCTTCGCTTTCACCGGATCTACCTTCTCCTCCGGAGGTGGATGTTTCTTTGCTTTCACCCCTTCAAAGAAGTTCCTCACTTCTTCTCGCGCGATCTCGGCATTCTCCTCCGGGGTCCTCTCGTATAGTAACTTCTCTGGAGTCTTCAGAGAAGGACCGAATCTGTATGTCCTCCCGCCTCTGGATGTACTGCTAGACGCCGGCAGAGCAGACGGAGTAGTTGTCTTCTTTACTTGCTTACGAGGCGGAGAAGAAGGACTATGATGCGCCGGAGCACCCGGAGCGGCGGCAGGTCTCTTCCGCCCTTGCTGACGAGGCGGAGAAGGAGGAGGCTGGCTGCTCGGGCGCGCCGGCGCAGGCGGAGAAGGAGGCGGAGTGCCGCCACGCGCCGGAGAAGGAGCCGGCCGAGTGCCCTGATCGTCACTCGCCGGAGGAGACGGTGGAGGAGGCGGAGTGCCCTGACTCGCCAGAGGAGGAGGAGGAGGCGGAGGCGTCCAATTCGGAAGGTTGATGAGCTCCTTCCACCATAGGCATGGAGTCTTCAGAGCAGAACCTAGCCTAGTCTCCCCACTAGTAGAAAAAGGGTCAAATGTGAAGCACATTAGTGCCGGTTTGAATTTGAGCCGGCACTAATGTGACCATTAGTGCCGGTTCCAACGGCTAGGCGGGCGGGCATCATTAGTACCGGTTCGTGGGCAACCTTTAGTACCGGTTCATGCCACGAACTGGTACTAATGAGGCTGTGTCAGGCTATGGTCAGGCTGGGGCCCCCACGAAGACCTTTAGTACCGGTTCATGCCATGAACCGGTACTAGAGTTTCTTTGTAAGCTAATTTTTAGTCCTACCTCGCCAAGAGAGAGGCAGTATGAGCGATTTATAAGCCGTGAGTGCATAGACAATGACGAAGAGTTGCAATGCTCACCTGCATGTTAATTAGCTTCAAGCCTTGCGGAATAGCATAGATTGCACTGAGCTATGTGCAGTGTAGTCTACACTATTCCGAATGGCTTGAAGCAAATTAACCAGCATTGCACCTCTTTTTTATTTTTAATAACTTATTTGAACTCTGGACTTCTTTTGTGTCCAGTATGCAGCATTCAAGGCGACATCATCAATTTCCAACATGTTCTGACATCATTTGTTGTTTTTCGATCATTTACCTAATTGTTTAGAGAGCTAAATGACCGTGAAATTGAAAATCACCACAAAATGAATCCTGAAAATGTTGAAACTTGGCATGGTATCATCATATCACCCGCATAGCATGCGCGAAAGAGTAGAGAGGGTCACGGCAAAAACTGGACGCACTTCATGTACAAACTGGACAAACTCTTTCGGAGTATCAGGGTTTCGGACGAGAACTCATCTGTTACATGGCCACTTCAATGCTTTTAAACTTATTTGAACTCCGGGCTTCTTTTGTGTTCAGTATGCAGCATTCAAAGCGACGTCATCAATTTCCAACATGTTCTCACATCATTTGTTGTTTTCGGTCATTTACCTAATTGTTTAGAGAACTAAATGACCGTGAAATTGAAAATCACTACAAAATGAATCCTGAAAATGTTGAAACTTGGCATGGTATCATCATATCACCCGCATAGCATGCGCGAAAGAGTAGAGGGGGTCACGGCAAAAACTGGACGCACTTCGTGTACAAACTGGACAAACTCTTTCGGAGTATCAGGGTTTCGGACGAGAACTCATCTGTTACACGGCCACTTCAATGTTTTCTAAACTTATTTGAACTCCGGACTTCTTTTGTGTTCAGTATGCAACATTCAAAGCGACGTCATTAATTTCCAACATGTTCTGACATCATTTGTTGTTTTTCGGTCATTTACCTAATTGTTTAGAGAGCTAAATGACCGTGAAATTGAAAATCACTACAAAATGAATCCTGAAAATGTTGAAACTTGGCATGGTATCATCATATCACCCGCATAGCATGCGCGAAAGAGTAGAGAGGGTCACGGCAAAAACTGGACGCACTTCGTGTACAAACTTGACAAACTCTTTCGGAGTATCAGGGTTTCGGACGAGAACTCATCTGTTACACGGCCACTTCAATGTTTTTTAAACGTATTTAAACTCCGAACTTCTTTTGTGTTCAGTATGCAGCATTCAAAGTGATGTCATCAATTTCCAACATGTTCTAACATCATTTGTTGTTTTTCGATCATTTACCTAATTGTTTAGAGAGCTAAATGATCGTGAAATTGAAAATCACTACAAAATGAATCCTGAAAATGTTGAAACTTGCCATGGTATCATCATATCACCCGCATAGCATGCGCGAAAGAGTAGAGAGGGTCACGGCAAAAACTGGACACACTTCATGTACAAACTGGAAAAACTTTTTCGGAGCATCAGGGTTTCGGACGAGAACTCATCTGTTACACGGCCACTTCAATGTTTTTTAAACTTATTTAAACTCCGGACTTCTTTTGTGTTCAGTATGCAGCATTCAAAGCGACGTCATCAATTTCCAACATGTTCTCACATCATTTGTTGTTTTTCGATTATTTACCTAATTGTTTAGAGAGCTAAATGACCGTGAAATTGAAAATCACTACAAAATGAATCCTGAAAATGTTGAAACTTGGCATGGTATCATCATATCACCCGCATAGCATGCGCGAAAGAGTAGAGAGGGTCACGGCAAAAACTGGACACACTTCGTGTACAAACTGGACAAACTCTTTCGGAGTATCAGGGTTTCGGACGAGAACTCATCTGTTACACGGCCACTTCAATGTTTTTTAAACTTATTTAAACTCCGGACTTTTTTTGTGTTCAGTATGCAGCATTCAAAGCGACGTCATCAATTTCCCACATGTTCTAACATTATTTGTTGTTTTTCGATCATTTACCTAATTGTTTAGAGAGCTAAATGACCGTGAAATTAAAAATCACTACAAAATGAATCCTGAAAATGTTGAAACTTGGCATGGTATCATCATTTCTCCCGCATAGCATGTGCGAAAGAGTAGAGAGGGTCACGACAAAAACTGGACGCACTTCGTGTACAAACTGACAAACTCTTTCGGAGTATCTGGGTTTCGGACGAGAACTCATCTGTTACACGGCCACTTCAATGTTTTTTAAACTTATTTGAACTCCGGACTTCTTTTGTGTTCAGTATGCAACATTCAATTTCCAGAAGAAAATAAATAGAAGAAAAGAAATAATGTAGAAAATAAAAAAACTATACAAAAAAATTACTCAAAAATAAATAGAAGAAAATAAATAATGCAGAAAAGAAAAAAACTATATAAAACTACTCAAAAATAAATAGAAGAAAATAAATAATGCAGAAAAGAAAAACTATATAAAAAATTTGTTGGTGCACTGCCCAGTGGGCCTGCCAGACCTTGGGTGTGCAAATGCATGCCCAGAAGGGCGTGCCCTAGTTAATTAGGCCCAGAAGCCTGCTATATAGAGAAGCTCGAAGGAGCAGCCGCGGCTGGGTTTATAAACCAGTGCAGCTGCCCTTCGCACGGCGACGTGGGACTAAACATTGTGCACCGCCGGTGGCAGCGCACAACCTTTAGTACCGGTTGGTGGCTCCAACCGGTACTAAAGGGGGGTCTTTAGTACCGGTTCGTGGCACGAACCAGTACTAAAGGAGCCGTTTCCCGCCCCTTGGCCTGGCGAAAATTGGCCTTTAGTACCGGTTGGTGGCTCCAACCGGCACTAAATACCCCTCCTATATATATGGAACCTATGAAAAAATCAGTTTCATCGACCACCAGTAGTTCTTCTCGATCCAAACTTCTTCGTCGCGCCCGTCGCCCCATCGCGCGCCGCCCATCGTCGCCATCACCGCCGTCGCCCACGCCACCCGTCGTCGCCATCACCGCCGTCGCCCCAGCCACCCGTCGTCGCCGTCACCGCTCG
>NC_041382.1:768352761-768353334 GCF_002162155.2 Triticum dicoccoides | reverse complement strand
CGCGCCCGTACGTCGCCGCCGCCTCTCGCACGCCGCGCCCGTCCCCACGTCGTCGCCCGCCGCCGCCCGTACGCCGCTGCCCCCCGGTCGTACACACACACACAGAGAGAGAGACACACACACCACACACACACACACACACACACACCACGCACACACACATACACACACATTGTTTTTACTTATTTTCTATTTTCTGTTGTTTAGATTAATGTTAGATAAATTACGTAGATAATAATGTTAGAATGTTAATGTTAGATGAATTATATGAAAAAGATGTTAAACATTAATGTCAAATATATTTTACATGAATTAGAACAAGTTGAACTAGTTGAATTAGTATAGCTAGATATTAATTAGGTATATATATGAGATTTGAACTAGTTGAATTAATATAACTAGTTTATTTTTAGTATGAAAATTAATAGAACAAGTTTATTTTTAGCAAGAAAATTTAGGTATATGAGATTTGATGATCTAATCAAAATATTACTATATAGAACTACCTACTTTATTTTAGTAAGAAATTAATAGAACTAGTTTATTTTTAGTAAATGCTTAGTTGAATTAATA
>NC_041382.1:768347206-768352751 GCF_002162155.2 Triticum dicoccoides | reverse complement strand
ATAGAACAAGTTTATTTTTAGTAAGAAAATTTAGGTATATGAGATTTGATGATCTAATCAAAATATTACTATATAGAACTACCTACTTTATTTTAGTAAGAAATTAATAGAACTAGTTTATTTTTAGTAAATGCTTAGTTGAATTAATAGAACTAGTTTATTTAGTTGAATTAATAGAACTAGTAAGTGTTTAATGTTTCACCTATATATGAACATATATGTTAGATATTAGATATAAATTATATGTTAGATATATATTTAATTTAGTTATATGAGATTTCATTATCTAATTAACATTTTATTATATAGAACTAGCTACCTTATTTTTAGTAAGAAAATTAATAGAACTAGTTTAGTTGAATTAATTAGTTGAACTAGTTAGTTGAATTAGTTCAATTAATTAGGTATATTCTTCGTAAGTGCTTAGTTGAACTAGTTGAATTAACAGAATTAGTTGAATTAATAGAACTAAGAAGTGTTTAATGTTTCACCTATGAACATAGAAATGTCGTCTGACGACGAACACGATTTCATTATGTGCGAATACTGCGAAGACCAGCGCGGCCTGTGCGGCAGAAATTTTTTAGTTGATGATAGACGCGTCAGCATCAAGCTGGATGAGAATTTCAAAGTGGATACAGTAAGTCATAGTGATAAGTATTTTTTCGTAATTAAGCATGACTTATGCTTCATTTGCTTCACCTTTTAATTTTAATTTTTCACTATTCTACTAGCGTATCCCCTGCCATGCAAGAATTTTTGTCTTGGATAAGATAGGTTTCAGTCCTGACGAAACTATGGAGGTAAAAAGAGTTTAGTTGAAGGCCAAGCATGGTTATACCTTCAACGTCAAATTATACAATGCAAACACATACACCTATTTTGAATGCAAAATATGGCAAGCACTATGCAAGGCTTATGCATTTGAGTCTGATATGGTTATCACCTTTGATATTCGTCCGGAAGATGATATTGAAGGTAATAGAGACATCTGGGCCGATGTGCAGATTCCTCCAGTTCTACCATTATGTGAGTTTCTCAACTATATTTATGTCTTCGATATGAGATTATTTGAACCAGTTGAATAATTAATAGATCTCAATTTATATTGACAGCTTACTTCCAATCAAGCAAACATGTCCGGCGCTTGGTAGACAGGACCGTCCACTGTCCCGGGGCTGAACTAAACTGCGAGGAGACAAGTCATTATGTTTCATGGCTTGAGGATCTTGATGCTGTCAAGACAAATTTCTTTCCTGCACTTAGAAATGTTAGTACTCAAAACGTGCGACCAATAGTGTTCGTACTGAACTACGGTCACATATATTTAGGAAAGATGGTAAGATTTCTACTATTTCTCCTCAGTGCATCTTTTGCATACATTATTTTTTAAGCTAAACTTCATTGCTAAGTATGTTACTATACGATGTTCTTCAACAGGGACTCCCGATGAATGTTGTGACTGATTGGATCGAGACTAAAGGTACCATGAATATTGTTAGCTTACGGCCAAGATATCCTACAATGCACTTTAGTGCATTCAGGATTTCTAATAGCGAGGAATGCTTAATAGTAAAAGACTGGAGCAAAATTGTGAACGATCACAGAGAAGTACTAGGGGGCAGCAATCAGAAGCGCAGCCCATGATTAGGAGACAGGTTCATCTGCATGCTCCAATATGATGAATCAACAAAGCTATACATGTTCTATGCTATTTTACCTGAGAGAGAGCAGCAAGAGTGATTAATTAGCTAGTTCATGCTCTTAGTACTTGTCCTCTCATGTCTGTGTTCTTCGTCCTGAACTTAATCTCAAAGAGTGATTTGCTTTTGTGGTGTTATGAACGCTTATAATATCATTACCATGTTGAACTCGATGATATCTTTGCTATGAAAACCGTTGGTGATGATATATATGATGCAAGAGTTTTTATATTAATATGATGATGATGATGATTTATTATATCATTTATGAAAGAAATTGCATATTAGTTTCAACTGGATGGATTCTAGCTAAGTGATCAAGTATATGCCATATCCATATTACCTCGATCACTTAAGTAGGTGATCAAGTATATATAATATGGATATGACATATACTTGATGACTTAGCTAGGATCCACACGCATCCAGTCAAACTAATCACCTAATGATTTGACAACTCATTATAATGTAAAACAATCACTAAATTAAATTGAAAACACAAAATTAAAGTAAAAATAAAAAATAAAACCAAAACACACCAAAACATTTAGTACTGGTTGGTGTTACCAACCGGTACTAATGTCCTACGCGCCCACGGAGCTGGCTCGTGCCACGTGTTTGCCCTTTAGCACCGGTTCATGCTGAACCGGTACTAAAGGGGGGCCTTTAGTGCCTACAATTTAGTGCCGGTTACCGAACCGGCACTAAAGCCCCTTACGAACCGGTGCTATTGCCCGGTTCTACACTAGTGCCCCTTTCACCGGTAGGGTGGTCAAGCTGGAGGTCCTCAAATCCCTCCGTTATTTCATCCACCATCACCCTAGCATATCCTTCTGGAATCGGCCGGCAGTGAAAAGTTGCGCCGGGTTCAGTAGGATAAACAGAGCCAACAGCCGCCTTGAGCTTCAAATTCATCCATTGCGTCATAAGGTGGCAATTTTGAGACTCCGTGATAGCATCCACGGGATAGCTGGCAGGAGCCGTTAAGACATGCTCCGGCTGAAGTAGCTCGGTGGAAGCCACGCTGCTTCTCCGCTGAGATGGCGGGGTAGCTTCTCGGGAAGCTTCGGCAGTTCGTTTGCTGCGATTTGCTTCTCGTTCCTCTATCGCTTGTACCCTTGCTTGTAGCGCCTACATTTGGGTCTGCTGCATTTTTTTCCTCCTCTCCTGGCATTTGTAACCGCCTGCGTCCGGGAACCCAACCTTCCACGGAATGGAGCCTGGCGTGCCTCGTGTCCGTCCAGGGTGCTCAGGATTCCCGAGGGCCATTGTGAGCTCGTCGTTCTCTCTGTCTGGAAAGAACGTCCCTTGCTGCGCTGTTTCGATATACTGCTGAAGCTTCTTGTCTGGTATGTCCATTTGATCGTTCGTCCAAATGCACTTCCCTAATACAGGGTCCAAGGTTCCGCCAGCCCTGAAGAACCAAGTCCGGCAACGGTCTGGCCAGTTAATTGTCTCTGGTTCGATCCCTTTATCAACCAGATCATTCTCAGTCTTGGCCCACTTAGGCCGGGCTACGAGGTAGCCACCTGACCCCGTGCGATGGTGATGCTTCTTCTTCGCAGCATTTTGCTTGTTTGTCGCCGACATCTTCTTACTCTTTTCCGATGTCTTGTGGGCCACAAATGCGGGCCAGTGATCTCTGATCTTCTCATATCTACCCTTGAATTCTGGTGTCTCTTTATTTTTGACAAACTTATTCAGCTCTTTCTTCCACCTCCTAAATAGTTCTGCCATCCTCTTAAGAGCAAAAGACTTGATTAATTACTCTTTAACCGGCTTCTCCGGATCATCCTCTGGCAGTAGGGTGAAATTTGACTTCAGCTCAGTCCAAAGATCATTTTTCTTCATATCATTGACATAAGGCACCTCAGGGTCTTCTGTAGCCGGCTTTAACCATTGCTAGATGCTGATCGGGATCTTGTCCCTAACCAAAACCCCGCACTGAGCAACAAATGTGCTCTTTGTCCGGAGGGGTTCAATCGGTTGGCCGTCGGGCGCGATTGCTATGATCTCAAACTTTTCATCCGAGCTCAACTTTTTCTTCGGGCCTCTTCTCTTTACCGAAGTTGTGCTCGATCCGGAGGGCTAGAAAAAAGAACAAAGACTTAATTAATATGTGTACATACCAAAACAATGAATGCATTAATTAGCTAGTCAGCAGAAGCTTAACTAATATATATACCTGGCCGGACTCGGCTCGGTCACCGGAGACTTCATCACGGTCTCCTTCTTGCACCGGCATTGGGTCACCGGAGCCGTCCTCACGGTCTCCTTCTTGCACCGGCATTAGGTCACCGGAGCCATCATAATCATAGCCAGCTGCTTCCAGACCATCGGTGTCATTGAGAAACAACGAGCAGATGGCATCACTTCCTCGTGCGATTATGTCCCCCAACAACTCTTCTTGTACTTCGTCTCGGGCGGTGTCCATAGTTTCTACAAATATTTACAAAATGGCAATTATTATTCAAACATGACAGATGGATATATTAGTGGCAAACGTAGAACTAATATTAATTAGTGGCCTCGATGCTGCTTCTCTAGGGTTTGGGGTGACCTCGACGCTGCTTCTCTAGGGTTTGGGGTGGCCTCGACAACGCTTCAAGGATAAAAAAGAAGAGGAAGAAAAAAAAAAGAGGAGAAGAAAGAATAGAGGAGTAAGAACTCCTCTATTCTTTCTTCTCCTCTCTTTTTTTCTTCTTCCTCTTTTTTTATTGGGAACGAGGGTCGTTGAGGGTCACTGAGCGGTAGAGGAAACCCTAAATAGCAAGTATCGTGGGTGTGAGATACATGTGGCCGTCGATGTCGAACACTACATCCACATCCCACAAGTGACGTGGGTGTCGAAGCCCGCGTCACTTGTGGGACGTGGATGTAGTGTCTGACACCGACGGCCACATGTATCTCACATCGACGATACTTGCTATTTAGGGTTTCCTCTACCGCTCGGCGACCCTGACCCCCGACGACCCTCGTTCCCGATAAAATAAAGAGGAAGAAGAAGGAAAAAAAAGAAGAAATCTTTCTTCTCCTCTTTTTTTCTTCTTCCTCTTTTTTTTATCGGAAACGAGGGTCGTCGAGGGTCGCCGAACGGTAGAGGAAACCCTAAATAGGAAGTATTGTGGGTGTGAGATACATGTGGCCGTCGGTGTCGGACACTACATCCACGTCCCACAAGGGACGTGGGCGTCGAAGCCCGCGTCACTTGTGGGACGTGGATGTACTGTCCGACACCGACGGCCACATGTATCTCACACCGACGATACTTGCTATTTAGGGTTTCCTCTACCGCTCGGCGACCCTCGACGACCCTCGTTCCCGGTAAAAAAAGAGGAAGAAGAAGAAAAAAAAGCTCCTCTATTCTTTCTTCTCCTCTTTTTTTCTTCTTCCTCTTCTTTTTTTATCCTCTTCTTCCTCTCATGTTCGACGACCCTCGACACCTCGGCGACCCTAGACCCCCTCTCGACCCCCTCATGTCGAAGTTATCGGGTAGGGGGTATATCGACAACGACATACCCAATACATACATACATACATACATACATATCACATGCATCCATACATATATGAACAAAATTAATATCTACTAATTAACAACCTAAATAAAAAAACTAATACATATAGGAAGAAGAAGAAAAAAGAAGAGAAGAATGAATAGAGGAGAAGACTTCCTCTTCTTCCTCTCCTCTTCTTCTCCCTCTTCTTCCCCTTCTTCCTCGCCTCTCTCATGAATGTCCGACGTTCTCGACCCTTGACCCCCTAAACTAGTTCTCAACCCTCGACCCCCTAAACTAGTTCTCGACCCCCCCTCATGTCGAAGTTATCAGGGAGGGGGTATA
>NC_041382.1:768341661-768346728 GCF_002162155.2 Triticum dicoccoides | reverse complement strand
GCTCGGAGAGGAGGGCTCGGGGACGACAGCGAGATCGGGGGCAGCACGGGCTCGGGGCGGCACGGGCTTGGGGACGACGGCGAGCTCGAGGGGCAGCGTGAGCTCGGGGAGGAGGGCTCGGGGACGAGGCGAGCTCCGGGGCGGCACGGGCTGGAGGGCGGCAAGGGCTCGGGGGCGGCGTGGGATCGTGGAGCGGGCGGCGGCGGCGACGAGGAGCGGGCGGTGACGGCGACGGCGACCTCGGGGCGGCGATGGCGAGCACGGGCAGCCTGGCGGCGTCGATGAGCTCGGCGTCGTCAGGGGGCAAATGGCGATGAAATCTGAAACTGCTAAGTGGTGGGTATATATACAGGGAGCTATGGTCCTGGTTCGTGGCATGAACCGGGACGAATGCCCACCTATGGTCCCGATTCGTGCCACTAACCGGGACCAAAGGTCTCTTTTCAGCAGCCCAAAGGGCGGAAAATAGAGGCCTTTGGTCCCGGTTGGTGGCTCGAACCGGGACCATAGGTGGGCATTCGTTCCGGTTCGTGCCACCAATCGGGACCAATGCCCCCCTATGGTCCCGGTTGGTGCTACCAACCGGGACCAAATGTCCTGTGCTGGCGCTGTGCGGTCATAAGTTTAGTCCCACCTTGCTAGTTGAGAGGGGCTCGCAGTGGTTTATAAGCGCTGCTGCGTCCACCCACTCGAGCTCCTCTCAACTGCAGGCTTACGGGCCTAATCTGTGCACTGCTATGCCTGTTGGGCCTGTTGGGCCTTCTGCGGGCCTGAGTCCTGGCCCATGGAAGGGTTTCTAGTCGTATTCAGGCCGTGGAGGCCTAGTAGGTGCATTTTTTGGTTTTCTTTTTTGCTTTTTCTTTTTTTATTTGTACTAAATACTTATAGTTTTTTTAGTGATTTCTTTTTACTTTAGGTCACAAAAATTATAAACTTTCTGTTAGTGCCATTAGTTTTAAAATTTGATTTTTTTTGTTTTCTTCTTTTGTTTTCTTTTTTGCTTTTTCTTTTTTTATTTGCACTAAATACTTATAGTTTTTTAGTGATTTGTTTTTGCTTTTAGGTCACAAAAATTATAAACTTTCTGTTAGTGCCATTAGTTTTAAAATTTGAATTTTTTGTTTTCTTCTTTTGTTTTCTTTTTTGCTTTTTATTTTTTTATTTGTACTAAATACTTATAGTTTTTTAGTGATTTCTTTTTTCTTTTAGGTCACAAAAATTATAAACTTTCTGTTAGTGCCATTAGTTTTAAAATTTGAATTTTATTTGTTTTCTTCTTTTGTTTTCATTTTTGCTTTTTATTTTTTATTTGTACTAAATACTTATAGTTTTAAAATGTATGTGAATCACTAGTTTATGAATAACTTTACTATGAAGTTAGATTTTTGAGTGATTCTTTTTCCTGCTACTTAATATTACAGTGTTTTATCATTATACTCTATTTGGTAATTTTAGGTTATTTTTAATATCTGTTTTAATCAAAAACAAATTTTGTTATTTTTTGCTATTAAATTCTTTTTGCTATTAATGTGTTGAACAAAAAATACTTTCTGAATTTAAGTTGCATAAATTTTATATAAGTTTAGTTTCAAAAATACTAGATGTTTATAAAAACTTTTTAGTTGATTCCTTTTGCTTTTTTGAGCTATAAGACCCTGAAATTGAAAAGCATTTCAAATGAACTCCGAAAAGGTTGAAAGTTGGCAAGGTATCATCATTTCACCCACATAGCATGCGCAACAAAGTTGAGATGGTTACGGCAAAAACTGGATGCACTTCGTGTACAAAATGGACAATCTCTTTCGAAGTATTGAAGTATCAGGGTTTCGGACGAAAGATCATCTGTTACAAAGGGATTTCATTTTCTTGAACTTATTTGAACTCCATATTTTTTCTATGTTCAAAATGCACCATTCAAAGCCACATCATCAATTTTCAACCCTTTCTCTGAAAAAGTTGGCATAGCATACTCGTGTGTTACAAAGTTGGCATGGTATCATCATAATAGTTGCGGGAGAAAGTCTTTACTTTTTCTTCGCTTGTGTCATTTGCTTATTGTGCCGTAACCATGGATAATCTTCATCGTTTATCAGGATGCTTGGGTCAGCCTTGACATTGAAGGGAGGAATTTCATGAAACTTTTCATAATCTTCAGACATGTCTGTCTTGCCGTCCACTCTCAGGATGTACCTTTTTCCTGAAAGAACTATGTGGCGCTTTGGCTCATCGTATGATGTATTTGCTTCCTTATCTTTTCTTTTTCTCGGTTTGGTAGACATGTCCTTCACATAGATAACCTGTGCCACATCATTGGCTAGGACGAACGGTTCGTCAGTGTACCCAAGATTTTTCAGATCCACTGTTGTCATTCCGTACTGTGGGTCTACCTATACCCCACTGCCTGACAGATTGACCCATTTGCACTTAAACAAAGGGACCTTAAAATCAGGTCCGTAGTCAAGTTCCCATATGTCCACTATGTAACCATAATATGTGTCCTTTCTGCTCTCGGTTGCTGCATCAAAGCGGACACCGCTGTTTTGGTTGGTGCTCTTTTGATCTTGGGCGATCATGTAAAATGTATTCCCATTTATCTCGTATCCTTTGTAAGTCAATACAGTCAAAGATGGTCCCCTGGACAACAAGTACAACTCATCACAAACAGTGTTGTCACCTCTGAGACGTGTTTCCAACCAACTGCTGAAAGTCCTGATGTGTTCACATGTAATCTAGTCGTCGCACTGCTCCGGGTGTTTGGATCGTAGACTGTTCTTGTGTTCATCGACATACGGGGTCTCCAAGGTAGAGTTCTGTAGAACTGTGTAGTATGCTTGAGACCAAGAATATCCGTCCCTGCATATTATTGAGTCACTTCCAAGAGTGCCTTTTCCAGTCAGTCTCCCCTCATACCGCGATTTAGGGAGACCTATCTTCTTAAGGCCAGGAATGAAGTCAACACAAAACCAGATAACATCCTCTGTTTGATGGCCCATGGAGATGCTTCCTTCTGGCCTAGTGCGGTTACGGACATATTTCTTTAGGACTCCCATGAACCTCTCAAAGGGGAACATATTGTGTAGAAATACGGGCCCCAGGATGACAATCTCGTCGACTAGATGAACTAGGACGTGCGTCATGATATTGAAGAAGGATGGTGGGAACACCAGCTCGAAACTGACAAGGCATTGCGCCACATCACTCCTTAGCCTTGGTACGATTTTTGGATCGATCACCTTCTGAGAGATTGCATTGAGGAATGCACATAGCTTCACAATGGCTAATCGGACGTTTTCCGGTAGAAGCCCTCTCAATGCAACCGGAAGCAGTTGCGTCATAATCACGTGGCAGTCATGAGACTTTAGGTTCTGAAACTTTTTCTCTGGCATATTTATTATTCCCTTTATATTCGACGAGAAGCCAGTCGTGACCTTCATACTGAGCAGACATTCAAAGAAGATTTCTTTCTCTTCTTTCATAAGAGCGTAGCTGGCAGGACCTTTATACTGCTTCGGAGGCATGCCGACTTTTTCGTGCAAATGTTGCAGGTCCTCCCGTGCCTCAGGTGTATCTTTTGTCTTCCCATACACGCCCAAGAAGCCTAGCAGGCTCACACAAAGGTTCTTCGTCACGTGCATCACGTTGATTGAAGAGTGGACCTCTAGGTCTTTCTAGTAGGGTAGGTCCCAAAATATAGATTTGTTCTTCCACATGGGTGCATGTCCCTCAGCGTCATTCGGAACAGCTAGTCCACCGGGACACTTTCCAAAGATTACGTGTAAATTATTGACCATAGCAAGTACGTGATCACCGGTACACATGGCGGGCTTCTTCCGGTGATCTGCCTCACCTTTGAAATGCTTGCCATTCTTTCGACATTGATGGTTGGTCGGAAGAAATCGACGATGGCCCAGGTACACATTCTTCTTGCATTTTTCCAGGTATATACTTTCAGTGTCATCTAGACAGTGCGTGCATGCGTGGTATCCTTTGTTTGTCTGTTCTGAAAGGTTACTGAGAGCGGGCCAATCGTTAATGGTCACGAACAGCAACGCCTTTAGGTTAAATTCCTCCTGTCTGTGCTCATCCCACGTACGTACACTGTTTCCATTCCACAGCTGTAAAAATTCTTCAACTAATGACCTTAGGTACACATCAATGTCGTTGCCGGGTTGCTTAGGGCCTTGGATGAGAACTGACATCATAATGAACTTCCGCTTCATGCACATCCAAGGAGGAGGGTTATACATACATAGAGTCACGGGCCAGGTGCTGTGATTGCTGCTCTGCTCCCCGAAAGGATTAATGCCATCCGCGCTTAAAGCAAACCATACATTCCTTGGATCCTTTGCAAACTCATAGCAGTACTTTCTCTCGATTTTTCTCTACTGCGACCCGTCAGCGGGTGCTCTCAACTTCCCATCTTTCTTTCGATTCTCACTGTGCCATCGCATCAACTTGGCATGCTCTTCGTTTCTGAACAGACGTTTCAACCATGGTATTATGGGAGCATACCACATCACCTTCGCAGGAACCCTCTTCCTGGGGGGGCTCGCCGTCAACATCACCAGGGTCATCTCGTCTGATCTTATACCACAATGCACCACATATCGGGCATGCGTTCAGATCCTTGTATGCACCGCGGTAGAGGATGCAGTCATTAGGGCATGCATGTATCTTCTCCACCTCCAATCCTAGAGGGCATACGACCTTCTTTGTTGCGTATGTACTGTCGGGCAATTCGTTATACTTTGGAAGCTTCTTCTTTAGCTTCTCAAATCCTTTGTCAGCCACAGCATTCTCTGCCTTCCACTACAGCAATTCCAGTACGGTACCGAGCTTTGTGTCGCCATCTTCGCAATTGGGGTACAACCCTTTTTTGTGATCCTCTAACATGCGATCGAACTTCAGCTTCTCCTTTTGACTTTCGCATTGCGTCCTTTCATCGACAATGACCCGGCGGAGATCATCATCATCGGGCACATCGTCTGGTTCCTCTTGATCTTCAGCAGCTTCACCCGTTGCAGCATCATTGGGCACATCATCTGGTTCCTCTTGATCTTCACCAGC
>NC_041382.1:768302611-768341553 GCF_002162155.2 Triticum dicoccoides | reverse complement strand
TTGCAGCATCACCGTATTCAGGGGGCACATAGTTGTCATCGTACTCTTCTTCTTCGCCGTCTTCCATCATAACCCCTATTTCTCCGTGCCTCGTCCAAACATTATAGTGTGGCATGAAACCCTTGTAAAGCAGGTGGGAGTGAAGGATTTTCCAGTTAGAGTAAGACCTCGTATTCCCACATTCAGTGCATGGACAACACATAAAACCATTCTGCTTGTTTGCCTCCGCCGCATCGAGAAACTCATGCACGCCCTTAATGTACTCGCAGGTGTGTCTGTCACCGTACATCCATTGCCGGTTCATCTGCGTGCATTATATATAATTAAGTGTCCAAATTAATAGAAGTTCATCATCACATTAAAACCAAAGTGCATACATAGTTCTCATCTAACAACATATAGCTCTCCAGAGCATCTAATTAATTAAACCATACATTGAAACTATGTAAAACATTTCAATGCGAAAACAAATGCGATCATAATCGCAACCAAGGTAACAATTGATCCAACGGCATAATGATACCAAGCCTCGGTATGAATGGCATATTTTCTAATCTTTCTAATCTTCAAGCGCATTGCATCCATCTTGATTTTATGATCATCGACGACATCCACAACATGCAACTCCAATATCATCTTCTCCTCCTCAATTTTTTTATTTTTTCCTTCAACAAATTGTTTTCTTCTTCAACTAAATTTAACCTCTCGACAATAGGGTCGGTTGGCATTTCCGATTCATATACATCCTACATAAATAAAATCTATGTCACGTTGGTCGGCATAATTTTCATAAACAATAAATGAACCAATAGTTATAAAGATAATATATATACCACATCCGAATCATAGACAGGACGAGGGCCGACGGGGGCGGATACCAAAACCATCGCACTATATAAGATGCAATAATAAAAGTAAGAAAATAATACAAGTATCTATGTAAACATACAAATAAGAATATTTTTCCTTTCAGAAAGAAGATAAGAACAAGAGGCTCACCACGGTGGTGACGGCGATGAGCTCGGCGCGGGTGATCGACGGCGGTGAAGACGGGGACGGGGCGTGACGGACCGCTAAACCTAGACAAATATTGTGGAAAATGGAGCTTGGAGGTCGAGCTTGGAGAGGAGAAAGCTTAAGTAGTGTGGCTCGGGCATTCCATCGAACACCTTGTGTGCATAGGAGGTGAGCTAGAGCACCACCAAGCCCTCTCCCCCTCGGCCAGAAAAAACAGAGCAGTGTGCTCTGCTCTTACGCGAGGGGGTATATATAGGCACCTCATTGGTCCCAGTTGGTGGCATGAACCGGGACTAAAGGGGAGCCTTTGGTCCCGGTTCAAGCCACCAACCGGGACCAATGGTGGTGGGCCAGGAGCGAGGCCCATTGGTCCCGATTCGTCCCACCAACCGGGACCAAAAGGTCCAGATGAACCGGGACCAATGGCCCACGTGGCCCGGCCGGCCCCCTGGGCTCACGAACCGGGACCAATGCCCCCAATGGTCCCGGTTCTGGACTGAATCGGGACTAATGGGCTGACCCGGCCGGGACCAAAGCCCTGTTTTCTACTAGTGTGAATGCAAACCGGCTAGTTAATTTCCCTCGGTCCGCCGCAACTGACTGGATTTTATTTCAAAAGAATTCATGAGAAGTGACTAATAAATCCGGCCGGGCAATTGTGGCTAGACTAGTCACAGTGGAAGTAACATAGGAGTAGGTGGTAACATCACACTTATCTAGACAAACTATATGACATGACAAGTAATTAATGATGAAAGAGAAGCAAGTAGTAACATAGCTAGTTACTAGTACTATGAGTAACATACCAATACAAGATAAGTGTATAACCTAATAAATGAAGAGTTGCATGACATCCCACATATGTTACTACCCACTATGAAGGTAGTAACGTATGCATGTTACTAGTCTAAGTTACTTCCCACTGTGGGTAATCTAAGGGGCCTAAGAAACCCGGACCAATGTAGTAATAATGAACCTGCTTATTGGGTCATTGCACACGGTTTTGTAAGAAGACGCGTGTGTAATGACCACACGAAACACATGCGATTGCTATAAACTGAGCATGTGGATGGACGAACCACCACATGCGAGTTCGTCTTGGCAATGTGTGCGATGGACGAAGTAACCCACACAATTTTGGCATCGCCTCATGTATGATGGATGTACCCATCCCAAACGATTGTGCTTCTACAATCGCGTGTGATATGGCTGTGCCACAAATGTTTCCACTCATCAAATCATGTGCGATGGAGGACCCCAGCCTATGCGGTTGCTATAAGACAATCGGGTGTAATACCTTGTCCGAACGTAAACATTTTCTTCCAGTTAATCTTGTGGGATATATGAAAGATCTCACACGTTCAACTCTTACTGATTGTTTGTGATTTCTCAGCCAATCGCACTTGTTTGCTTCAGGAGGATCATGTGCGATACGCGGACTTAGAGCATGGTTGATTTGATGCCAAAAATTGGCATGCAAACATTTGGCAAATATCAAATATTGGCTAGTGCTTGGTTGGTTATCATGTTTATTTACGAGCCTCACAAAAAGTTGTCAATTTTTGGCAACTTTTGATATTGCTAATTGTTGACTTGTCAAGTATTGGCAATGCCAAATGCTGGCATCAAATCAATTATCCTCTTAACCCACAAAATTTTTCTGTAGACTGCACATGCAGCCCCTATCGCACACCATCGTAAGGCGATGATTCGGAACTGTGTTTGTGATAAGAGATTTTAACCATGTGCGCATGCAGCCCCTATCGACACCATCGTAAGGCGACAATTCGGAACTGTGTTTGCGGTAGGAGATTTTAACCATGTGCTATGGACGGTCTCTACACTAGTGAACATTCCCGCCGACAAAAATTTCAAGGCGGGAATCTAAAGAAAAAACAAGGATGAAAGTCGAGTCTAATCACGTGTCCAAGATGTGAGCTACTTCCGAGGTCACCTTCTCACCTAATCGAGCAAGTAAGCAAAGCAAGCAAGCAGACTACTCGATATGGCAAGCAAAGCCAGCCGCGGCGCCAGGAAAAAACGATTAGGGGGGCCAAATGCGTGACAGTATTGATGAGAGGGGCCAAGTATTAGTAATCGTCACAAAATTTCTTAAAACCTTAAGGAAAATAAGGGTATTATGCTATACTTCCTGGGTCATGGGGGGAGCCATGGCTCCTGCCAGTCCCCCTAGCTCCTCCAAGCAAAGCAATCATATAGAAACAACGCGTACGTACCATGCTGAACTACTCAATAAATTATTATTTTTTGCATTTCGTCTCTAGCTATCGTCGTTAGTATCGGAGGCAGATCTTGTTAAAGACAACGCCTTGATTACGCGTAAAAGAAAAAGGGAAAAGAGAATCCCTGAAGCTTAGAAGCCAACTGTACAAAACATTTACTCCAATTGGATAAGGGAAAAGAGAATCCCTGAAGCTTAGAAGCCAACTGTAAAAACTTTTTATTTACATTAGTTCCTTTGTTGCCTACCACTATTATTCCAAGGAGCCTAATATTTATTATTTCAAACACCCTATCATATTTTTCTTTTATTTCTATTTAAAAAGTTACATAAACACATAAACGTTGTTATTTTTTGTCCTAGTAAAGTACTACCTCCATACAATAATATAAGACGTTTTTACAGAGGTAGTAGGTGTTTTATAAGTGACATATACATAGCTTGAGTGAATGGAAGCTCCCCAATTGTTTGACACGCATTATTTTCACATTGAAAATGCTACAATAACCCCTTACTTTTTAGGGAGAAATGACCTGGGTCTTACCGGCTCGCACCATGAGGTGGTGGTCTAGTCGGTCATGACTTGAGCCTCACTTCTACATATTAAACTAGTGCGTGGTTCCTCCAGGAACCGAGTCGGTTTTAACTTTACCCTTAAGGGAGTCACCCGCCATGCACGACGTTTACTGAAGCCATCGCCAGCCTCCATGCCTCGAGCTTGGACACCTTCACGAGTCCGGTCCCATTATTGAACACGAACACATGGCTATTTTTGTTCTCCGCGTGCTCAGGGTACACCCGTGCCGTGATGCATGTCCGGCCCCCACCTCCAAAGCTCTCCACTACTGAATGGTCAATCTATTTGTTGGGAGAAGCGAACAAAATTACAAGGTATTCATTTGATGCATGTAACTAAGCAAAGAATTGACGAAGAATTCTGATTACCAATGTTCTAAGAGATATGGTCCTCCCTTGCTGCTCGATGTCTATGTCCACAAACCCTCCATATGACGGCTTGTACATGTTGTCCCTCCCAGTCGATCTACTCATTTTGTCACAACACGAGATACACAAGTTAAAACAAGAAAAACATGAGTTTGCAATAGCGGAAAATTCCATCTGAATTAAGGGAGCTGTGTTCTAATCGTACCTTGTGAGGTCGGTGCACATGAGAACTTTGTACTTCTGGTTGTGTCTGAACACTCTGAAGAAGATAGCCGTGTGCTCCTGCATGTTGCTGGAGGCCATGACGAGCAGCCCGAATGGGCCGACCCTGCCTGGCACGGACGCACCATTCTCCTCGCATAGCTTTTGGGGGTCCAGCAGCCAGTTGGGCTGGAAAGTCTCAGCCTCTTCTAGGGATGGGATCTCGAAGATGGCCTCCACGTCAGCCTGTGCGCCCACACCAATGATCTTGTTCACGCCACCGGCATTCACCTGCGCTCCTAGCAAGCCGACAACTCGTTTGCTCCGCAATGTCTCGATCTCCTCGATCGGCCACTGCCTTACCTGCTTACCGTCTTCGTCCAGCCACACCTTCCTCGGAACCGTCTACATGTGCACATCATAGCTAATAATATAAAGAGGATGATCAACTAGTTGATTAGAAATTGACCGGAGGATGCACCTGAACGCCAGACCAGCCCCTGGCGATGTCGTTGTCCTGGCTGTCGGACTCATTGGCCCATGCCCATAGCACGCGCCGGTTCTTGCTCGAGTCGAAGAAGGACTTTGATGCATACACGTGCCCGTAGTCGAAGCGGCGCCAGGTCCGGCAATCGTCGGCGTTGCGCTCTGCATCCACCTCCGGCACAAAGGTGTCCACCACGTCATCATACCTGCCGACCGCGTAGTAGTCTTGGGTTGTGTTCATCACACTCAACTTCAGCACGTGCCTCACAGCACCGCTCGCTGGTCCGGACGCGTAGCCAAGTCGCCCCTCCTCCACGCCAGGCTCCGCCACCGGGAATAAGTCCGGGCATTCGACCATGCCTGCAGCACGCGATGTGTACAATGGCAAGGCATTCCGCTTCCAGTGCCAAAAGTCCTTACTCCGGTAGATGAGCGTGGAGGCAATGCCATTGGGGCCGCCGACCTTGGCTGCAACGGCGATACGCCATAGGCCATCGCGGCCTACCCACGCCGTGGTCGGGTCGCGGAAGTTGTCTCCAGGGACGTCGGCTGGGAGTGGTATGACGGGGTTGTAGGCGGGCTTGACCCACTCGCGGAGGAGCGGGTCGGCAGGGTTCTTGGGGAAGGCAACATTCTGCACCTGCACCTCCTTGTCGGCGTCGATGCGGCCGGTGTACAGCAAGACCGGGATGCCGCCTGGGAGGATTGTGGCGGAGCCTGACCAACAGCCATTATAGTCGAAGGGGGCGGTGGGGTCGAGCGCGGTGTCAAGAGCGTCCCAGTTCACGAGGTCGCGGGAGACGGAATGACCCCATGAGAGGTTGCCGGGCTGCCACATTGCGCCCAGCGGATTGTACTGGTAGAACATGTGGTAGACGCCATTGTGGTACATTGGCCCTGTACGTCAATGCAATGGAAATCCGTTAGTTAATTCACTCCGAAAATGCTGTGCGTATGATAAAAACTGCGGGAGAAATTTCCGAGCACCGTGCTAGGCCTTTCCAACCGTATGAAACAGTGTTTCGTCCGTAACGTAAGGTTAACGTAGGGGCAGCATTTTTGCATTAAGACACATGCTGGAATATGGTTTCAATTTTTTTTTCAAATAAGAATATAATTCCGATTTGCCCAACCTCCTAAACATTGGTCAACTTAGAACTTCGCTTGACTACATCCAGGGTTGGCAGTCAAAGTTTATTCAGTAGCTCTGTCGGACCATGTGAAAGTGAAAAACGAGGAATTCAGCTTGTTTTGAAAAAAAGCTTCCTGCTGATCCCACGAGATCATTTACAAAAACAAATTCACTGGCTTATACATACAAGGTAGAGCGATTTGCACAGACCAACAGTAGTGCGAAGGTTGTTGCACCAACCATGTTGAATAATGCACCGTGGATGGTGTTTGTGGTCAATGTATAGTTTGATGGACAGTGCGACGGTGTGGTGCGTCGCACCTTCCCTTATCGTGCGTCGCCGCATGAATTCGTACGTGAAAGAACGAGAGCGTGCTGCCATGCAACGTCCGCGTCGGATTCCAAATAAAGCCGCGTGAACTAATCAAAATGAAGCACTAGGTGCTAGCTACAGTTAGCTCCAATAGTGAAAGTGGTTACTAATGTTCACATCAGTGTTGTCCAGTGCTGCCGGCTTCTTTGCATATGCACGAATCTCTCCGTGCAACAGACAGATCGTCGACAACTCAAGGTATCTAGTGACCGATCAGTCTCATCACTGATGTTAACGTGCAACTCACGCATGGTCCAGGGAGAGAGACGTGCTTGTCTTGTGTGCGTAGTATGTTGACAATTTTTTTTTAAATGGATGATACTAATTTATGGAAATATATGTACAAATTAAATTATTACATAAAATTTTGATGCAGTTAGACAGTATAATATTAATTTTCTAATCCTGGCCAAATATAGTTTTAGGTGGTTAACTAGACCCTTAAATATGATTAGGGGACATCCACAAAAACAATACTAGATTAGGGGCAACGTGTTTTATAAAATCTGTGTGTCCAAACAACCCTTTAGTGATCACTAGTATTTACAAGCAGTTCACGCATGGTTGAGGGAGAAATATGTGAGTGCATTTAGGCATGCACACGCGGGTCTTGTGTTGTGTTGTGCGCGTGCTGTGAGTGTACGAATTTGAGACAACATTGATGGTAATATATCGCCAATTCAAAAATGAAAATTATTACATTATAAAAATATCTACATAATATATCCCTTAGAAAATATGGTTGTTGCCAATATATCCCTTAGAAAATATAATTACCAGTCATGTTTATTAGTTATGGAAAACTAGTAGCATGATGATTGGTGGAATCTGGAGCGTGAGGCCAATTGGGGAGGTTGGAAAGATCATAAAAACGGAGAAAATGATCTTTTGGCGAGGCTTCGCAAATGAGGATTTGGAGAGTCAAAATTGGTATCTTCCGTTGGACTCGCAAACTGACGTCCAATACAGGCACACGCACAGTGGAAAGACAGGAACACTTGACACAAAGCATCCCTATCTCAATCATGGGCTAGTTGATTTGGGATGTCTTCCTTTGTTTCTCTACCGTCTATTCAGTGTCCAATGGTGGCAACGTTCCTGCCGACAGGCTCAAGACGAGAACCCCAAGAAAAAAAATCAAGGAGGCAAGTCGAGACTAATCACACGTGTCCAGTATGTGAGGTCTGCTTGGCACCTACTCTAGCAAACAAGTAAGCAAGCAAGCACACTGCTCGATCGGGCAAGCAAGCAAAGCAAATCATAGAGAAGACGTCGTGTACGTACCATTCGGATCTGCTCAGAACAATCCGGAAGTCACCATGCATGCATGAATGATCCATCCATCCATCATCGGAACCAGAAAATGGTCGGCCATGCACAGTCCACACGAAGGATCAGATTAGCTACTAGTAGCTCAGTTCATTCGTCAAAAGAGAGCAGCTAGATGGAGTTGCTACGTACCGTTCTGCCAGTTCTTGGCGGGCAGGAAGTGGTAGGCGGGCCTGATGCCCACGCCATGGCGGGCTAGCGAGCTCTCCGCTTCCGAGAGCCGGCGGAGTGCGGTGGACGGCGAGAGGAGAAGGCAGAGGTGGAAGGCGACGATGCACGCGGCAAGAGGGAGTCTGGCGGCCATGGCCACCACAGTGAGGAGGATGAGAGCGGCTGGTTGCACTGGTGGTTGTTGTGCCCCTGCTCTTCCCCCTCGGAGTCGCCGAATTTATAGCGCGCCAAGTTGTGGACGTGGACGTTCACTCACTCACAGCACTGGTGCTGGTGGTAATATGAGCCGTCCATCAGGTCGATCTGAAGGTCTGGAGCTAATCAATACTTGGGGACCCGAGCAGCAGGAGTAGCTTAATTTAAATTGGTCATGGAGCAAAGTTTGGCTGAGGTGGCACGAGCATGGGCACATTCTGGCCGGAGAAGAGTTTTCTTTTAAGAGAGGCAGGTGCGGATATGTATAAATCCATATCTACCTACCTCGATCGTCTCTCCCGCATGGGATATGGTCCGTACTCGTCGGCGTCGCCGCCTGCTGGCCGGTCTCCCGTCGCATGCAGTGTGCGGCGGAGTTTAGTCCATGCTCGTTTCCTTGTATCATAACTGCATCCTGTGGCTGACCCTGACAAGGCATCATCATCCTCAGCAGTGCACATGCACAAGAAACTTCTAATAAGAACGAATTCTAAAAGAGGGCAGGAACGTGCGAAACGGGGCAGACTGCGGCTTCGGCGTCGCAGGCACACAGCGACCCGGGGCGCACCTAGTATTGAACCCACTAGAACCATGGACCAAACTACACTACCCTCGGGGCAATTCTAATGTAAGTCACCAAATCCCCTACAATGTCTCGAAAAAAATATCCCCTACAATGCCTCAAAAAATATCCACTTCAAATATTCCGACCGAACGGTACAAAATAATTTTTGCCATCAAACAATGATGATTAAGAAAAATGTCCGGACAAGCCTAGACATCTGAAATCCCATAAACTGGTACTAAACTAAAGGAGATTTTAGGCACTCCGGAACGTTCACCTCGTCGGACTTAGACAAAAGTGAATCTATTATAAATTCTTGCGCTGGCGTTCTTTTTATAACCCTTCACCATCATTCATGCCGATTAGAGTGGAAGCGACCAGACGGCTGCGTACCCACATTTATGCCGGTTGACATGACCGGATGGCTGACCGATGCGGCGTTTACACCGACGTGGTGACCGACAAGCCAACTCCAGCCATCTATTTAAGCCCACCGCCTACAGATGCAAGCCCCCCTCCCCCTCCCCAACACACCGCCATTTCTCCTCTCCGCTCCTCTCTCAAATCTGCATGTGCATCAAGCCACGCGGCCGCCTCAAGTGCTACCTCACTGGTGGCGACACATCGGCCTTGGCAGCCAACAAATGCCTATCCAAAGTGGAGCATCGGGCGTTCACGAAGTCGGCTATCGTGCCGGCTTGGGTTCTGGTGGACCTCTAGCTTGTAAAGGTCTGGGTCGTCGATCGGTCCAGGACCACCATGCAGACCTCCTCCCGCCATCGGTGTCGACTATGCGACCAGCTCCTCAAGGTGAGGGTGGCTGAGTCCAAGTTCTTGGCTTGACTTAAAGGCAACAACGGGCGGTGCCGAAGTCCATGACCGAGCATTGCCACCACCTGGAGAAAACCGAGTGTCTAGGCCACAAGCGCGCAACGGCGACCGACGAGAGATTTCATGACACCTGGAGGGCCTTTCCGCCACTGAAAGGTGAACGTTCCGGAGTGCCTAAAAAATATCCACATCAAATATTCCGACCGAACGGTACAAAATAATTTTTGCCATCAAACAATGATGATTAAGAAAAATGTCCGGACAGGCCTGGACATCTGAAATCCCATAAACTGGTACTAAACTAAAGGAGATTTTAGGCACTCCGGAACGTTCACCTCGTCGGACTTAGACAAAAGTGAATCTATTATAAGTTCTTGCGCTGGCGTTCTTTTTATAACCCTTCACCATCATTCATGCCGATTAGAGTGGAAGCGACCAGACGGCTGCGTACCCACATTTATGCCGGTTGACATGACCGGATGGCTGACCGATGCGGCGTTTACACCGACGTGGTGACCGACAAGCCAACTCCAGCCATCTATTTAAGCCCACCGCCTACAGATGGAAGCCCCCCTCCCCCTCCCCAACACACCGCCATTTCTTCTCTCCGCTCCTCTCTCAAATCTGCATGTGCATCAAGCCACGTGGCCGCCTCAAGTGCTACCTCACTGGTGGCGACACATCGGCCTTGGCAGCCAACAAATGCCTATCCAAAGTGGAGCATCGGGCGTTCACGAAGTCGGCTATCATGCCGGCTTGGGTTCTGGTGGACCTCTAGCTTGTAAAGGTCTGGGTCGTCGATCGGTCCAGGACCACCATGCAGACCTCCTCCCGCCATCGGTGTCGACTACGCGACCAGCTCCTCAAGGTGAGGGTGGCTGAGTCCAAGTTCTTGGCTTGACTTAAAGGCAACAACGGGCGGTGCCGAAGTCCATGACCGAGCATTGCCACCACCTGGAGAAAACTGAGTGTCTAGGCCACAAGCGCGCAACGGCGACCGACGAGAGATTTCATGACACCTGGAGGGCCTTTCCGCCAATGAAAGGTGAACGTTCCGGAGTGCCTAAAAAATATCCACTTCAAATATTCCGACCGAACGGTACAAAATAATTTTTGCCATCAAACAATGATGATTAAGAAAAATGTCCGGACAGGCCTGGACATCTGAAATCCCATAAACTGGTACTAAACTAAAGGAGATTTTAGGCACTCCGGAACGTTCACCTCGTCGGACTTAGACAAAAGTGAATCTATTATAAATTCTTGCGCTGGCGTTCTTTTTATAACCCTTCACCATCATTCATGCCGATTAGAGTGGAAGCGACCAGACGGCTGCGTACCCACATTTATGCCGGTTGACATGACCGGATGGCTGACCGATGCGGCGTTTACACCGACATGGTGACCGACAAGCCAACTCCAGCCATCTATTTAAGCCCACCACCTACAGATGCAAGCCCCCCTCCCCCTCCCCAACACACCGCCATTTCTCCTCTCCGCTCCTCTCTCAAATCTGCATGTGCATCAAGCCACGCGGCCGCCTCAAGTGCTACCTCACTGGTGGCGACACATCGGCCTTGGCAGCCAACAAATGCCTATCCAAAGTGGAGCATCGGGCGTTCACGAAGTCGGCTATCGTGCCGGCTTGGGTTCTGGTGGACCTCTAGCTTGTAAAGGTCTGGGTCGTCGATCGGTCCAGGACCACCATGCAGACCTCCTCCCGCCATCGGTGTCGACTACGCGACCAGCTCCTCAAGGTGAGGGTGGCTGAGTCCAAGTTCTTGGCTTGACTTAAAGGCAACAACGGGCGGTGCCGAAGTCCATGACCGAGCATTGCCACCACCTGGAGAAAACCGAGTGTCTAGGCCACAAGCGCGCAACGGCGACCGACGAGAGATTTCATGACACCTGGAGGGCCTTTCCGCCACTGAAAGGTGAACGTTCCGGAGTGCCTAAAAAATATCCACTTCAAATATTCCGACCGAACGGTACAAAATAATTTTTGCCATCAAACAATGATGATTAAGAAAAATGTCCGGACAGGCCTGGATATCTGAAATCCCATAAACTGGTACTAAACTAAAGGAGATTTTAGGCACTCCGGAACGTTCACCTCGTCGGACTTAGACAAAAGTGAATCTATTATAAATTCTTGCGCTGGCGTTCTTTTTATAACCCTTCACCATCATTCATGCCGATTAGAGTGGAAGCGACCAGACGGCTGCGTACCCACATTTATGCCGGTTGACATGACCGGATGGCTGACCGATGCGGCGTTTACACCGACGTGGTGACCGACAAGCCAACTCCAGCCATCTATTTAAGCCCACTGCCTACAGATGCAAGCCCCCCTCCCCCTCCCCAACACACCGCCATTTCTCCTCTCCGCTCCTCTCTCAAATCTGCATGTGCATCAAGCCACGCGGCCGCCTCAAGTGCTACCTCACTGGTGGCGACACATCGGCCTTGGCAGCCAACAAATGCCTATCCAAAGTGGAGCATCGGGCGTTCACGAAGTCGGCTATCGTGCCGGCTTGGGTTCTGGTGGACCTCTAGCTTGTAAAGGTCTGGGTCGCCGATCGGTCCAGGACCACCATGCAGACCTCCTCCCGCCATCGGTGTCGACTACGCGACCAGCTCCTCAAGGTGAGGGTGGCTGAGTCCAAGTTCTTGGCCTGACTTAAAGGAAACAACGGGCGGTGCCGAAGTCCATGACCGAGCATTGCCATCACCTGGAGAAAACCGAGTGTCTAGGCCACAAGCGCGCAACGGCGACCGACGAGAGATTTCATGACACCTGGAGGGCCTTTCCGCCACTGAAAGGTGAACGTTCCGGAGTGCCTAAAAAATATCCACTTCAAATATTCCGACCGAACGGTACAAAATAATTTTTGCCATCAAACAATGATGATTAAGAAAAATGTCCGGACAGGCCTGGACATCTGAAATCCCATAAACTGGTACTAAACTAAAGGAGATTTTAGGCACTCCGGAACGTTCACCTCGTCGGACTTAGACAAAAGTGAATCTATTATAAATTCTTGCGCTGGCGTTCTTTTTATAACCCTTCACCATCATTCATGCTGATTAGAGTGGAAGCGACCAGACGGCTGCGTACCCACATTTATGCCGGTTGACATGACCGGATGGCTGACCGATGCGGAGTTTACACCGACGTGGTGACCGACAAGCCAACTCCAGCCATCTATTTAAGCTCACCGCCTACAGATGCCAGCCCCCGTCCCCCTCCCCAACACACCGCCATTTCTCCTCTCCGCTCCTCTCTCAAATCTGCATGTGCATCAAGCCACGCGGCCGCCTCAAGTGCTACCTCACTTGTGGCGATACATCGGCCTTGGCAGCCAACAAATGCCTATCCAAAGTGGAGCATCGGGCGTTCACGAAGTCGGCTATCGTGCCGGCTTAGGTTCTGGTGGACCTCTAGCTTGTAAAGGTCTAGGTCGTCGATCGGTCCAGGACCACCATGCAGACCTCCTCCCGCCATCGGTGTCGACTACGCGCCCAGCTCCTCAAGGTGAGGGTGGCTGAGTCCAAGTTCTTGGCTTGACTTAAAGGCAACAACGGGCGGTGCCGAAGTCCATGACCGAGCATTGCCACCACCTGGAGAAAACCGAGTGTCTAGGCCACAAGCGTGCAACGGCGACCGACGAGAGATTTCATGACACCTGGAGGGCCTTTCCGCCACTGAAAGGTGAACGTTCCGGAGTGCCTAAAAAATATCCACTTCAAATATTCCGACCGAACGGTACAAAATAATTCCGGAGTGAGGTTGAGAATCAACGTGACAGGAAAATCAAGTTCCTGCGATCAGATCGTGGAGGAGAATACTTGAGTCACGAGTTTAGCACACACTTAAGAAAATGTGGAATAGTTTCACAGCTCACGCCGCCTGGAACACCTCAGCGTAATGGTGTGTCCGAACGTCGTAATCGCACTCTATTAGATATGGTGCGATCTATGATGTCTCTTGCCGATTTACCGCTATCTTTTTGGGGCTATGCTTTAGAGACTGCCGCATTCACTTTAAATAGGGCTCCGTCGAAATCCGTTGAGACGACACCGTTTGAATTATGGTTTGGGAAGAAACCTAAGCTGTCGTTTCTAAAAATTTGAGGATGCGATGCTTATGTCAGGAAACTTCAACCTGAAAAGCTCGAATCCAAATCGGAAAATGCGTCTTCATAGGATACCCTAAAGAAACTATTGGGTATACCTTCTACCTCAGATCCGAAGGCAAGATCTTTGTTGCCAAGAATGGGTCCTTTCTAGAGAAAGAGTTTCTCTCGAAAGAAGTAAGTGGGAGGAAAGTAGACCTTGATGAAGTATTACCTCTTGAACCGGAAAATGGCGCAACTCAAGAAAATGTTCCTGAGGTGCCTGCACCGACTAGAGAGGAAGTTAATGATGATGATCAAGATACTTCTGATCAAGCTCCTACTGAAATTCGAAGGTCCACAAGGACACGTTCCGCACCAGAGTGGTACGGCAACCCTGTCTTGGAAATCATGTTGTTAGACAATGGTGAACCTTCAAACTATGAAGAAGTGATGGCGGGCCCAGATTCCGACAAATGGCTAGAAGCCATGAAATCCGAGATAGGATCCATGTATGAAAACGAAGTATGGACTTTGACTGACTTGCCCGTTGAGCGGCGAGCCATAGAAAATAAATGGATCTTTAAGAAGAAAACAGACGCGGATGGTAATGTGACCATCTATAAAGCTCGTCTTGTCGTTAAGGGTTATCGACAAGTTCAAGGGGTTGACTACGATGAGACTTTCTCACCGGTAGCGAAGATGAAGTCCGTCCGAATCATGTTAGCGATTGCCGCATTCTATGATTATGAGATATGGCAAATGGACGTCAAAACGACATTCCTTAATGGTTTCCTTAAGGAACAAGTATATGATGCAGCCGGAAGGTTTTGTCGATCCTAAGAATGCTAACAAGGTCTGCAAGCTCCAACGCTCGATTTATGGGCTGGTGCAAGCATCTCGGAGTTGGAACATTCGCTTTGATGAGATGATCAAAGCGTTTGGGTTTACACAGACTTATGGAGAAGCCTGCGTTTACAAGAAAGTGAGTGGGAGCTCTGTAGCATTTCTCATATTATATGTAGATGACATACTTTTGATGGGAAATGATATAGAACTCTTGGACAACATTAAGGCCTACTTGAATAAGAGTTTTTCAATGAAGGACCTTGGAGAAGCTGCTTATATATTAGGCATCAAGATCTATAGAGATAGATCAAGACGCCTCATAGGTCTTTCACAAAGCACATACCTTGATAAGATATTGAAGAAGTTCAATATGGATCAGTCTAAGAAGGGTTCTTGCCTGTGTTGCAAGGTGTGAAATTGAGCTCAGCTCAATGTTCGACCACGGCAGAAGATATAGAAGAGATGAGTGTCATCCCCTATGCCTCAGCCATAGGTTCTATTATGTATGCCATGCTGTGTATCAGACCTGATGTAAACCTTGTCGTAAGTTTGGTAGGAAGGTACCAAAGTAATCCCGGCAAGGAACACTGGAAGCGGTCAAGAATATCCTGAAGTACCTGAAAAGGACTAAGGAAATGTTTCTCGTCTATGGAGGTGACGAAGAGCTTGTCGTAAAGGGTTACGTCGACGCTAGCTTCGACACAGATCTGGATGACTCTAAGTCACAAACCGGATACGTGTATATTTTGAATGGTGGGGCAGTAAGCTGGTGCAGTTGCAAGCAGAGTGTCGTGGCGGGATCTACATGTGAAGCGGAGTACATGGCAGCCTCGGAGGCAGCGCATGAAGCAATTTGGGTGAAGGAGTTCATCACCGACCTAGGAGTCATACCCAATGCGTCGGGACCAATCAAACTCTTCTGTGACAACACTGGAGCTATTGCACTTGCCAAGGAGCCCAGGTTTCACAAGAAGACCAGGCACATCAAGCGTCGCTTCAACTCCATTCGTGAAAATGTTCAAAATGGAGACATAGATATTTGTAAAGTACATACGGACCTGAATGTAGCAGATCCGTTGACTAAACCTCTCCCTAGAGCAAAACATGATCAACACCAGAATTCCATGGGTGTTTGATTCATCACAATGTAACTAGATTATTGACTCTAGTGCAAGTGGGAGACTGTTGGAAATATGCCCTAGAGGCAATAATAAAAGCATTATTATTATATTTCCTTGTTCATGATAATTGTCTTTATTCATGCTATAATTGTGTTATCCGGAAATCATAATACATGTGTGAATAATAGACACCAACATGTCCCTAGTAAGCCTCTAGTTGACTAGCTCGTTGATCAATAGATAGTCATGGTTTCCTGACTATGGACATTGGATGTCATTGATAACGAGATCACATCATTAGGAGAATGATGTGATGGACAAGACCCAATCCTAAACATAGCACAAGATCGTATAGTTCGTTTGCTAGAGTTTTCCAATGTCAAGTATCCTTTCCTTAGACCATGAGATCGTGTAACTCCCGGATACCGTAGGAGTGCTTTGGGTATACCAAACGTCACAACGTAACTGGGTGACTATAAAGGTATACTACGGGTATCTCCGAAAGTGTCTGTTGGGTTGACACGGATCAAGACTGGGATTTGTCACTCCGTATGACGGAGAGGTATCACTGGGCCCACTCGGTAATGCATCATCATAATGAGCTCAAAGTGACCAAGTGTCTGGTCACGGGATCATGCATTACGGTACGAGTAAAGTGACTTGCCGGTAACGAGATTGAACGAGGTATTGGGATACCGACGATCGGATCTCGGGTTAGTAACATACCGATTGACAAAGGGAATTGTATACGGGGTTGCTTGAATCCTCGATATCGTGGTTCATCCGATGAGATAATCGAGGAACATGTGGGAGCCAACATGGGTATCCAGATCCCGCTGTTGGTTATTGACTGGAGAGCGATCTCGGTCATGTCTACATGTCTCCCGAACCCGTAGGGTCTACACACTTAAGGTTCGGTGACGCTAGGGTTGTAGGGATATGTATATGCAGTAACCCGAATGTTGTTCGGAGTCCCGGATGAGATCCCGGACGTCACGAGGAGTTCCGGAATGGTCCGGAGGTAAAGAATTATATATAGGAAGTGCTATTTCGGGCATCGGGACAAGTTTCGGGGTCACCGGTATTGTACCGGGACCACCGGAAGGGTCCCGGGGGTCCACCGGGTGGGGCCACCTGTCCCGGGGGGCCACATGGGCTGTAGGGGGTGCGCCTTGGCCTACATGGGCCAAGGGCACCAGCCCCAAGAGGCCCATGCGCCTAGGGTTTCAAGGAGGGAAGAGTCCCAAAGGGGGAAGACACCCCTAGGTGCCTTGGGGATGAGGGATTCCTCCCCTTGGCCGCACCCCCTAGGAGATTAGATCTCCTAGGGCCGGCGCCCCCCCCTTGGCCCTCCTATATATAGTGGGGAGATGGAGGACTTCTTACCTTGATCCACTAGTGAAACCTATGGTCCCTGGGTCTCTTTCTTATTTTATTGCATATCTTTTATTATCGCATCTCGTTTACTATTTTGCAATCTTTACTTTCCAATCTATACAACGAAATACCAAAAATATTTATCTTACTATCTCTATTAGATCTCACTTTCGCAAGTGACCGTGAAGGGATTGACAACCCCTTTATCGCGTTGGTTGAGAGGTTCTTGATTGTTTGTGCAGGTACTAGGTGACTTGTGCATTGTCTCCTACTGAATTGATACCTTGGTTCTCAAAAATTGAGGAAAATACTTACGGTACTTTGCTGCATCACCCTTTCCTCTTTAAGGGAAAACCAACGCATGCTCAAGAGGTAGCATTGTTCACTTGAAAGAATTATCATTCTAGGATTTGCCGTTTACATTTTTTTTAACCTCTCATGTCAGTTTCTATTCTCATAAGAGATCATATTGCAGTTTTGTTTTCACATTAATGAAAAGTTTTGCTGCTAACAAGTTATTTGGATGCCTAACTTTTTACCAATAAAAGCTTGGTAAAATAGATTATTGTTTTTCCTTGAAACTTACTAACATTGCCTTCCTCCTTAAACTAGCTACAACCCAGAATGGTTATGTGAATGTGTTTCGTACCACAGTTTCCGAGTTGTCTTATTTCTTACAATGTCAAGTACATCTTCACGAGACCACTCCATGAATTTCTTTGTTGTGTTGTTATTGTTCTTTCTATTATTTAAAAATATCTGTAGCATAAATCAACAAATGATTTCACTCTATAATGGACACCTACTTATGTAACAATGTAGACAACACCAGGCCCGACCTCGATGAGATCCCAATCTACTTGGTCCCCTTTCCCTGAGTTTCTTCTTGTTCCTCCAATGAACCTATCTGTAGATGGATGCATAATTCTCACTACCGCTCAGTTCCCTTTCCCTGAGTTTCCTTCCGTCCTCCAATGGATCCATCAATAGATGGATGTGGAATTCTGACTACCGCTCCCCCCTCTCTACATCTTGATTGCAGTTCTATCTAAACCTCAACTGGTTGAGTGTTGTGCCAAGTATAAGTCTCATTGTTAGTCAAGAATGCATGCTTGTTCTAATAGCACATGCATCTTCAACATTACCCTGCTTATTTTTTCATTGTTTTCAGAAATGGGAATTGCTTTAATAATTTACTCTCTTTTGAGAAAATCGGTAGTTGCGGAATATTTTATTTCAGTATCATGTACTGTTTTGCATTTTCCATTCAAAAATGGAAGGATTACCTCCTACATTGCAAGTAATATTATTTGTTCTTTGTTATTTGTTTCCAAGAACATGAATTGAATGATGGTAGTACATATTTAATTGGCCATGTGCTTGCTCTTTACACGAACAATCGCTATCTAAGCGAGGTACCAGTTGATATATTGTTAAAAGAATGAAAGTGTGCCCTGACTAAAGATTTTAGCTTTCTTTTTCTGGAGAAGATAGAATAATTAGAACATCAATATAATTTCTATGATCTGCTACCCTTGTATATTTTCTCTTTGGTTAGACCAGAAGCTTTTGACGTTGGTCAGTAGATCTCTCTTAAGTTCCAGATGTGGATGAAATGCTTCTTTCTAGATGTTTTGTCCATCAAGTAGTGTGAACTCATTTGGCTTCCAATCTGCTTTCAGCTCTAATGATTTGTATTACTACTCTCAAGGGATTTGGCCTGCTTTATGGTCTTGTGTCCTAGGCGAATCGCCATCCAGAGTGCCCTACACATCCTTGCCTAGGTGGATCCTTCGCTCACTACCCGCATGCCCAGGTGGAAATATTCTTGAATTTGTTTTCTCCCCGGGGTAGCGGCCTGAGCATTGTGGGCAGAGGAAGAGGACAACGGCGGTGGTCGAAGGATAGAGAGAAGATAGAGGGAGCAGAAGCCGGGGATGAGAGGCATGGAGTCCCCGTAGAGCATGTTTTTTAGGGGCCCCATAGAGCATGTACACGGGTCAATCAACCACCACAGACGTTGATAGTTGTATGGAGCAGCGGCCCAAAAAACGAGGGGAAATGGCAGAACAACGTGCCGTCAATGCAATCGGACGGCTAGGTATGAAAAAGCACTGTGGAAGCTGCTAGGTCGCCCTGTTATGTTGTTTCTTAATTAACAAGGTTCTCAGTTGTGCAAAAAAAAGCAGCCGATCAAAGGGGCGCCTCCCACCTGCCACTGCCCAACTTCTTCTTAAGGGGCGTCACTAGGTAGCACCCCAACCGCTAGTACAACACAAATGATTGCTACAAACTAAGCGTGTGGACGGACAAACCACCACACACAAATTCGTCATTGGTAACATGTGAGATGGATGAAGTAACCCCACACAGTCCTGACATCTCGTGTATGATGGATGAACCCATTCCACACGATTGTCCTTCGACAATCGTGTGTGCTATGCGGCCGGGCCACAAACGTTTCCACTCATCAAATATTGTGCAATGGAGGACCCCATCCCATAGGATGTTTACAAGACAATCGGGTGTAATACCTTGTCCGAAGCAAACCTTTTCATCCAGTTAATCGCGTGGGATATATGACAGATCTAACATGTTCTGCTCTTGTTGATCGTTTGTTATTGCTCGGCCCATCAAACGTGTTTGCTTCAGGAGGATCACGTGCCATATGCCTCTCCCACACAATTAGATCGTGCCGTGTGCGATGCAGCCCCTATCGCATACCATCGGAAGGCGGCAATTCGGAACTTTGTTTGCTATAGAAGATTTTGACCTTGTACGATAGACGGTTCTTTGCTGATAAATTCCAGTCGACAAGTTCAAGACGGGAATCTAAAGAAAATACAAGGAAGAAAGTCGAGTCTAATCAGGTGTCCAGGATGTGAGCTACTCCTGATCTCTGCTTCTCACCTTATCGAGCAAGCAAGCACACTACTCGATCAGGCAAGGAAAACAATCATGCAGAAGAAGAGAAACAAACCGTACGTACCATGCTGAACTACTCAATAAAGTATTTATTAGTTTTTGCATTCCTCCTCTAGCTATGGTTGCTAGTACAGGAGGCGGCTCTTGCTAAAGACAACCCCTTGATTCCCCACAACAACAAAAACAGTCCATGATTTTTAGAAGCCAACTGTCCAGAACATTTACTCTAATTGGGTATCGCCCACTTTTATTTACATTACCTCCTTTATTTCATCTCACTATCATTTCAATTAGCCTAATATTTATTACATCAAACACCCTATCACAATTTTTTTATTTATATTAAAGTTAGATAAACACAAATTCGTTGTTGTTTCTGGTCCTAGTAAAGTAGATGTTTAAAGTGCATGAAAGGTTATAAGTGACATATATAACTTGAGAGAATGGAAGCTCCCCACGTGGTTGACATTCATTATTTTCACATCCAAAATGCTACAATAACGCCTTACTATATAGTGAGAAATGCCATGGGTCTTACAGCCTCGCATAACGAGGTGGTGGTCTAGTCGGTCATCATTCGAGCCTCACTTCTACATAATAAACTGTCGTGTAGTTTCTCTTCGGACCAAGTCGGTTTTAACTTTACACTTAAGGAATTCTCCCGCCATGCACAACGTTTACCGCAGCCGTTGCCAGACTCCATGCCTCGAGCCTAGACACTTTCACGATGCCGGTCCCGTTATTGAACACAAACACCTCGCTGTTGTTGTTTTCCGCATGCTCAGGGTACACTCGTGCCGTGATGCATGTCCGCCCCCCTCCTCCAAAGCTCTCCACCACGGATTGATCAATCTGTTTGTTGAGAGAAGGGAACGACATCACAAGATTTTCACTAAATGCATCTCACGAATCAAAGGACGGACGAAGAATTTTGATTACCAATGTTCTAAAAGATATGGTCCTCCCATGTTGCTCGATGTCTATGTCACAAACGCTCCATATGGCGGCTTATACACTTCATCCCTCACATTTTTTTTGAAACGAGGCAAAAGATTTGCCATTTCATTAAATAAGAGAGAGTTGTAACAAGATCCGAGGACCACAGCCAAACAATGGCCGAACAAAGGCGAAGATAAAGCAACTACTCGCGATGTAAAACTACACCGAGCCCTTTGGCACCTGCCAGCGTCCACAAAGTCGCCTCATCCATGATTTTTTCCACAATAATCGTCGTAGGCGCGGAGACGTTCCGAAAGACCCTAGCGTTCCTCTCCTTCCAAAGTTTCCAAGAGATAAGCATGAGTAGGGAGGTCATCCCTTTCACATTTGGCGAGCGCGCAAGCGCAATCTCGAACCACCAATGTCT
Source organism: Triticum dicoccoides (assembly GCF_002162155.2). NCBI lineage: Eukaryota > Viridiplantae > Streptophyta > Magnoliopsida > Poales > Poaceae > Triticum > Triticum dicoccoides. The sequence goes on along the minus strand of NC_041382.1, from coordinate 768,320,313 downwards.
GACACTTCGCATAGCCGCCCAGTCCGCCGTGACAATATTGCTCAGCCCGATCTTCGCCTTTACCGCATTCCAAACCGCAACCGAAAACCGGCATTGGAAAAGGAGGTGCGCTGCAAACTCCTGAACTTGGCTGCAAAGAGGACACAAACCGCAATTCGGCCACCCTCTTCGTTGTAGCCTGTCTGCCGTCCATACTCTGTTGTGAATGATTAACCAAGCGAAGAACTTGCATTTCGGAGTTGCCCAGACTTTCCAAACGGTCTTTAGGAGTGGTGTTGAGGTGCGTCCCTCGAACTGTAGCGAGTAGGCTGAAGAAGTGGAGTACGTTCCGCTCTCCGTAAGCTTCCATGTGATCGTATCTTGCGTGTCATGATCCAGGATTATCCCATCCAACTTCTCCCAAAGGGTGACAAAGTCATGTATATGTCCTGCGGTAATGCCATTTGTCATGTCAATCTGTGATATCCACAGATCATCAGTGAGTGCCTTCCTCACAGAGGAGCCTTTCTTTTTTGAGATCTCATATATTTTCGGGGCAATGTCCATCGGCCTTAGGCCATCAAGCCAGGGGGACGTCCAGAAGCAGGCCTTGGCTCCATTGCCAACCACGACCTTCGTATCAGCCGCAAAAAGGTCCCTGTCGGCCTCGTTGCAAGGAGTGCCCAGTCCAAACCACGGCTTTGGCGGCTGTGCCCACGCGTTCCAAAGCCACCTCAAGCGGAGAGCAACGGCGAACTTGTCCAAATTTAGAATGCCCAGGCCGCCCAAAGCTTTGGGGCTGCAGACTCGCTCCCAATTGATTTTACACTTGGCCCCGGTGACTTTGTCGCAACCTGCCCAGAGAAATGCACGTCGCAAGGCATCAATATGCTTCATCACCTCGGCCGGCAAGACCAGCGAAGTAATACTGTAGATAGCGATGGCAGTGAGAACCGCTTTGACCAGAACAGCCCTCCCAGGGGCGGCCATGACGTGGCCAATCCAAGGGGTAAGCCTGTGCGCAACTTTGTCTTCCAGAGGCAGGAAGTGTACAGCCTTGAGCCTCTTGACCGAGAGTGGCAGCCCCAAGTACGTCATGGGGAAGGTCGTGAGTTTGGCAGGGAAGAGTTGTAGAATGTCAGGAAGATCAAGGCCGACACACCGAATTGGGGCGACGAGACTTTTGGTGCAGTTGGTGACCAGGCCCGTGACCTCACCAAAGGCATCTAAGATGGAGGCAAAGCAGGAGACGTCCTCCTTGATGGGCTTCACAAAAATGGCTGCAACATCAGCATATAGGGATGCACGAAGAGTTGCGGTATTCCTCCGGATCGGATGCAATTGGACTTGCATTGTAGCCTTGTTGAGGATGTGGTGCAGGGGATCGATGGCGAGCACAAAAAGTAGCGGCGAGAACGGGTCTCCTTGCCGTAACCCCTTCCCGTGTCTAATGGGATCTCCAACCATGCCATTAAGCAACACTATCGAGGTAGCTGAAGTGAGAAGCGCCGAGACCCAACCTCTAAAGCGCGCAGGGAAGCCAAGATGTTGAAGAAGGTCCATTAAGTAGTCCCATCTCACGGAGTCGAAGGCCTTCTTGATGTCAAGCTTGAAAAGCAACATAGGGGTCTTGTTACGGTGTAGTCTGCGGGCGAGGTTGCGGACATAAGTGAAGTTGTCATGAATGCTTCACTTCTTGATAAATGCACTTTGAGCTGGAGACACAAGATCATTCATGTGGACGGAGAGGCGCGTCGCCATCATCTTAGCCAAGAGCTTAGCCACAACATGAATTAGACTAATCGGTCGGAAGTCAGAAATATCCTACGCGCCATCCTTCTTGGGGATTAGAGCGATGTTGGCTGAGTTTAGCCAATGTAAGTTGGTGGCATGGAGATTCGAGAAGTGGTTGATGGCAGCCATGATGTCGACCTTGATAACCTCCCAGCACGCCTTGAAGAACGCACCCGTGAACCCATCCGACCCCGGCGCCTTATCGCCTGGCGAGTCGAAGATTGCCTTCCTAGCCTCCTCCATGGTGAACGGGGCCCCAATGTCACTGAGATTGCAGTCTGGAGTGGGGATACAACTCCAATTAAAATCCTTAAGCCTCCTTCGCCCCTTCTTGATGACGGAAGAGAAGTGGCGGTGAATAATATCCTTCTTGTGGTTGTGGTCAGTCACCCAACCCGCATTGTGTCTAAGGCGGTGAATAAAATTTTTTCTTCGCCGACGGTTGATTCGAAGGTGAAAGAACTCAGTGTTTGCGTCCCCCTCTTTAATGTTCGTTATTCTAGAGGTCTGTCGTTTCCGAGCCTTTTCAAGCACAGCCAGGCCAACCACCGTCCTCTTAAGTCTCTTCCGAAGATCGATCTCCTCCGGGCTCAGAGACCTAGACTCTTGCGCAATATCAAGGCGGAGGATGACCTCCAGGGCCATGTGAAATTGGACGTTCAAGTTGGAGAAGAGGGATTTGCTCCAAGCCTTTAGTCTGATGCTAGTTTTCTTGAGTTTGTGGTGTAGGATGTGGTACGGCTTGATATGGTTGTGGCCTTCATTCCACGCACCTTGAACAGTTGCCAAAAAACCTGGCATCTTGATCCAGAAATTCTCGAAGCGGAAACATTTGGAGCGCTTGGGGCCGGTCGCGGATGCAAGCAGAAGGGGGCAGTGGTCAGAAAGGGAGGATGATAAAGCATGCAGGATGTGTGAGACAAATTTCATGTCCCAATCTTTATTGCAGAAAAAACTATCTAACTTGCTCAAGGTGGGCTCATTCTGCCCATTACTCCAAATTAATCTCCTATTCTGGAGATGAATCTCTTTAAGCTCACAGGAGTTGAGAGCATCTCGAAATCTGACAATGCGACTCCGATCTACATTTGCACGGTTTTTATCTCGCGCCCGATAGATTTGGTTGAAGTCTCCCGTGACCAGCCACATGGTACCCTGGGGTGGCTTTTTGGCGACAAGTTCGGCGAAGAAGGCATCCTTGAGGTTACTTCTAGTCGGTCCATATACCGTGGTTAGCTTGAAGGAAACAGTAGTCGGGCTCTGGGGGTACACAGTAACTGTGGCTGAGAGGGTGAACGCTTGAAAGTGGACATTGGACAAATGGACCACCTCATCATCCCAAAGCAGAAGGATGCCACCACGCGTGCCCACAGCCGGGCGCTGGGCGAAACTCTTAAGTCTGTGGCCACTAATGTGGGCTGCAGTGTAATCATCAGCTAATTCCATTTTGGATTCCTGGAGGCAAACGATGTGGCAGGCGTAGAGGCAATGGTCTCATGAACGGTAGTGCGACGGTCAGGGCAGTTTAGGCCCCGAACATTCTAGTTTAGGATCGTGAGATTGAGGTTGCGGTCTATCATCTGGGAACCAAGCATACGTCGTTGTGCACAAAACAACAGCAGCAAATGGGAGGAACAGGGACAGTGATCATTAGCACAAGCACCAGATTAGTCCGCCTCGCCAGGGCCCGGAGCAGCTGCGGCCACATACGGCAGCAGCAAACAGGCGTACAACAACTACAAAGCATCAGCCCCGCCAAGGCAACAGGTAGCTGCAACAGGCTGCAGATACAAACAGGCGACCCGACTCTAAAGCTAAATAAGGTTCCTATCATAATAAAGCAGGTACATCAGGGCATCACAAAGAAAACCAGCAGATCAGGTTGCAGCAGCCGCCTCGGCATCCTCCTGAGAGCCCAGGTCTGGGCCTCCCTCCCCAGCATGCTCGATCAAGGCATTCTCCACCGCCGACATCAGATCGCAGTCAAGGTTGAACAAAGCACGCAGAGCCGCAATGGTGATGTCAGGGAGGCGACCATTAAACATTTGCACAAACTTGCTGATGGCCATCTCGGTTAGCTGTTCGCCATCTTCCACAATGCCCAAGCGCTGGCAGAGGAGCTGCTCTGCGAGGGTCGCAATGGGCAGCCTCTGGTTCTTGGCACGGATCCTCGGGCTGCGACGGCCAAGGCTGAAGCTCGTGACACCCGCCAGGGTCTTGCGTCGTCGAGCAGGTGGCCGTGGTGGTGTCCAGGTTGGAGGTGAGGGAAGTAGTGCCGGCCTACAGGGGACAAAGATGGGGGTGGTAGCATCTTCAGGGGCCTCTTCTTCAGGCATCTCTTGAGCAGCGGCTTCCAGGACAAGGTGGTGCAGATCAGCAGCAGGCTGCTCTGAAGCGGCCAGCACCAAACTTGGCGCTGGAGAGGACGCCGAGTCCAGAGCCATCTCAGGTGTGCAGGGCGCTTCAGCATTCACCAGTGAGTGGGCAGGCGTGGACTGAAGAGGAGAGATGGTCGTCGCCGCATCGATGTTGAGTGATGGCTGCACAGGAGTAGGCGCAAAGCAAGGGGCAGCATGGCCCAACCAGTCCACGGCAATAGAGGAAGACTTGATCTGAATGGCGTTGCAGGAGGTGGTTCGAGGTGATGGCGGTGGCGAGCGCCCTCGGGCATCCATCGAGTCCCTCTGTCGTGGCCGGTCCAGGGAACTGGCCCGACGCCTACCATCACGCCCTCGATCGCGGTCGTCCCTTCCACGGCCATGGTCACCGCTGCAATCACCACGACGCTCCTCATCCGCCCTCCGCTCAGGAGCTCGGGAGCGGCTGCGAAAGAGGTCCCTCCAGGAAGAGGAGCGGTGACGGTCATTGTCGCGGCCTCTTCTATCATCTCTGTCGCGGTCGTCATCCCTGCGGTGGCGGTCGTCATCTTCACGGCGTCGGGATGGCGGGTCCAGGGGATCCCTGGGCCTCTCCTCCCCATCAACCACCCCATAAATCCATGTAAATGGATCAGTGCGAGGACGGCGGGGAACCAGGCCATTTGCGTCTGGCATGAAATCCTCTAGCCTGTCCAGGTGGACGATGGCACGACGCCGGAACCCACGATGGCCAATGGCAGCGGATAGAGCACCACCAGGGCCATTGGGCACCCTCGGCGCGATGGTGACGTCCTGGACCTTAGGGATGGTCGACGGGTTGTCAGACCATGCCCATAGCCTTAGGCAGGAGGCGTCTTCTCGACGGAGCGTGGCGATGTCGAAGTAGTGGACAAAGGTGTCCGGTCCCAGCACTTGCGCAGCCACATAGTCGCTCCAGGCATTGAGCGGGATGCTCTCAATGAAAAGGTGAACATGGTAGTTGGCTTGGACGATGTCGGAGTGGGCATCACGCCGCCAGTTGGAGGAGTGGATGTCGAGGCCGGCGTGCCGGAACCGCCTCGGCGACGCGGTGACCCTGTCCCGGTGGTGCGGGTACTCGAACAGTGCGAAGAAGTCTTCTGGGTAGTGAGGGACCACCGTGACGCGGTCGATGCCAAACTGGTTGTTGATGGCCTCCTTGATCTCCGCAGCATTGGCCGTGGGCCGGTTCCCACCGAGCCACAGGAAGGCACCGAGGGACTCAAGGCTCGCTGCATTGGCCTCCATCTCCGGCGTGGCGACGATGACCACATGGCCCTCCTCCGGGCGCAGCGAGGGGTCACCGATGCGGAGAGGGCGTGGGGCCTGGCGCGACATGGGGCCAGCCAAGGGTGGCTAGGACAGCACGGGTGGGGGCGGTAGATGCTGGAGAGGAGCCGCCACCACAGCCGCACGGGGCGGCGCGACCGCCAAGACCTCTTGCGACAACGACACGAAGGGGTAGGGAGGGTTGGAGCAGCCCCTGTCCTTGTGCCCAACCCGCCGGCAGCGTCGGCAGGTCAGCGGATTACGGCAGCCGGATTGACAGTGGCCCTTAAGCAGGCAGCGGTGGCACTCTCTGTCCCGAAGCTTGACGAACTACTGCTGCCGCTGCGGAGGGGAATAAGAAGACCCAGAGGGGCGTCTTGATGGCTACGCGGGACGAACGAGGCGCCATTCATCCTCCGGGTTGCCGCTTGAGCCATCAGATCGCCATGAAGCGGCGGCAGGGCGCACAGGCTCGAGGGGGAGACGCGCACGCGCAGCAAACTCTGACCAGGCGCCATGAATGAGCCTGACTTGAGGCAAGGCCGCGGGACGCCTTGAATGGGAGGGGGCGGCGTGCCCTCCAGCACGGCAGCATTAACTGCGAAGCTCACCTGCCTGACCAGCCCAGAGGCGTCCGCAACGGCCGGCACGGGCCGCGGATCTGGCCGGATCCCCACCAGCTGTGGGAACAGCCCAGCGACCAGATCCGGGAGCGAGAGCAGCGGCGAGGGGAATCCGGGGGGGGGGGACCGCGGCGAGACCGGGGAGGCCGATGCGGTGCGGGGCGAGGAAGCTGGGTGGTGGGGCGGTGCCATAGCTGAGGTGGCTGCGGGCGGCGGCGCGCCGCGCCGCAGGAGCATGGTGGGAGGGGATGTCGACATTATCCCTCACATTTGATTTACTTATTTTGTTGCAACACGAGTTACAGAAATCGAAACAACAAAAATATTAGTTTACAATAGTGGAAAATTCCATCTACATTAAGGGAGTTGTGTTTTGATCGTACCTTGTGAGGTCGGTGCACATGAGAACTTTGTAGTTATGGTTGTGTCTAAACACTCTGAAGAAAATAGCTGTGTGCTCCCGCAAGTCATCGGAGGCCATGACGAGCAGCCCGAATGGGCCAACCCCACCCGGCATAGATGCACGCTTCTCCTCGCATAGCTTCTGCGGGTCCAGCAACCAGTTTGGCTCGAAGGTCTCGGCCTCTTCCAGGGATGGGATCTCGAAGATGGCCTCTACGTCAACCTGCGCACCCGCGCCAACAATCTTGTTTACGCCACCGGCATTCACCTGTGCTTCGAGCCAGTAGATGACTTGTTTACTCCTTAACGTCTCGATCTCCTCGATCGGCCACTGTCGTAGCTGTTTACCGTCTTTGTCCAGCCAGACCTTCCTCGGAAACGTCTGCATGCACACGTCATAGAAAATATCATAATATGGATGATCAGTTAGTTGATCGGAGATTGACGGGAGGATGCCAACCTGAACGCCCGACCAGCCCTTGGCGATGTCGTCGTCCTTGCTATCCGACTCATTGGCCCATGCCCACAACACACGCCGGTTCTTGCGTGCGTCAAAGAAGGTCTTTGACGCATACATGTGGCCGTAGTCGAGGCGGCGCCATGTTCGGCAATCGTCGACGTTGCGCTCGTCGTCCATCTCCGGCACAAAGGTGTCCACCACATCGTCATACCTCCCAACTGCGTAGTAGTCTTGTGTCGTCTCCATCACGCTCAGCTTCAGCACGTGCCTCAGAACACCACTCGCCATTTCGGACGTGTAGCCGAGGCGTCCCTCCTCCACGCCAGGCTCCGCCACCGGGAATAGGTCCGGGCACTCGACCATGTCAGCAGTGTGTGACATGTACAATGGCAAGGCGTTCCGCTTCCAGCGTCGGAAGTCCTTACTCCGGTAGATGAGCGTCGAGGCAATGCCACTAGGGCCGCCGACCTTGGCCGCAACGGCGATACGCCACAGGCCGTCGCCGCCCACCCATGCCGTGGTTGGGTCACGAAATTTGTCTCCAGGGACGTCGATCGGGAGCCGTATGACCGGGTTATAGGCGGGCTTGACCCACTCGTGGAGGAACGGGTCGGCAGGGTTCTTGGGGAAGGCAATGTTCTGCACCTGCACCTCCTTGCCCGCGTCGATGCGGCCGGTGTACATCAAGGCCGGGATGCTGCCGGGGAGGATTGTGGCAGAGCCGGACCAGCAGCCATTATTGTCAAAGGGGGCGGTGGGGTCGAGTGCTGTATCGAGGGCAGCCCAGTTCACAAGGTCGCGGGATATGGAGTGACCCCATGAGAGGTTGCCAGCACCCCATGTCGCGCCCAGCGGGTTGTACTGGTAGAAGAGGTGGTACACGCCGTTGTGGTACATTGGCCCTGTACATAACCGTCAGTTAATTACCACTGCGAAGATGTTTTGCTTATGAGAAAAAAAACCGCGGGAAAAAAAATTTCAGAGCACCTAGACAGGCTTCTCTAACTGCAAGAAACCATGTTTAGTCGGTAAAGGAAGGTTAACGTGGGTGTAGCATTATTGCATAAAGACACATGCTGGAATAGTTTGATGGGCGTTTCCTGTTTAAAAATGAACAGTGCATGATTGAAGAATAGAAGGTGGATGGTGTTTGTGGTCAATGTATAGTTTGATGGACAGTGCGACGGTGTGGTGTGGCGCCGCTTGAATACGTACGTGAAAGAACGAGAGCGTGCCGCCATGCAACGTCCGCGTGAGCACGCATATTCCAAATAAAGCAACGTGAACTAATTAAAATCAAGCACTAGGTATATGTGAAATAAAGCTACATTTATCTCCAACAGTATAAGTTGCTACCACTATTGTTAACATCAGTGGTGTCGTGTGGTGCTGGATTCTTTGCATATGCACGAATCTCTCTAGCAACTGACCGAGCGACGACAACTCAAGGTATCTAGTGATCGGATACGCATCACTGATGTTAACGTGCAACTCACGCATGGTCCAGGGAGAGAGACGTGCTTGTCTTGTGTGGGTAGTATGTTGACAAATAAAAAAATGGATGTTACTAAACTACTGAAATATATGTACATAACTAAATTATTACATGAAAAATTCTTGTTATATATGGCTGTTGTGAATACAACAGTTAGAGATTATGATTGTTCCCCACAAAAAATTAATTCTTAGAAAGTATAATTGTTAGACATGTTTGTTAGTTATACAAACTTACTATAATAGAATAGTGATTGCTGGAAATTGGAGCACATGGTTAATAGTCATTTGTCCTTTGCGATGAGACACGTATATCCAGGATAGACCAAACTGATTTGTAGAAAACCGATTAATACTCATTTGTCCTAGAACTCATTAATCCGGTTTTAGGAAAAACCATGCTGTAACAGACAAGTGATATCTAATAACAGAAATCGGAGAGGAAGTTCTGTTTATCAAAAGAAAAAATTGAGAAGAAGGAAAAACCATTCTTTTCTAATCCTGAGATTGTCGAGCTAACCAAATGTAGTTTTAGGTGGTTGGACTCTTACATGTGGTTAGGGGACATTGGCAGAAACAATAGGTCATCGGGGTAAATGGGTGGATAAAATCTCTGTGTCCAAAGTGATCACTGATATTTACATGCAATTCACGCATTGCTGTGGGAGAGATGTGTGACTGAGTAAGTGAATATGTATAGGCATGCGTGTCTTGCGTTGTGTTATGTGCGTGCTGTGTGTGTAGTGATTTGAGTCAACATTAATGGCAATACATTGTCAAATTCAAAAATCAAATTTATTAAATCATTTGAAAATTTATATGTTATATTATTAACGTATTACATTGAATCTTTGTCATATGGTTGTTTTGAATATAACCGTTAGAAAATATAATTGTTAGACATGTTTTGGGGAGGTTGGAAAGATAATAAAAATGGAGAAGGGATCTTTTAGCGAGGCTCTGCAAATGAGGATTATTTTATTTTATTTTTTGCGAAATGCAAATGAGGATTTAGGGTGTCAAAATTTGTTTCTTCAGTTGGACTCGCTCTTACTCCCTCCGTTCCAAAATAGATGACCCAATTTTGTACTGAAGTTAGTATAAAGTTGGGTCATCTGTTTTAGAACGGAGGGAGTACATGGCAACACAAAGTGACGTCCAATACAGGCACACACGCAGTGGCAGGACAGGAACACATGACACAAAAGCAGCCCTATCGCAATCATGGGCATGGGCTGATTTAGGATGATCTAAAGAAAATACGGGTCCAAGACGGGAATCTAAAGAAAAAATTAATGGAGGAAAGTCGAGTCTAATCATACGGGTCCAGTATGTGATGTCTCCTTCGCACGTACTCTAGCTAACAAGCAAGCAAGCAGGCACACTGCTTGATCGAGCAAGTAAGCAAGCAAAGCAATTATACAGAAGACGTCGTGTACGTACCATTCGGATCTGCACGTATCCGGAAGTCACCATGCATGCATGAGTGATCCATCCACATCCCAAAAGCAGCAAATTAGTCGGACATGTGTACACATGCAACAAGGATCAGATTAGCTAATGGCTTAATTCATTCGTTCGTGAAAAGAGAGCAGCTAGATGGAGTTGCTACGTACCGTTCTGCCAGTTCTTGGCGGGCAGGAAGTGGTAGGCGGGCCTGATGCCCACGCCATGGCGGGCTACGGAGCTCTCCGTTTCGGAGAGCCGGGGGAGTGCGGAGGACGGCGAGAGGAGAAGGGAGAGGTGGAAGGCGAGGATGCACGCCGCGAGAGGGAATCCGGCGGCCATGGCCACCCACAATGGGAGCGGCTCTGCCTCTGCTTCTGCTCTGCTACTGCCTCTACCTCTCGGAGTCTGGTGGTTGCTCTGTCTCTGCTCTTCCCCTCCGAGTCACGGAATTTATAGTAAGCCAGCCAAGGTCTGGACGTGGACGTCGACGTTCGCCCGCAGCAGCGGTGCTAAATATGAGCCGTCCATCAGGCTGTTGATCAGAAGGTCTGGAACTAATCAAAACTAGGGGACCCGAGCAGCAGTAGATTAATTTAATTTAGCCCAGGAACAAAGTTTGGCTGAGGTGGCACGAGTATTGGCACATTCTGGGGAAGAAATTTTTTTATGAAAGGCAGGTGCGGTAGTCCTGAATCCGATCGTACGTCTCTCCCGTCGCATGCAGTGCGCAGCGGAGTTTAGTCCATGCTCATTTCCTTTTATCATAACTGCATGGCTGACCCTGACATCATCATCCTCAGCCGTGCACAGGCACAAGAAACTTCTAAGAATTCTAAAAGAGAGCAGCAACGTGCGAGACGTGCCAGCCTGCAGCTTCAGCTTTGCAGGCGCACAGGGACCCGGGGCGCACCTAGGATTGAACTGAACCCACTGGAACCATGGGCCAAACTACCCACGACATACGATTATCCAATGGAAAAATGACTATATACTACGGTTTTGTTATTTCTCAGGCACGTACTCTCTCTGTCCGGAAAAACTTGTCCCTCAACAAAGGGAGTAGGTGTTAACACGTCTTGTACGAACAAACTAATCCACGTCGATCGGTGCACGGTGGTGGAGAGCTTTGCCGACGCCGGGCGGATGTGCATGACGGCGACTGTGCATGCCCAGCAATTAACGGGACAAACCGGCCGGTGTCCAAGTCAAGCTGGAGGCGGGGTAGCCAGCGGCTGGAGTTTGCTTGACAACGTGCAAGTGCCCGAGCGAGCACGTATGCATGAGTACGTGAAAGCACGAGAACCACCGCGCGCGGCAAAAGCAAAAGCCATGCAACGTCCGTATCCGATTCCAAATATGGTCACGTGAACTAATCAAATCAAACACTCCTACTACTACAGTTAGCTCCACTAGTGATAGTAGTTTGCTACGGCTCACATCGTTGCTGTCCTATGTTGATTGGCTCCTTTGGATATGCACGAATCTCTCGTTGCAACAGACTTATCTTCTTCTTCTTTTTTTGCGGGGTTGCAACAGACTTATCGATGACAACAGACTTCTTCTTTTTTACGTAGTGATCATTGATGTTTACGCGTGACTCGCGCATGGTCTAGGTGAGAGATGTGACGTGTGAGTGTGTGCGTGCGATTAGGAGTTAGAAGCAACATTAATGGGAGTATATATGTATATTGACAAAATAAAAAATGGATATTACCACTATATTATTGAAAATATAATGTACATAAAATTAAACTACCGCGTCAAATTGTTGTCATATGGCTGTTGCAATTATATCATTAGAAAATATATTTATTAGACATGTTTGTTAGTTGTAGAAAATTAACAAATAATGACTCTTCTGTTTTTTGGTGTAAGAAAATTTATTTGTGGAATTAGGAGAATAAATTTTACTGAAGTTGGTGCACAGTGTGACCTATTCCAAAAAGAAGACACTTTTTAGAATTCACTGCATAGTATAAGCAAGTTTGTAGGAAAAACTATCAATAGCTAGAATATTAAATAAATACAACAAACTTGGTTGCACCATTCGACAACAACTCGTTGTATCTAGTGAGCACTGAAGTTGACATGGTGTACACGCATGGGAGAGAGAGAGAGAGAGAGAGAGAGAGAGAGAGAGAGAGAGACATAAGTGAGTGCGTGAGTTATGTTCTGTCCTTGCTTGTGTTTAAAATTTCTGACAATATTAGTATCAGTAAGTCAAAACTTAAAATTACTAAACTGTTGAAAATATGTGCTTGCTTGTGACCCTCCAATTTCAGAAGGAAGGCGTCTTTTTTGTGTAACCTCCGTACTTTTTTTGTGAGGCACTGAGTGCAGATGAATATATAGAGGGTTAAATTGGGAAATGCCCTTTGGTTCCTAGGTGTATATGCACCTTATATGGGAAAAAAGTTTAATAACTAAAATAAAAGTCAGAGAAGTTTGAAAGTTTTTTCACAATAAACTCAACTTTCTTTTCCACTAGTATATAAATTTTCATGTATAGAAAACAAGCGTTGACTTCAGGGCAAAATAAACAAAATTTATTTTCTATTATAGGTCACTATTCATACTATTTTGACCAAACTTTTTGTCTTTTTTGAAACGAAGTCACCAAGATTTTTTTTTCTTTTTGTGAATTTTTTTTTGCCTGTGCAATGGAAGGTCAAGTTTATTTAATTACTAAATGTATTTTTCCATACAGGGCCCATAGACCAAAAGTTCACCACCGGGGTTAAATTCAGTTTCTTCCGTTGGACTTGAAACGCGTGCACAAGTGGAGCAACAACTTGGACACAAAATAGTCCTATCACTGCAGGCGACACACACATCATGGGCTTATTTATGATGTCTTTCTTCCTCAACTGTCGTTCAGTGCCCAGTGACGGCAACGTTCCTAGCGGGAATCTAATCTAAAGAAAATTAATGATCGACGAAAATAGAGTCCAAAATTATGTCTTCCCTTCTTCCTCTACCGTCTGTTTAGTCACACCACTCCGCTGATGGCAACGTTCCTACACACAAGTTCAAGACGAGAGTCTAAAGGAAAATCAAGGATGAAAATCGAGTGTAACACACGTGTCCAGCAATGTAGGAGGGAAAATAGTGCGTACATACGTACCAGTTGGATCTGCTGATCACCATCCGGTAGTCACCATGCATGAATGATCCGAACCAGCCAAATAGTCGGACATGTACAGTAGGTCATCACCGGGAGGAGCAGCGGCTCTGCCTGGAGGCGTCGCCATCGGCTGGAGGAGCGTCGAGCCGACATCCTCAGCCACACTCTTCCAAACCACATCGCCTCAACGGAGGAAACGCCGGCGGCCGCTGTTTCGCCGGCGACTAGAGCCCATCCCAGGCGGTGGCCGGCGGCGGTTTCGTCTCCCTCTCCCGATCCGAGGTCAGTGTTCCTCCTTCCCAGATGTATTCTTATTTTCCTCTCATCTCTCGTGGGAATCAAACCCTAAAGAAATCTGGACCTGCATTTAGCTGTTCTGCTAAGGAGAAAGGAAGGAAGATTCATTTACTAGTGGATGTTGCTGACGAGAATCCCTATGGGTAATTTCTCCAATCTCTTTCTCATCTCGTGCAACCTGTTTGTGCCTCTTCTGCTTTGATGGATGGACGGCTACTGTTGATGTCCGTCCATACCCAGTTTGTTTGCAACACCATCTATTGGTTGAAAATTTAGTCCATTGCACTGAAGCCCTTATGCATTTGTGTTTGTCATTGCCGATTTTATAGGGTTGAGCCATGTGTGGATATGGAGGCAGAGCAGTCAGCAGATGCAGTATCCAAGGTGCTTGGTGATGACAACCTCCCCCGGGAGATCATCGTCCGCGTCGGCTTCCCCACCACCCTCGTCCACGTCGCTCTCGTCATCACCTCTGTGAAGAAGACGCCGATGTCAGACCAAAATTATCTTCCTTTTACAATTGAAGGGTAGACACATTTTTAACAATTTAATGTTTTCCAGTTTTGAGCTACTCCTATTAATATTGTCTGAAATTTTTAAACACACACACTCCTTAGGGCATCTCCAACGCCCCTCAAACCTCCGCATCCATTCATGACCGCACCTTCTGGACCGCGAAAACCATCCAACGCGGTTCTGTATTGGTTCATGCTACGGTCTAGACTTCCTCTCGCAAACCGGAGATAAACATGGGGGTTTTGCGCGAGTCTGGATAGCTGCCACGCCCGCTTCTGACCGCCCTGGCCCACCAGAAAAAACCCGCCCGCCCCTCCCGCGCATTCCATCCCACGCGTCGCGCCACTTGCTGTGCCGCATTCATGCTAGTCCAAAGCATCCAACGGACGACAATGATGTTGCGATTTAACCGGACGGAAGGGCGGTGCTGATGGATGTGACATCTTGGGCATCGCAGATTCAATGTGGACATCGCGTCCCGAGGAACCAACTTCGGCCGCTACGCCGCATTGAAGCAAGCTGACAGCCCCTTCGCATGGGCCACGCCGCGACTATTTAAACCTTGTGCAGGTGACGCATCGAGACGCACTCCCCCTCCAAGAACACTGGCCCCCTCCCCTCCTCCGTCTCCGTGCCCGAGCCCCTCCTCCTCATCGACCCCAGCTGAGGTGATGCCAATGTCGTGATGCTCCACGCCGGCAGGCGGAGTAAGTGGAAGCTCCTCTTCTGGTGACGAGGATGACCAGGCGCCACCGCAGTAGCCGCCCCGACTTCTCAAGGAAGCCGCTCTGACGGACGAAGATTTCATCCGTGGGATCGACATAATGACGGAGCAGTTGCTCTGTTACATGGGCCCGTCGCCGCCATTGCCGGCGCGCGTCAAGGAGGAGCCGTCATGCCACCCGTGAAGCGCTAGCCGTCGTCCCCGCTCGCGGCCTGTGAAGGAGGAATCGGCGTCACACCAGCACAACCGCGGTGTCTAGATTATACGCCATGCGAAGGAGGATCCGGCCTCGCCCCCACTGAGGCGTCTAGATCGGACGTCGGGTCAAGGAGGAGTCGGCGTCCCCGTCGTGCAGCCAGTACGGACGAATGGACGTGCCATCGTCGCCGCCTCGCCGTCTAGGAGGAGATGCCCCACACACCCCCTCGGCGATTAAGAAGGCGCGGGGTCACCTCCTCCACTACCTCAGTGGAGACGGTTACGGTGGTGCCTCGGGTTCAACGACCGTCGTCTCCGAGGCGGAGCGCGCGGCAAGGCAGCAGGCGAGGTACGACCGACGTAATGCCGGTTGCCGCTATGCATACGCCAAGTGCGATGTGGTGTCGGACTGGGTCCGTAGTGACCCTGACATCGCCGCCGCATGGGCGCTCGACCACTCTGTAACCACCGCGGAGATGACCGCCAGACGCTGCCGCCGTCTTGACGCCGAGCTTGACAAGATCGGCGATGAGTGATCGACTAGCGACTGCTCTGCCAACGCCGGTCGTGACAAGGCCGCCGCCAGGGCTCCGAAGGCCACGTTGGAAGTGGCTGCGGTGGCACTGCCCACCGCGCAACAAGAGGCGGACCGGCTCCTTGGCAAGAGGCAGGCAGCCGCCGGACAAGGCTGTCACGGCCCTCCGCTGCTGGGTGGATGACGACAACGACGACACCGATGAAGATGGCGGTGTGGCAGGGCAGGGCGGCCACGCGTACAAGGTGATCGTCCGGTATATGATTTAGTTTTATATAAAAGGTCAAAATATCGACCTTTTATGTAAATTATATGTGAACTTTAATGAATTCTGCCCGGTTTGAACGAACTACATCCAATTAGTTTTAATTGTTAGCCGGATGTATGCGGGCAGCTTTGAATGCCGACTTCCCGCATCCATGTCCGCCGACACCCCTCCCCCCACCCACCCCACCACAAACCAAATGCCCTTATAACCCACTCACGTATGTGACGTCTCTCTCAACCATGCGTGTGCAACATGTAAACGTCAGGGGTCACTAGATATCAGGTGCAACAAAGTTTGTAGGGAAAACTTTCAACAACTATAAACAATAAAATATATTTTTAATATTATATGTATTTAACATTCTAGTTATTGACAGGTTCCCTACAGACGTGGTCATACTATGCGCCGACTTCAAAAAAATGCCGTCCTTTTAGAGTTCCTCATATATGCACCTACTTTGAATAAAATCTCACTCACCTAGTTCCACCCGTAATTATGTACGTATGTTTTCAAGAAACTTAGTAGCAATGTTCATTTTTTATTTTGTCAATATATATGCTCCCAGCAATGTTGCCTTTAGCTCCTAATCACACGCACGCACTCAACACAGCACACGCAATCACACGTCACATCTCTCCTTCCCTGGACCATGCATGAGTTGCACGTTAACATCACTGATCACTAGGAGCGCGTTTGGTTAACTGCATCAAATTTTGCCACTTTGCATACTTGTTTCAATTGGGCCTGACTGAGCATATGCAGGCAAAAAAATAACATATGTATGTTGATTGATTGCCTGCATCTCCTCTAGCCTGAATGTGCTAAAACGAAAGGCCTGTTGTTTGGTTGCGGACTTGTTTGAGGGGAAACAAAAGTCTGGTTGTTTGGTTACATCCAAGACAGTTGTGATGGTAACCTCCTCCTCGATGTGGTGAGGATACCAAAGGCACACATGACTACTAACAACTAAACTAGTAGCAATAGAACAATCTTAGACACAAACATAAGTCTTAACCGCGCAGAACAAGTTTTAAACCAACACAGTACAATAAGTTCTAAACGAAACCGAAGCCTTAAAGCAAGAACCAGCAAGGATTGGGAAAAGGAGCTCATGCAGTCGCGGCAAAGGCATTGCCGTGCTCCTTCACTTGGTAACCACCTCCACGCCCTCGTCGTTGAAGACGATCACCTTCATGGTGTGGGACAACAGCTTGAACATCAGCATGTACCCGATCATGATCTGGTGAACGACGGCGAAGGTGGCCCAACCCTGATCAAGGGTGACCCTGCTGTCGATCACCCTCACCGTCACCCCCCATGCGCAGCCGGTGTTCGTCTTCAGCTTGAACTCTGTAGGGATGGCTGGGAAGTGCTTTTGTAGTCCAGAGGCAATGGCAGACTCTCCAGCTTCGGAGCAAGGCTAACCTTGCAGAAGTGGTTTGGTCCTGACTCTTGATGGAAGTGGACATAGTTCCTCCGCTTGGGACTTGGGTGATCCTGCACTAGCACTTTGACCAATGGAGGCACAACCTCCTTGCCCTTCTCCAATGGTGGCACCACCTCCTTGCCCTTGTCCATCTTAATTATGAACAACACGCAGATCAATGATCAACATTCATTCATATCGGCCTAACGCTGCTAGAATAACCCACCCCACTAACCCAGCACCGCACTCAAACCCCCTCTATTTCACCACCTCTCCTCTTCCACCTCTCCTCGGCATGAACTCCAACTCCAACCCCAACCCTTTCCCCTAGGGCATTGGATGGAGGGCCTTCTTCCTTGGGTGCTCGCTCGGAGACCGCAAGAAGTTCGAGCACGCCATAGAAGTGTGCTCGAACTTCAGCAGCATCGATGACATACACAAGGAGGCCGATGCTGTGATGAAGAATGCTATGTCGGACGAGCTGAAGACACTGGTTCCGGACCCAATCAAGGGCGCGATGTTAGTGGACATCCTGCGCTAGGCCATGAATCAGGCAGACTCCGGCGACGCTCGACAGCGGGCAAGATAGGCCAAGTACAGTCAGTACAAGGCGCCTCAAGACCAGCATGTCGCGGCGTACTGGAGTAGGGCGTTCGGGTCGCGGGAGTCCGACAACGATGAGATGCAGATGGTGGCCAGAGCGCCGGCGGCAGGCAACCGTGCAAGACCCATCGTTCTTGACAAGGAC